>NC_090989.1:159387916-159689444 GCF_041146395.1 Eulemur rufifrons
GACTGCAGGCTGGAGGTGGAATCCAGGTTTGGTCATTTAGCAAGAGGCAATATTGTACGTGGACAGTGTGTGGATCGGGGAGTCAGAGAAATGTGGGTTCAAGTCCTGCTTACACAACTTACAGCAGTGTGAACTTCTCTTTGCTAAGCTTCTGTTTCTCCATGCGTAAAGTGGGAATAATAGTCTATGCCTCATAACAAATTATTGTAATCATTTAAAATGACACGTGTAACATAAACAGATGAAGCAAACATGGCCACTCTCACCGGTTGATTATTCTAGCTGGTGAGTATGTAATGATCACTATACTATGTGTTCAACATTCCCGCACATTTGAAAATTTCCTTAAATGAAAGATTAGAAACAATAATAAGAAAAATGGCAAATGCAAAATCCCCGGGATGGAGGAGGCATTTGACAGATTGCAGTTATTTTAATTTTTCATTCAGAATTAAATTCTCAATTCCCACATGGCACCAAGTTCTGCCTAGGAATTGAGATGAAAAAGGTACCCTCCTTATCCTTGAGGAGTTCATAGCCTCTAATACTCTTAATCATAATCATTATAGGCCTCTTCACATTTTTCTTGGTCCCATTTACCTATTTTTATTTTCATTTTTATCATTACTTCCTTGTATATGTTTATGTCTTAAGTCATTTAAAGATCCATCCAGGGTGTACCTGCATGGATGGAGGGGAGGAACGGACAGACAGAGGGTGGACTGGTCATCCAAGAGAAATCTAAGTCTCTGCTCAGAATCCTAAATCCTTGGTCAATTAAAAGCAAAGTGGAATAGCTTAGTATTTCAATGGCTGGACTGAGCTTCTCTTTCTTTTCTGAAACCTACTTTTAATGTCTTCTCAGACTCAATTCCTTTATAAGTAGTGAAGGACTCTCATGGGTTGGGGCTACAGTGTTGTCTGTAGGGTCTTATTTGGAAGCCTTCTTTCCCCCAGTAAACTTCACTTGCATGATATTTTTCAAGGGCATTCATATTGCTTAGATCATTTAAATGCCAGCCCTATGTGACAGACAGGATGGTTATTTTAGTGTTTATTACAGAGCTGAGGAAACCAATGGCAAGACTTGCTAGAGTCTGGTAACAGTCCTGGCCTGGAGAAAGTGGAAGGCTAGAGTCAAAATATCATGACAAGCAATTCAGAGCCTCCCTATCCCCACATCCCTTTTTCTCTTACTTGTTTTCTCTCCTTACCACTTTCTATTGTCTTTTTTCCCCTTTATTCTACTCTTTTTTATTTCTTTCTTCCCTCAAGCCTTACCATGAATTTATCACTCGCTACTGCAGACTAAACTTCTTTCAGATATTCCAGGGTCTTGTGTCTGCTTCAGCTCTGTATTTCCTCCCTGGCAGCATCTTGGCATGGAACACACTCATAATGCCCTCCCAACATCTGCAATTCTATCATTTCCATCCTGGTATCTCTTATTGCCTTTCTGGAAAGAGCATGCCAGTTCCCCTTGGGAGAACCATCTCTCCCCTGATCTCCGTTTATCTCTCCCCAGCTCAGGCTCATGGCTGTGCACATATCTGGCCTGTGAGAGCATTCACTCCCTGAGACTGCAGGGACTCGTTCATATATGGGCACGTGAGCCAACCCAGACCAATGAAATCAATACCAGGACTTTTTCTGCTGAGCTGTGAAGCTAGTGGGATGAGTGTAGAATTGTTTGGGGTCATCTTTGCCACCAGTTGGGGATAGATTACTTAGAGAGAAGCCAACGCAGTGGTAAACAGAACTGCGGGATTATGACAGATTACTCACCACTTTATTGGAGCATCTGCACCCAGTTGTAGGTGAAGCTAGACTATTCTTTGTCTTCTAAATTCCATAAGCCAGTAAATAATCTTCCCGAATAAAGCTAGTTTGCAGTGGTATGGCAGACTAATCCATTACTACCTGTAATTCTACTCTCCTTATATGCATGCCTTTGCCTTGTGAATTTGCAGTTTCTCTAAGTAAAGAGACAAAGTATATTTCCCCTACCCTTGAATCTGGGCTGGGCTTGTGACTTGCCTTAGCCACTAGGATGTCAGCCAGCACAAACAGAGGCTTGGAAGGTGTTTACGTGACAGAACTTGCTCATTCTGTGATTGCCATGGGAACATGCCAGCGCTAGCCTGCTAGAGGATGAGAGGCACAAGGCACAGTTGCCAATGTGGCCCCAGCCAACAGCCAGCTGACCTCAAGACATGTAAATGAGCTCAGTTAAGAATCACCCAGCCAAGCCCAGTATAAATTTATAAATTTCTGACCCACAGACTCATGAGCTAAATAAATGCTTATTATTTTAAGCCATTGAATTTTGGAGTGGTTTGTTAAACAGCATTACTGTGTCAATAAATATCTGATAGCATTGGTTTTCTATCATTTGCAACCAAGGGAGTTCAAATACAGTTGTACCCATATGGGCTCCCATAGCTGCTGATATTTTTCTCATTATAACATTGAATATATTCTTTTGTAATTGATATTTACATATCTATATATCCTTCCAAATTAGCACTGTCCAATCAAACTTTTGCAATTATGGAGATGTTCTATTTCTGAATTATCCACAACTAGCCACTAGCTACTTATTGCTATTGAGTACTTAAAGGGGAGCTAGTATGATTAAGAAATGGAATTTTAAATTTTATTTAATTTGGATTAGTTTAAGTAGCCACCTGCAGTTAGTGACTGCCATATTAGACAGCACAGCTCTAATATTTAAACTCTTCAAAAGCAGGAGTTGTATCTATGTTGTCCATTATCACATATCCAGTGAAAGAGAAGATGGTTAATAAAAATACTAATCAAGGGATACATTCTTCGGACTTTCTTAGGAATTTCTCACTGCCTAGTAAGTGGACCTTTCAAATCCAATGAGGTGAATAATCTTAGATTTCACCAATTTTTATAAGCACTATCACTCAGAAACATCATGTCTGGGCCAGGCTCAGTAGCTCACACTTGTAATCACAGTACTCTGGGAGGCTAAGGTGGGAGGATTGCTTGAGTTGAGGAGTTTGAGACCAGCCTGGGCAACATAGGCGAGACCTACTCTCTACAAAGAAACAACAAAAATAGCCAATGTGCATGCCTGAAGTCCTAGCTACTCAGGAGGATGAGGCAGGAGGATCACCTGGGTCTAGGAGTTTGAGATTGCGGTGAGCTGTGATCATGACACTGCACTCCAGCCTGGGTGACAGAGTGAGACTCTGTCTCTAAATTAATTAATTAATTAATTAAAAAGAAGGACAAAAACTCTCCTGGTCATAATACCCTGAACTCCCAAGATTCAGCGCTTCTATTGGCCAGTGAGCAAAAAAGAACTTTCTGGACACATCCTAGGCAAGCATGAAGTACAGTTATTCCCACTACATATATTTTTTTTAATAACAAACAGGCCCTAAGATGCATCCTGCTTCTGCTTCGGTCCAGGAGGTCCATGCAGGAAAGGGAGCCTGCAGGGTAAGTCCCTAAGGACAGCTCCAACTCCAGCAGAAATGAAGCCTCTCAGAGAAGCCCTTGTTGATCCTTTCCAGTGATGGGAATCCTCAAGCAGATGCCTCTAGTGACGGGGAGAGGTGGGGGAGGAAGGAAAGATGAGAGTCAAGTTTCTAAGATGGAGTTTTCAACCTCACCAGTGACCAAAGGGCCTCACAGCCAACCCAATCCCTAATGTGTGCCAAGCAAAGAAAGGAGACTCTGACTGTGCTCTGACATATCTAAAACCCATTTTTTTCTAACAAAAGATGTTATTGGTTTTTTTAGAAAGACCTTTCCATTTCTGTTGATCCTGAGGTAAGAGTCCAAGGTATTGGTTCAGAAACAGTGCCCAATATGTGATAGATACGCAATAAATATTTAAATAACTGCTATCAAATAATTACTGTTGCTTGCAAGACCCCATATATAAGTAATGGCCAGCTCTCAAGAGGGCAGGTGAGAGGTTGAATTTGGTTTTTTATGATATTAAGTGACTTCTTCTCTTGCATCTTCTGCATATATGCAGGTTAAAGGGATTATATCAGAAGTACTTTCTAAGCCATGTGACAGAGGTCTTAAGTACAAGATGTTTTTCTAAAAATCATCTTACTGAGAAACACTTTCAGGGTCTTTCAGACTCATGTTTCATACCATGGTGCATCTCCTTGTCCACCTGGGAACGAGAAGTGATCCAGTCCATAGGGGGTTTAAGCTGAGCAGAAAAGGCCAAGAATGAACCTTGGCCAAACAAAAGGAGACTAAATCTCACAAAGGATTAAATACCTTTTGAGTCTTGAAGAGAGGTGGGGATGCTGGAAATCTCCCCAAATAATAACAACATCAGTATCACTGATCATAGTACCCATATGAACAATAACAATAACATTGCTCAATATATGCCCAACACTTTAATAAGCACTTTTCAGGCACTTTCCCGCTTGTTCTTCAAAACAACCCTAGGAGTAGGTACCATCATTATGTTCAATTAACAAATGAAGAAACTGGGGCTCAGAGATAAAAGAACTTGCCCAAGGTCACACTCCTGGAAAGTGGGAGAGTCAAGATTCAAAGCCAGCTCCCCTGGCCGGAAGGCCCACGCGCTCAACCACTGAGTCATAGGAGAGGCGGTTGGTAACTGCCTTAAAAGCCTTGCAAAAGCCAAATACCACAGCAACGTAAAGCTTTGTCAATGTTTTCTTAATAACCCTAACTGCACCTGAAAACAAGTAAACATTAAAAACTGAGTTTTGGGTGTTTTTTTTTTTTTTTTTTACACACCAGGAAGTCTAGACACCTGCTTTTGTATATTTTCTGGAGGGGGGATAAATAGACTCATTGTATGAAATTTATTTCAACCATTTGGGGAGGTTTCAGTAAAGATGGGCTACATTTGTGATTCAGCAGTGAGACATAAATGTTTAACACAAGGTCTTCCTCCTCACCCACCCTTCCCCTACGGATGCTTTAAATAATGCAAAGTCTGTTTTAAGCTCTGCTGATTTACTCAAGAAAAGGATCAGAATATTTTGAAATATTGGTCACACGGTCTGGCGGACGGGAGCATTTAAAACACAGGGTAAAACTCAACAAGCTACTTCCTGTCAGCTGCTTCTCAAGATTTCGTGGGCTCGTAACACTTAATAAAAAAACATGAGCTGTAAATAATACCTGATTTAAACGGCATTTTCCATCAAATGAACTAGACATTTGGAAGACCGTTCCATTCTCGTCGGGGAGTATGTAAGCCTTTTGTGTGTGAAATGTTCATTTCTTGCCCCTTCAATGCAGACCCACTGTGTGCTAGACACTTATTGTTGGCTTGACTTATGTGAAATGATTGACATTCAAGCACCTTTGACCTACAAAACTTGCAATTTCATATGGCTCTACCTGACAGATACTTGGCATATTTTACCTTCTAATCCTTACAACAGCCTGTAAGGTAGGTTCTCTTATGATTATATTTCAAGTTCATTAGTATGTCAGCTCCATGATGACAAAAACTCATGGGCTTCATCACCTCCAAGTCTTCAGTGGTTAAAACAAGGCCTAGATCATAGTAGGTGCTCACTACTTATTGGATGGATGGGTGGGTGGGAAACTCAGGCTTAGCTAGGCCACCCAGCAAGAAAGTGCTTGAGCCGGCTCCAAACCCAGGTCTACATGTTCCTGGGATTATGCTACAGAGCCTTTCATGCACCAAGCGTATAGCTGGTTAAATGGAGAAGGCACCAGTTGTGGTCCTCATCTCTAGTCTCATGACTGTGGCTATTCTCTAAAAGTGACACCCTGTGTACGTGGGCAGAGGAAGAACTTGGAACATTCCGTGGCAACACAGCCTTGCCAGGCCCTATGCATTTGGGGCAAGGGGACATAGCCGAGGGGCAACCTTGCCAAAAAGGGCTTCAAATACTGAAAAACAGAGGGGGATGGGGAGGGAATAGCTAGAGGTGACATGGAAGGACCGACGTCACAACCGGAGAAGACGACCGAGGTGGAGGGGGGTCCGCGGTTTCGTGGGAAGACGTGTGGAGCTGTGTCCACATCATTCACGTCAGGCTGCAATGCTTCGTTAAGTGAGGCCCCCAAGGGTTAACAGGGAAGGTGGAGGGGGCAGAACAGAGCAGGGGAAAATAAACCTTGAGGAGGAGGAAGAAGGGAAGAAACTAGGGCTGGAATCGTTTTGTTTTATGAATAGTTTATGAGGCGTATCAGCCGTCACACCAACGGGCAAGGGCTGGAATGTTTTCTAACTTTAAAGTGAAAGCCGCCCACCAGGCTGTGAGTGTGGGAGAGGCAAAAGACAAAAAACACCGAGGCCCCTCTCTGCACTGCCCAGCTACCTTGTAAAACATGGAGCTGCTTACGCTAGCAAACGCGTCTCGCTCAAGATGCGAAAACCACCTTGGAGTTTTACACAACCGCTGTGCCCCGCTAAACGTTTTCAGGTGACTCCTCTCATGCCCGGAAAAGTGTCACGGGTGCACCCTGGAGGTGAGGAGAGATCAAGAAAGAAGGACCACAGAGCCTCTGCACCAAGTGCTTTCTATTCTCAGAACTACGCACTGGTCACCGTGGAGCAAGGAGGGGGTTCAGCCAGGGGTAGGAGGTCTTGCTGGGGGGGAAGAACACACAAGGAGCCTCAGAAAGAAATCTGTCTTTGTCCAAATGAGCTTGGTGCCTTTCACAGCTCGCTCTCTCCACCCACAGGCGAAGCCACAGGCGCCCCATAAACTGACCCCTCCATCCAAGGCCTTGGGGAGCAATTCCCCCTGCCTTCCCCAGCCCCTGGACTCTGTCTCTCAGGATACAGCCCAGCACCTCCACGGCTGCCCTTTCCGCGGCCAGGCTGTTCCCAGGCCCTCGCCCTTCCCTGCAACTTAGCCCAGCAACATCCCCTGGGTTCTCGAGGCCAATGTCCAAGATTCCCCTTTGTCCTACTTCCCAGGCAGGGCCTGTGCCCATACTAGCTCCTGGACCCAAGCCACTGTCTGACTGTGGGCCTCTTGCTTGCCTGGAATATAAATTCAGACTTCAGTCCGCAGGCTCGTGCAAGGGACATGTCTATTACACAGGCTGCATATCGAGTGCAGGGAGCCATCCCATCACCTGGTGCACCTTTTCAGCCTCCACCTTATAACACTGCCCTCTGCTCTTCAGTTCATGAGCCCTGAAAATCTGGTTTTCCAACACATCCCACTATCCAAGCTGTTCTCCATCTCTCATACTTCAGTGGAAATTCAAGCCAACATTTCTTCCTGATAAGGTTTTCCCTTACTCTGAGTTGAAAGGTTTTTTTTTTTTTTCTTTTAGAAAGGTTGGCGAGTTATTCTGAGGATTCAATATATTTATTGATGTCCCTGCAATCACATTTGCTTTGCCAGAGAACACACTGTTCTTGCTGTTAGGGTAAAGTTTGTATATCTACTTGAGAAGGCTCTGGTACCCTCCCAGCTCTTTCTGGGACACTGTTTGCACAAAATCCTTGTAGGAAATGGATATTGGAATATTAATGAAGATATTAAACATGGCATTTGGCCAGGGAACACAGGGATGTCCAATCTTTCTTTTTGTCTTGCTTTAGTCATTGATTCATTCAAATCGAATGAGTGCCTGCCATATATCAAAATGAGGTCCAAGTCCTCGGGGAGCTCACAGCTTAGGAAGGGGAGAGAAGCAATAAACAAGTAGACAGTAAATGCACACAAGCACGTGAGACAGCAGCGAGGCTGTGGAGACAGCACCAGAGTTAAGAGTGAAGGGCAGAGGTAGAAGGATGGAAACGGGACAGAAGCCTGCTACAACCCTCCATGAAAGCAAAGCAAGTGAAGCAACCCTACCATCTGGAAGCTCTGGTCTCCAAACCCAATACGGAGTCCTAAGGAGTTAGTCTGAGCTCTGGGAAAAACCCCTTTATCTAAACAGGGCTGGTCTTACTGGGTGAAAGCCATTCTACTAGAAGGATGAAACCCAGGAACTGATGTTGAAATTTCCTTGTGAGGAATGAAAGAGCTCAGGTGGCAGCAACGAAGGACAGAGGAACTAAATGAGAAAGCGCGTGTGGGTGAGAATGCCCCGGTCAGCTGGGCTGGCACACATGGAAGCTAGGGGAGGGTGGGAGAATTCCCTGCCAACCCGCTCCAGGCCTGGGCAGTGGGACCAGCCACAGCAGCTGCTGAGCACCTTGCTGAGGTAAAGAAACCAACAGCACCCATCAACACTGACAGACAGAAAGATCCTGAGGGGCAGGTGTGGGCAAATAGTAAGCTTTGGGATTTGGGGCTGCTAGGAAGTCTCTTATGATATTCCAGTTCACATGCTAGGTTAAGTCCCTGTGGACTCCACACGGTCAATGCTGCCGGGGCTGGGGGTTGGAGCAAAGCTGGGGACATATAGGAGCTGTGAAAGTGAATCCTCGGCTAGAGTCAAGGGAGCAGGCCTGGCCTTGAGTGAAGAAGGCCGAGAGGTTGTGAGCTTCATGCCTTGTATATTACACAAGTCCGTGCCCCTAATGAAAGTCCCATCACTTCTGAACAGTCTCCTGGAAGGAACTCTTCTTTGAAAAAGCCAACCTGTGTTCTAGAGAGGGCTCCATGAGATTAAAGCTGTGATAAACCTTTTAGAGACAGAGTAGGGAGATATACAAGAACCCACTGAAAAATAATAGGTAGCAAGATTTAGGAAGGGGGAGATATTATGGAACCCACAGAATCAGAAGGAAAAAAGGCATGCTGGGGACAGGAAGGAGTGGGTGTTCACTCTGGCATGATCTAAGGCCAAGAGGAGGTAACCAAAGGACCTACTCATCATTACAGTTATGGTAATATTTATAATAGCAGACTGTGACATTTGCTAGCATGTACTAGGTACTAGGTAATGTCCTAAGGGTTTAATACAGATTAAATCATTTAATGCTCATGTCAGTCCTTCAAGAGAGGGATGATAATTTTCATGATTCTTCTAGAAGGGAAAACTGACTTTCAGATAATTTGAATAATGTTCCCGAGACCACATAGCTGTTGCACTTGGCTTTGGAAACATGGTAGGGTAGTGACCCACCCAGCAAAATCTGACAACTTCTTATATGAGAATCACTAATGGGCCTAATAGATTGGCTTTCCCCATGCCCTGCCAGACATGCAGAATCAAAATCTGTGTGGAGGCCTGGAGATCTGCATTTCAAAACTTCCTTGGATGATATTTAAATACCCTCTGGTTTAAGAACCAGTCAGCTAGGGGTAGTGAGTGGATTGGGTTGTTTGGAAGAGAGGGCTTCTAAGAATTTAGGGGCTTGAGATCAGCAGGATCATTAAAAAAAAATCGGCAACTCCAGAAGAGAGGGGGACAAGGCCTGCCTACCCTTGTGAGTGCCAGGAGACTCGTCTGCACAATGGCGCTGATGGCTGTTGACCTGGATGTGAGGGGGTGATCAAAGACTCTCTCCCTGCCTTCCCCAGGGACCTGAATTAGCACGAAAGGAACTGCACCCAGATGAATGTGGAAGATGCCAGGCTTTTCAGAACTAAGGTCCCAAACTCCACAGAGTCCAGCTTCAAGGAGCAGGCAGTAGAAATGGAGACTAGGCCAGGGGGCCAGGGCATCTACTCTAAAGGTTAGCTGTGCTCCTGGGCTAGTCCCCGATGACTTCCGAAGGCTATCCCAGCATGTGCACAGATGGAGTTCTCACTGATGAAATAACAGCGTTGTGTTTCAGGAAGAGAGACTCAAATGTTTTCTGTGGTCCTGAGGACTCATTCTGAGAAAGGGAAGCTACCAAAAGGGCCTTCCCAGTTGCCAGCATTTTCTTATTCCCAGGCTCTCATGTTAGAGGGGTCTTGGCCCTGAATCTGCCTCTGTGAGTCCTGTACAATGTCCTTTGTGCCACTGGCTTCATCAAAGAACTGAGCCTCCACCATGTGACTCTAGTCTGCAGGCAGGAGGCACGGCTGGGGTGACGAGGAAGCGAGCTTTCATCTTCCTACGGACGGGCTGCCTTTGCTCTGCTCCCACTTGCCTCTCTGCTGGGCTTTGGTTGGAATAGTGGGCCATTGTGGAGGAGGGGCTGCCCACCACCCAGCCCCCACAGGCCAGGGGCTGGTGGGCTCTTGCACATGGACACTCTGGGGCTAGTGGACAGGCCCCCAGGCTGCAGCCCTTTGAAAGCCCCTCTATGAGGGGGCTGGGAAAGCTGAAGCCAGCTGGGAAATTTGACTTTCTGCAGAAAGAGGAAGCAGCTCTTGCTGGCCTTCATGCCTGCCCTTGGTATATTGGGGCTCTTTTCCCAGTCTTGCCTCACTGCAAGGGAACCTCCCAGCTAGAAGGAGACATCCTATAGGCTTGGCCCAGGGTAAAGTTTTACACTTGGCTGGATAAAATGCACCACACTGCAGAGGCGATCCAGCCAGACCCCTTCAGGCACCCGCTGGCACACGGACACTCGCACGCTCAGGCACATGCTCACGCACCCTGCCCTCAAGGGGCATACCGCATGACGCAGGCCAGTTTCACCCCGGACGTGCAGGGCAGACAAACACAGACTCATGAGTGATACTGAAATGCTTGTTGGTGCGATAAAGTGTGTGCAGGGTCACTCTGCAGGGACCAAGCACTGGGGTGGGCATTTGGCGGAAGATCCTGCCCAAGGAATGGGCAGGTTTGCCCAGCGGTGGTCCCAGTTCCTGGATAGCCTCCCTCTAGCTGTCATGCATCAGCTGAGGAGAATCCCATGAGCTCTCCAAATTCCCCTGCTAAAATGCCTCAGCCCCCATAACTAGGCTCAAATATTTTTCCACTTGGACTCAACTGGTTCTCTAGTGCAGCACAGTGTCCAACAGACATTTTTCAGACGCAGCCTCCTCATGGCATAGGCTGCTAAGAGGCTGAAACTGTTATTAAAAATGTGTGTGCATGCCTGTGCAAGTGCATGAATGAACGAATGACAGAGGGAAAAGAGAGAGGCAGAGAGAAAGAGAGGCGCAAAGACAGGAGGATGGACACTCGCCACCCTGAACTTTCCAGAAGTGGCCCACACTCTGACAACCTCCGCAGAGCAAATCGAGGTGTTTCCAAGGAGAGCAGCACATGTGGTCACCACAGAAACAAAGCTGTACACAGCCGAGTTAATCCTCCTCGTGCAGCACACCTGCAACTTTTCCACAGCGGGTGTTGTTTGGTTTTGCACTCCCACCCCCAAAGAGCATTTGAATTAATATAAACATTTCTTAGCTGGTCCTTACGACGACAGCAGCAATGTGGTGGGAGGGGCCTGTTCAGACAGAGATTGGCACAATGCCGCCTTTGTGTCATCTTTCCCAGGGGAACAGGGATGGCAAGACCATCCACAGGGACCCTGGGGTGGTCCACCCTTTCATCCATGGCCTGCACTTGGGTGAGGTAGGGGCCGGGGACAGGTTGGTGACTGTGTCTGTCACATATGCGAAGCACGCAGGCTTTAGGGTGTTAGAAATGTGAGGATGGCCAGCAAGAATGTTGTTTCTTTCCAAAAGTGATGCATTCAAATAAAAGCAGAAAGGAGGCCAGGAGGGGGGCCATGCGGGCATGGGTGCCGGGCAGAGTTGGCGTGGGAGTACAGAGACTTAGAAACTCAGGAGGAGCACGAAAGTTTCCATCAGCAGGCATGGGGAGGAAAACTCAGCATGGAAAAATACAAGCCTCGTGATAACTGGCTTATGAGTGTTTGCCATGGCTGCAGAAGAACCAGCGATAAGACCACAGACTGAAACGTCTGCTTGTGAACGTATGAAGATGGCTGAGTTCTGTGTGCAACTGAACAACTCCTTTCCACACACACGATTCATCACCTGCCGCTCACTGAGGGTGCTAGGGATTCACCATGAGTAAGACAGACATGTCGTCTCCCTTTTATTTGCTTTTTCTTTTTGACAAGTGAGAAAGCTTTATGGAAGCACACATTCCAGAGAGTGGAAAGCAAAAACAGAAAGCATGCTACAGCCCAGAATACTGAGTTATGCCTTCCATTGCAATAAGAATCTGCACCACATAAATCTTTAAAAAAAAAAATCCTCCATTCAGTTCACACATGACAGTAGAAATCACTGTAGCTTGCCCTCAATCCAGTGGCCTTATAAAAAAAAAGTTAGCTAGTGAAGTGGTCAGTGGCCTTATTAAGAAAAAATGTCTTCTCTTTCACAGACAACTTTGTATAGCTAGATTTGTAAGAATAAGAAGGTCCGGAGTGTCAGAAAAGGATCAAATAATCAAATAACTAGTGTGCTAAGCTCTATGATAATTTTAATAAAAAGCACAGAGAAATTGGGAAGATGATGTAGAGGGTACATCTACTCCAGGCATGGGGGCTTGAGGTGGGGGTGGTCAGTGAAGGCTCCCGTAGGAGGTGAGATGTATCCTAGTCTTGAAGGATGAGTTGGGTTCACCAAGTAAAGTGAAGGTGGGGAGTCGGGGTTGGGGCTGGGCTCAGTTTTGACGGGGGAAGGGAGTGTTCCAGGTGAAGGGGAAACACTCAGAGGTCTCAGAGAACGTGGTATGTTGACGGAACTGAAAGAAGTTTAATGAAGGGGAGAGTAGTTTATGAGGTGGTGGCAATGGTGAGAGGTGAACATAGACCAGGTTACAAAGGACTCTGTCAGCCATCCTAAGGTGTCTAGATCTGATCCTAAGAGAAGGAAATAATTTTTCTAACTTCACTGGTAGCAATGGAGATTGAGGGTGGTCCAGTTGGGCTGCATAAGTGGTCCCAGAGAGGAGACTACCAAGCTGGAGGGAAGGTGGGATTACCTAAAATCGTGGTCTCCTCTACCCTTTCCGTGCTGGTTTTCCAGAGAGAGAACTTCAGGTCAAAGAGAAACAGACCAATGGCCTTACGGACTGTTAAGCTATTAAGTCGTTGGCATTTTTTCTCCATTTCATTTCTGGAATCATTGTGTGAGAGGGAAAGGACTTATGCTAGAGGGGAAGACTGGGTCCCTGCAAGTTTTCTTTGGAAGTCATCTTGCGTAATGATGTGGAATAGCTGGTAGGCATGGTGAAGATGTGTTTGAGCAGTTGATTGATTGGAACAGCAGCTCACGGGCAGCCAGGCAGGCCTTTCTGAGCTCTGTTCAATTCACTTTGGGAGATGCCAAGAGGGAGGAATGCTAAAGTGTGTTTAGGCCTTGGTAGTACAGTTCTTGATCCTTTCTCCCATTCCCTCTACTGACTCAGACCCAGATCTAACAGACTTAATGGACGATCATGGTGGGAGTGAGGGTCACCTTAAAGCATTGCCTCACCCTTAATAAACCATGCACCAGGAGTGAGAAATTGTAGCTCAAAATCTAGGGTCCAGAATGTCTGCATTGCAATCTCAGCAATACCCCTTCCCAACTATGTGACCCTGGGTCATTTATTTCACACCTTAATATTCAGCATCCTCACTTGTGAAGTTCAGATTATCATTATACCCCTCATAGGAATATATATGGTGAGGATTAAATTTTGTTAATATATATGAAATGTTCATCACAGGGCCCAGCACAGTCAACACTCAAATCAATGATAATTGGTATTAATTTGAATACAACTATTTTTATTATTAGCAGTAGTGTTAGTATTGAAATCTCCAAGTTGTCCTAAGGCTGAGGAGACCCATGTGAATAGATTCTTGGCTGCATGAGCAAACGTTGATATGAACCATCACACGTTTTGCCTGCACGATGCCAAGAGAGCTTACAAAGCCACTGTAAAACCACCCGCCAGTCACATGGGCAACCAACACCAGCAGGAAGGGGTGAGGCTGCCAGAGCTGAGTAGCAGTGGTGGTGGTATCAGGTTGCAGTGTGAGATAGAGAGCTGTATGAAGTGGTAAAAATGGAATATGTCTTTTTGCAAACTCTGGGCAACCACATGCTGTAATGAATGACAGGGTGAAAAGGAGCCACACAGGGAGTTGGGCGTGTTGTCTTCCCAAACACATCAACATAAAGCACTTTCCACACATTTCAGCACCCGGTGAGATCTTTATGTGCTGGGAATTCCACAGACTATGTGTGTCACGAGACAGGAGTAAAGATAGGACTTTTATAGGCTTTGGCTTCCTGACTGTTTATAGTGTTGTACAAATTAGAGCTGCTGAGAAACCAAAAGGATGAGGGAGTTCACCTATGAATCGGGGGCCTGGGAATAGTACGGAAAAAGTCTGTTCAAGATGCCACAAGAGGAAAGGTGTTATGCAGTTCAATTTTTAAATGTATTAAGGCACCTAGAGTTTACATGTATAGCTTTACCAAACTGGGTTCATGCCATGCGTGCTATTTGGTGTCTTGTCTTTTCTACCTGAAAATGTATTTTGGAGAGCATGGTGGTTAATTTTACGTGTCAAGTTGACTGGATTAAGGGATGCCCAGAGGTGGTGGTAAAACATTATATCTGGGTATGCCAGTGAGGGTATTTCCAGATGAGATTAGCATTTGAATCAGTAGACTGAGTGAAGAAGACCACCCTCACCAAAGTGAGTGGGCATCATCCAACCCATTGGGGACCCAAATAGGACCAAACCAAGCAGAGGAAGGGAGAATCCACTCTATTTGTGCTGGGAAATCCTTCTTCCCCCTCAAACTCTGGTGCTCCTGGTTCTCAGGCTTTTGCACCTGGACTTTGGACTGAATTATACCACTGGCTGCTCTGGTTCTTGCACATGGAAGATTGTGGGACTTCCAGGACCCCAGAATTGCTTAAGCCACCTCCAATCCTGTTGGTCCTGTTTCTCTGGAGAACCCTGACTAATAAGAGAGCCCTGCCTACCAATAAACGTGAACTATCTCCCTATTTTAGAGCTGCACAGGGCTCTATGGTAGGGCTCGAATACCTTTTGCTTAAATGTCAATCAGTACCTACTGTTTCAGTCAGGATGAGGTTAAATTATGCTGCAATGAGAAACAACTCCAAAACCCTAGTGGTTTATAATGGTCAAGGGTAGGCACCCATCAAAGGTTATGATATTTTGCCAACCTGCCCTCCAGAGAGAGTATACTAGTTTATTGTATTCCCAGTGATGATATAGGAAGCCTGCCCATTTCCACCCCCCTCCCAACTCTATGCTTTAGGAAAGAGTCACATGAGAGCAAGCCAGTAAAAAGTATGGTCCTGGCAGAGCCTGCTCTTCCCCTCAGGCTCATGTCTTATCTTCTTCCCATCCACAGAATCCCAGACATTCTTTAAAGGAACCTCATGCAGACACTGCCCTACTTGTTAACTGTGCCATGTGGGTTCCAAACCCTTGGGTCTAAGAAGGATGATCCCCAGGATCACTGGCCCCTGGCAAAATGCAGACTCTGCAGCTCTCGCCCATGCAAATATGTGCCTCTTCCAGCCAGCAAGACTTTTGTTTGCATAACTTTGTCATTAGCTCTGTGCAAAACTATGAGTGGAGAAGATGAAGAGGAAGAAGACAGAGGAAAAGATGACACAGAGAACATTCTTCAGAAATCACCTCCTTTCATTCTGAAGTTTTAATCATCCCTGATGACTTTTCTCCCCAAGGAAACGATTTCAGAACAGATGCTCCCAGCCTCATTTGACCTGCATGTGGCCAGGGGGTAAGACAAAATGCAGGTCCCAGGCTACTGAAGAGCCATAAGGAAATCATTTCACCAGCAGATAGCATCTGTCCACATCAGTGCTTCAGACTCGCCAGCAACAGTGACATTTTCCAGAAACAGGCAGACACAGGCTTGTGTTTTCCAGTGGTTGTGGCAACTGACGGTCCTCTGCCATGTTTCTTCCAGCCACTGCCAAAGCTCCCTTGGCTGAGGCAGGCAGTAATCCCATTACCTACAACTTGCCTCCACCTCCCCTCATGGTGGCCTTCATGGTGGCCTTTAGTCACAGTGCTCAGATCTGAGCCCTGATCCACCAGGGGCCAATGAGCACAGACCACGGGAAACTAGGGCTCCAACCTCAGCTGCTCTGCTTCTGAGTGGTGAACTCTGAGTTATTCTTTCTGAATCACACTCTAAAACACATGGATGGCGGCAGCTCTCCTGCTGAGATCTTATGCAGATTCAATGAGGTTATGATGTAAAGCTCATTTATGATGAGGTATTATGAATGTACCTGACACAGATCACAGTATTGAATAGCTGCTGATTATCTCAACGTCTTACTTTCTGGGTCCATTCTCTCTACTCTAAGCCTGGCCTATTACCTCACCCTGAAACTGATATAATTGACTCCTACTGGCTTCCCCTCTTGCCTCTTGAATCCCACAGTGCATATCCAGTGGAGACATCTGGCATTCATTCGTTCATCCATTCATTCAGTTTTATTCTATGGGAGCCCATCTAGCCTTAAGTCAGCAACTGGCAGATCTAACTTAGTGTCCTAAACCCCTTCAGTTATTCAATGGATAACCTTGGGGAAGTTACCGAGGCTCGTCAGCCTGTTTCCTCACCTATAAACCAGTAATAATAAGATCTACCCTAACAGGAAGTGGTTCTAAAATTTGAGTTGCATAAAGTCCATCCAGGAAGTTTAAATGAAGATTCCCGGGCCCTGCACATTCAGCAAGCTCTAGGGTATGATCTAGATAACCTCATTTGTAACCAATCCTCCATGTGATCAACCTATCATATTTTGAGAAGCCTGCCATGAAAGATGGAATTAGATTTTTCCTGTCAAGGGATTAGTCCAGTGCCTAACACATGGTAGATGCTCTTACTATTAGATATAGCATTTAACAGATCTTTGGACCAATCACAACATGTTTTGAGTCCCTGCTATGTTCCAGGCACTGTGGTAGATGCCGGGACACATCAGTGTCACAGATAGATGCAGTCCTACATGGAATCCAGGAGGGCAGGCAGACACTGAACAAGTATTGTAAGTATTATGGAAAAGAAACCTAGGGTACTCTAAGGAAAATGGTTCAAACATAACTCCCCCCAAAACCCTATCACCCCCACCCTCAACCTTCTAAAACTCACCTCCTGAACCATGCAGGCAGTGGGGTGCTGGAGCCAGCTCATATTAGCTAGGAAAAGCTGATTGTTAAATATTCAAGAATTTTGTGAGCCCAGTGACTTCCTCTCGATAACTTGCAATTACCCATGTTGGGAATATTTACTCCACAGAAATCCATGAACGCCACAAATCTGGGCTCTCCCCGCAACTCTGAGAGCCGGTTGTTAAACATGTACTAGCACACCCCAGTATATAGAGGGTCTCACCACCCCTCCCTGTTCTTTGCCTTTTTCCCACAGCGCTTGTACTGGATTGACCCCTACCCGCACCTCCAAATCCAATTGACTGCCTTGCAACCAGCCAGATGAAATCTCACGCCATGTTTAGATTTTTTCCCTGGGATAGTGGTTGAATGCCAGGTCACCAATCCCACTGGCGAGGACGCGCATCTTCATAATGAATTCCACCTGCTAGGCACACCCTCTGCCTCTTGGTGGATAAAGAAGGGAAATTTCCCTTCCAGTAACAAGGACATCTGATGGAATTTTTCTCATCAGCTCTCTGAGGTCCTCCTCCACCACTGCAGTGCTCTCTGCGGTCATGATGGCAGAGCAAGCTGTTTCTAGGAGTCCCTCCCACAAGGGTGGGGGCACTTAGGTGATATTGTGGGCCAGGTATCTCCCTGCCACCGGGGAGGGAGGAGTGGTTAGCCCTGGGAGCCCCTGCAGGAGGTCTCCTAACAAGATCACTAGTTGGCCCCACTACGGGAAATTCTTTTCTCTTGTACAGAACATTCTCTCCTCCCCAGATTCCCTCTGATAGAAACTCAAAAGGAGAAATGCCAGGCCATAGAATTTAAACAGAAGGGCCTTAGACAATTTATCTCACACTTCAGCAACTTTGCAGTTTATATTTGTAAACCTCACTTATTTACGTGTCCTGTTTTTGTTAAAGTAAACTCATTTGGAGTCACCACATAAAAGGGTTTTGTTTACATGGGCTCTGCTTTCAGTTTAGATTCCTGGTTTAGTCTATTAAAATGAGCCGGGTCTTATTCTCCCAAAGAATAAGAAAACTCTAAATAAAGTTCTGAGTCTTCCAGACTTGGATAACAGGCCCAAGATTTTGTACAAAAGGTTCAGAGCATGGCAAGGGAAGGTGGGGAGGCAAAGAAGGAATTTTGAGAGGCCCAGGCCTGGAGTCTTTACAAATCAGTCTTGCCTGGGTACTGGAGTTTAGGGTTTGGGGCTCACCAAAGCCTTCTGGCGTGGAAACCAGGATAGGGCTCCATCAGGGTGGAGACGAGCGCAGTGCCTTGTGCTGGCTCAGTGGGCCTCAAAGGAGGGTTCCCAGAGTCTTACTTCCACCACTTCCTCGTGCCCAGTGCCTTTCAGAGGTGGCACCCCAGCACATGCATAGGGGACACCTTTTCACCCATGCATCACACGGGAGAAGGTCTTAATACCTACGAAGAGGTGAAAAGAAGGCTGGTTGGCATTCTATCACTTGCTCCTGCATCTCTTGGGGGGATATGCATGCATGCAGGACGTCTCTCTGCAACGTTGAGGGCAGAGACACTGCTGTGGGCACCACCATTGACATGAGTGGACAACTGGAAAGAACATGTTCATCTTTCTCCTCCCCTCAGGCTTCACTTATTTGTCTGGGTGGCGGGAAAATAAGCCCCCTCCTAGAAAAAAGGTTAAACAGAGGAAGAGATTCAAAAACTGTGAGAACTTGATAATGTGCCTTTCTTCAAGATTTGAGACTCCTCCTGTGGACTCGTTAAGACACCCTCTCCCACATGCCATTCCTTCTGCCTTCCAGGTGGCGAAGTACAACTCATGGGAGCTGAGGAACTCGGGGAAGGTCCTGCCCTGAAGCCACCTGAAGCTCACCCTCAACAATCAGTGGGGGAATTAAGAAAGTATGATGATCTATTTTATGGAATATTATATGACAGTTAAAAAGAATTTGATACATCTGAATGTATCTCAACTGGGTCTCTGGGGGGCACAGTTCAGTTACAAAGAATGCGTGCAACACAGGGTCATTTATGTTAAAAACAAGAGAAGCCCCAATTTCAGGGGTATATCATGCCAAGTGGAAAAACCCAAGCTCGAAAGATCAAATGCTGTAGGACTCCATTTATTGTCTCAAAATGACAAAAGTATGATGAGGGAGAACAGATTAGCAGTTGGCCAGGGTTAGAGACCAGTGGAGCAGAAAAAGGGGTATGACTATAAAGGGGTGGGTGATGCGATCAGTGGAATGATTTGTTGTTGGAATAATTCTGTATCTTAATTGTGGTGGTTACAGAAATCTACATCTGTGATAAAATGGCGTAGAACCATATACTCACATTTTACCAACATGATTTCCTGGTCTTGATATTGCCATATAGTTATATAAGATGTAACCACCGGGAGAAACTAGGTGAAAAGCACAAGGGACCTCATGGTACTATTTTTCCACCTCCTGTGAATCAATAATTATTTCTAAATAAAAATTGTAAGCCTGAAAACAATGCCATATATTTCTATGGATACAATGAAAACAAACTAAAAGCTAAAAGGATGTACACCATACCAATTGCTGTGGTCATAGATAATGTACTTAGCCTTATATGTAATGTTAGAATATTTTTTCCAACAGAAATGCATTTGAGTATTTTTTGTGTAGTTAACAAAAAGCATTATTAACTTTGTAGAGTCAGCTAGAATCAACAAGTTTTTTTTTTTTGGTTTTGTTTCTGTGTTTTTTGAGACAGTCTCTCTCTATCACCCAGGCTGGAATGCAGTGTCTCAACCAGCTCACTGCAGCCTCCAAGTCCTGGGTTCAAGTTATCCTCTCACCTCAGCCTCCCAAGTAGCTGGGACTACAGGTGCACACCAACACCCAGATAATTTTTCTTATTTTTTTGTAGATGTGGGGTTTCACTATGTTGCCCAGGCTAGTCTCAAACTCTGGGCCTCAAGGGATCCTCCTGCCTCAGCCTCCCAAAGAGCTAGGATTATAGGTACTACACCAGGCAGAATGAACAGGTATTGAACGATCATTTACTATGTGCCCAACGCTGGGTTTGGAGCAGTGGAAACCCAGATACGGTGTCTGTCCTCATAGAGGGATGGCCCAGCTATGCAAACAGCCATTAAACAGATGGTCACACTTGTGGTGGTTGCCAGGACCAAGAAACATCATGATCTGCAAAACTGTGGAGCCAGGAAGCTGGGATTCATTTCTGTGGGCTCCATAGCACCCTGTACCCAGCAGCTATTCACTCACTTGCTCGCTTACTCATCAAATATTTGCTGTGCCTGCTGGACCGCCCAGAGGAGATGGAGAAGAATAAACAGGCTTCCTTCCTCAGTTAACAAAAAAGCACATCCAAGAAACTGACCAATAATAAGTCTAAGCAATGGATTTGTCTGGGGTTGAGGCTTCTCAGTGAGGGAAACAGGCTGAACCCCTGGGACCTGGGACAATGAAGAGAACAAGCAGTCATGTGCTGGGGCTGGCCTGAAAGGACTCACAAGACCCACATGCCAACTTTTCTGGAATTTTGTGAAACAACTGTTAAACACAGTCATTATTAAAAATTAAATTATATACATTTATATAAACTTAATTTACATTAAAGACAAAGATAAATGCATCAGAGCCACCACTTCCTATTTATTTCACTGCTATTTTTTACTACTATTTATTTTACTACTGCTGCTATTTTACTACAATAATTTTGCTATTATCTATATTCTTGAGGTTACTTGCATCATTAGCATCTGCACAGTGAAATACCTACGATGGTGCTCTACTGCGTGTCTCTACCCACTCTGAGTCTGATGATGTCATGTTGGTAGCTTGCAGTCAGTCAGTGTGGGAGTGTTTACACCACAAATCTTAGCAAATGCCACACATCAGCCCCCGCAAAAGCTGGCTATTAAACATTTACCAGCACTCACTGGGACAAGGGCAAGTGCTGTGGAGGGATCTTGGGTCAGAACGATTGAGACATGCATGTAGGTTCCGGATCTTCCCCTCCAGTACTGACCTCTGTGCTGGGAACACAGCTGGTGCTCAAGCACTCTGATTAATGGGCAGGGAAGAGGCAAGACATCAGACGGCTCCCCCATTCTTTCTGGGGCTTCCAATCATAGCTTGGGTTTCTCTTGCAGATGATATCCTTTATTCTTTTTTTTGTTTGTTTGTTTTTGGTTTTTTTTTTTTTGAGACAGAGTCTTACTTTGTTGCCCAGGCTACAGTGAGTGCCGTGGCGTCATTCTAGCTCACAGCAACCTCAAACTCCTGAGCTCAAGGGATCCTCCTGTCTCAGCCCCCCAAGTAGTTGGGACTACAGGCATGCACCACCATGCCCGGCTAATTTTTTCTACATATATTTTTTAGCTGTCCATATAATTTCTTTCTATTTTTAGTAGAGATGGGGTCTCGCTCTTGCTCAGGCTGGTCTCGAACTCCTGAGCTCAAACAATCTGCCCACCTCGGCCTCCCATAGTGCTAGGATTACAGGCGTGAGCCACCGCGCCCGGCTGATATCCTTTATTCTTTATCTTTATTTTTCCCGGGGAGAGGGGGTGGAGAACAGGACATAACTCCTCCAAGACCGTAAAACACATCTCCTACAACTTGACGCACAGCCATACAGGAAGCCAAGTCCTGGGCAGGGGCTTGCACTGGAGTCAGCTGGTGACACACGGGATTCACATCCTAGGACAGTCTACGCCCAGTTACGACTTAGCTTCCACCACAGGTCCTCTCCTTCCCCAGCTCCTCTGCTTGTTCTTTTAGAAACCCGCTGCCCAGAGCAGGACCGCAGGACAGACGCTCCCTTTTGCTGCTCACAGAGCCCACGAGGCCAGCTTCCCGGCGTCCCTGCATCGCCACTGCCTCGCCTCTTTAGGGTAGCACAATATTTTTCAAAGTAATTTAATTAAAATCTCCCATGGTGGCCCACATAAAACTGATAAGTACTGAGCTGCTCTAGTTGAAACGGGACTTTAGCAGTAGGCTGTCTACACAGACTCTGCCACAGGGACAGGGCCCCTGGAGCTGTGTGACTCGGTGCTTCTAAACGTGGGGTCTGGGCTCCACTGAGTCCTTCCCATCCCGCTTCAACACCCGGCACCCCTGTCCCCGCCTCTCAGAGCCCTCGGGGGGATTCCTCAGAGCTCAGCGTGGGAAACACCTTTCTATTTTGACTGCTCAGCATCCATTTCCCCATGTCCTGGCTTCAGCACTTGGATTGTTCTTGAGGAAAACACCTTGCTTCCTCTTCCAATTCCATGTGATTTAATGTGGACAGACTCCCAGCCAAGGCTCTAGGAGTGGGATATTCAGAGCCAGTAGAAGATTCGACTCTAAATCTTTTGCGAGAATTGTTGAAAAGGGCATTGTTTCCACAGGAATTGGGAGAAGAGTTTTCAGCCTGAAGCTGCTGACAGCCACCTTGTCTGAGAATGGAATCAGCATGAAGTAAAACAGAGGTGCAAGTCTGAGTCCTAAAGACATCTTTTGGGCTCTTGCATCCAGCTATGCCTGGAGACGTGAAGCTAGGAACTCCTGTACTTTTCATGTGAACCAGTAAATTATTTTGGCTTAAGCCAGTTAGAATTGGGTTTCTACAGAGTTTGAAGCTGCTAGGAGCCAAAGGACCCTTGTATCACAGAGCACTGGTGCCAGAAGACATTTGTGCAGACGAGCTCTTACAGGGACCTCTTCACTTTCACCTCCAGTGGCCACTTTCCATCAATCCTTCTCTGTGGCTACCTTGTTTCCATAGACTATGTCTACCAAAAAGCCAATCCCTCCATTGTTCATCAATGAAGGCATTATTACCCAATTTTATTGAACATGATGATAGCAGCTATCATTTCTATGGCTCTGCGGTAAATGCAGTAGAGCTTAGGGGTTAAAAGTCATGAACTGTGAGGGAGGTCGACTTTGATGCAGATCCTGCCTGCCTCCCCCACTCCATAGTGGATGACTTCAGGCAGGTGACCTCACCTAAGACTCATGATTCTCCTCGGTAAGATGAGATATGAGGATTACCCACCTCACAGTGCTGCTGCATGGAATAATTAAGAGAAGGGATGTGAAGCACATGACAGAATTCAAGAACTAGTAGGTGTAAGTTAGTATTAAAATTGTCATTATTATCATGTCTAATCTTTCAACAATTCTGCAGGTTGGTGTTATTTCCACTCCACAGGGGAGAAAGTTGGGCCTCAGGGAGGTTATAGGACTTACTTGGCTTGTAGAGCCAAGAATAGAACCCAGGTCTTCTTGTACGGTAAGTCCATGTTTTCTTCTCCTACTCACTGTGCCAACACACACACACACACACACACACACATTATTAAAGCACTTAAAGAGCAGCATCAAAGTTATTTGTATAATATGTAATCTCCAAGCATTAATTGAGCACTTACTATGTTCCAGGCATTATTCTAGGCACTAGATGACACTTTCCAATCAGCCTATTATTTCTAATTTGGCTTTAGCTTGGACAACCACACTTCCTGATAGAGTTATTAAAAAACCACCAAAAATAACTCAAAAGAAAGCTGTTACACATGAGGGCCTGAGCACACACACATATTCATTCCCATGCCCCCATTCCAGCTATACCCTTCTAACGTGGCAGTCACGGGTACAAAGAGCCATAAACCTGCAGAACTATGAGAACAAGATATTTGACTTCAATAAATGAGAGATGTCAACAGAATTGCGTGACATGAGTTTCAAAATTGAAAGGGCCCACCAAGTAGCCAAAACAATGAATGAAAAAAAGATTCACAATAAGATAAAGAGACAGTCCTAAAAGCTGTCAGAGAGTGAGAGAGAGAGAGAGGGAGGGAGAGAAGGTGGGGGAGGGAGGGGGAGGGGGAGAGAGAGAGAGAGAGAGAGAGAGAGAATTAGCTCATGTTACAAAGGAAAGGGAAACAGAATGGCTAATGATAATAGAATGCCAATGTATTTATTTTTTAATCAAAAGTAGGAATTAAAACCAGGAAAAAGGAGTTTAAGAGACTCTTTGAGCCCCAGTTCCATTATCAGTAAATTAGTGATGAAGGGGTAAAGTGTGGATTAAAGGAAATTATGTTTATGAAGCGGCAGCAATGTGGCAGGTGTTCAGGAATGCAACGAATGAAGAGTTACTCTAATTACTGATCAAAACCCATCTTGGTCCAGGTGGAGCTCCCAAAGCAGTCTGTTCTCCCTTGGGAGGGCCCAGGACTCCAAGTATAAACCAGAACAGCTAAGACATGTCCTCAATGGCATTATTAATAGAAGGTAGAGCTCCACAGTTTTTAGTGCCACAGGAGGTACCAGATCTAGGGTCAGGCCCAGGTGGAAAATCCAATTGTGCAATCCTGCCTCATTCCTTGGATGTCTCAGCCGCCCACGTCCTTCGGGGGGAGGAGATGGGAGGGACTGTTAGGGCCCCAAAGGCCCTTGGAAGCCATTTCTCACAGATATGGTTTGAGATGGCATTTAGAGGCTTTCAACCAAGGCATGGCTGGAAAGCAACTCATTCTCTACCATCACCAAAAAATCCTTCCCTCCCAATGACCCCACATCAGCTTGTGCAATCCCTTCTTGCCTTCAATATTGTTAATACATTTTTGCCTAAAATAATACAGATACCCACCACTGGCTGGCCCGCTGCCAGCCTCTTCCTCCCCCATCCCATCCTCCACACTTTACACTGATTTTCATACCCAAAATACAGGTCTGATCTTATTCTCTCATGCTCAGGAACCTTCTAAGCTTCCCCATTTCAAAGGCAATAAAATCTCACCTCCCCACCCTGTCATTCATACCCCGTACACGCCTCCTAACATCCTTTCCTCCAAACACACTGATTCACCACCCCTCTCAAAGCAACCCCTGCCCACTCTCACCCCTAGACCCGTGCTTGGGCTGTTTCCTCTGCCTGGAAGCATTTTCCTTCTGTCCCATGATTCGGGTCCTACCTCTCCTCTTGTGTTGTGAGCGTTCACCCTCCACACTTCCTTAGAGTCCAGACTTTATGACAGAGAATTACGAATGTTTCTCTTCCAGGAGACCAACAGAGAGGAGTGACCACCAAGTGAGTATTAAAGTCTGAATTCCTTAGAACACTCAGCACAGAGGTGGGCATTTAATACCAGCCCCAGGGACAAGTGATAAATCGGTAATATCCACTCTATGATGACAAATTTCTGAGCACTTTGATGCTCTTCCCTTTGCCTTCAGGGACTTGGTGTGTTCATTAGTCAAGATCACTGAGGGGGAAGATGCTCTATCAGTTAAATGTGCATTGATCTGTGCATGAGTCACATTGTCCTATTTGCAGTTTAACCTTTGTCTTCTTTATTTTTTTTCCAGTAGAGAAATGAGAGTTGTTATGTCCCGATTAATATACCAGGAACACCAGCCAGCAAGATAGAGGGAAATTTGGGGAATGAGAAAGTCCTTGAACATGCTGCAGGTGGCCCCTTGTTCCTTCTAGACAGGCAGTAGCTGTGTTAATGAACTTCACTTGGAGTGTACCTCACCACCACCACTGCCACCGCCGTCTCCCGCTTGCTCCCTGCGATGGAACAAGTGGCTGACACTTAGCAGCACTAACAGTGGCAACCACTCCCTTCTCACCCACCTGCAAGAAGTGTGATGCTCACACCGTTTGAATCCTTTTTTTTTTATTTTTAGTTGACATATCTCTTTCTACCTCCTGCTCCTGCCTTCCAGAATCTGCAAAGTGAAATGGAGACTGCCTGGGCTGAGGCATGAATGAGTCAACACCTGCTTTGTGAGTCTTCTTTTCCAGATAACCATCATATGACCTCCTCCCCAAAACAAAAATATCAATAACAATACATGCAAAACAATCATCATTGAATCCTAATACAAAGAAGCATCTGGAAGATCTGTTAGAGACCAAAGTTTAAGGAATATGATTCAAGCAACAACCACTGACTTGACCCTTGGTAGGCAATGTGCCGGTGCGTGTGTTTGTATCGCGTCTCCCTGGGCAATTTGGCTCTCCCAAGGAGAAATCTATTCACACGTTGGTGTCCAAACCATCCCTTCTCCTTTCTGGCTCTCTTTATTGGATCTTGTCGGGGGTCAGGGCCAGGTCTTCAGAGAGAGACAGAGTATGTGTGTGTGTCTGTGTGTTTTCCAGATGTGAAGTGTTTGGGATGAGCAGAAGATGACTCCAGTGGAAAGGCACTGCTCCTCACTCGCGGCTTGTTTTTGATCCTGAACTCGCGGCAGAGAGCTGGTGTTTACCGCAGTCTGGCCAGGAAGCTGCCTCCAATCACAGACCCCGTCTTGACTCGCACGTGCCTAGGAAGGCTGACATTCCGTCTGTCAGCCGTGCCTGCTGTGTTCATAGCTCCGTGCTCTCACAGTTTACCTGCGAGACAGCAGATTCCCCAGTCGCTGGGAGGCCCTCCTTCCAGCTCCTGAGAGGCAGCAAGCCATTAATTCCAGCAGATGTTTCCAGGTTCCCCTGCCCTCCCAGGGACATGGCTCTGCAAAGGCACCGAAAGGCCCGGGCTGGGGCTGCCTGCAAGGGTTCTTCCTGCTGTTGGGGAGGGCTGTGGTCATGCAGAAACTATGTGCACATGAACTGGGATGGTCTTGGGCGGCAGAGAAGAGAAACATCTTTGTGTGTTTGACACACATTGGGGATTGTAGCCAACTGGAGTATTCTCCACACTAACGTTCTCTGAGTGAGAAGACCCTGCCAACACTACCACCAACCTGAGTTCAGAGAGAAGGAGAATAAAGAGGGCAAGACGTTTCCCCCCAGATGTTGGCAAGATGAGCAGGATGTGAGGGTCCTGAAGCCTTCGGCCCAATTTGTACAATGGTCAGGTTTATTTTAAGACTTGAACATGGACCGGAGGTTTGCATCGGTGCCTGCCTAGACCCTTCCAGGAGCTCAACTCCACTGAGCACCTTCCCATGTTCAGTGAGCATGGTTTCCGCGGCTGCCTTTCCCTAGCAGAGCTCCCACGGGCCCAGAGACTCTCTCTCAGTCACTTGTGCAGATGTCAACACAGCAACAACAACAAAGACGTGATAAACCACCCTTTGCTTTTATGTGCTCACTCCTTGACACACGTTTCTAACATCTAATTGTGCAGGCCCTTGTGCCGGGGGAGAGGTGTTAGGGAAGAGCGGTGAAAAGCACAGCTTGTCCCCTCGCCAAGTCATAACCTCCATCCCCATCAAGGCGGGAGGAGACCATCACCTCATTATACAGAACAGTGGGTCTCAACCTTTGACAGCACCAGAATCCCCTGGGGTGGAGGGTGTTCCCATGTAGATTGCCTACCCCACTTCCAGAGATCTCAGTAGAGCTAAGGGCCGGGGTGCTGAAAATGTGTGTTTCTAACAAATCCCCAGAGGTATGGAAGCTGCTGGTCTGGGAATCACACAGAACCACCTCTCTACAAGTGACACACTGGGGCCCATCAGCAGCCAGCAATGGGTCCAAAGTGTCACTAATGAAAGAGGTGGCATATCAGGCCACGTAGGGACCATCACAGGTTCACAGGCAGAATCCATCAAAGCTGTGGGGCACCCTCCCAATTCAAGGGAAGTTCAAGCTTCATTCAACGCTATCGGACTCTGGCTCGTGTCTCTTCAGCCAGACCCGGGTGCTAATTTGTCCCCCAGGTTTCAAACCCGGCATAAATATATCCCCAATAGGTCATGATTTAAAAGCTCTAAACTAGATAATACATGCTGTGTGCAGGCATTTTCATGCATTATTTTCTTTAATTACTGACAGCAATCCTGTGTAGCAGTAACAATATCATCTAATATTTAAATATCACTGATTCCGTGCCAGGAACTGTTCAAAAGCTTTAGATGAAGAGACAGCAGACTACCACCCACAGACTAAATTCTACCCACTACCTATCTTGATAGGTAAATTTTACTGGACTACAACCATGCACATTCGTCTACATATTGTCTATAAGTGCTTTTCTGCTAAAGTAGCAGAATTGAATATCTATAATAGAGACTGTATGCCCCACAAAGTTTAAAATATTTATTCTATGATCCTTTACAGGGAACGTATGCCTACCCTTGCTTTAGACTTGCTTTATAGACATTAACATACTGAGTCCTCCTAACAACACTACAGATGTATGCTGTTTTTACTGTGGTAAAATGTACATAATTTAAAAAGTACTATTTTAACCAATTTTCAATATACGACTCAGTGGCATTGAGTACATTCACAGTGATGTGCAGCCATCACCAACTTCAACCACAGAACTTTTCACCTCCCCAAACTCCCTCCGTCAGACCCTGGCAAACACCATTCTACTTTCTGTCTCTGAATTTGACTCCTCTAGTTACCTCTCATAAGTGTAATCGCGCAGTGTTTGTCCTTTTGTGCTGGCTCACTTTACTTAACATTATGTCTTCAGGTTCATCCATGTTGTAGTATGTGTCAGAATTTCATTTTAAAGGCTCAATAATATAGTCCATCACAAAAATATATATACCACATTTTTTTGTATCTGGTCATCTGTTGGTGGATATTTGAGTTGTTTTCACCTTTTGGTTATTGTGAATTATGCTGTGATAAATTTGGGTGTGCAAATATCTGTTTGAATCCCTGCCTTTGATTCTTTTGGCTGCATAGCCAGAAGTAGAACCACTGGATCATATGGTAACTCCATATTTAATTTTCTTGAGGAACTGCCATATTGTTGTCCATGATGGCTGCACCATTTTACATTCACATCAACAATGGCTTCCAGTTTCTCTATCTCCTCACCAATACTTGTTATTTTCTGGGTTTTGCTTGTTTATTTGTTCTTTTTTAATAATAGATATCCTAATGTGTGTGAAGTCATATCTTATTGTGGTTTTGATTTACATTTCCTTAATGATTAGTGATGTTGAGCACCTTTTCATGTGCTTATTGGTCATATATGTATCTTCTTTGGAGAAATGTCTATTCAAGTCATTTATCCACTTTTTAATCAGGTCATTTTTTTTTTTTCGTTTGTTTTTGAGCTATAGGAGTTCTTCATATGTTCTGAATATTAATTCCTTATCAGATAAATGATTTGCAAATATTTTCTATATTTCACATATTGCCTTTTCACTCTGTTGATAGTGTCCTTGGATGCACAAAAGTTTTAATTTTGATGAAGTTTAATTTATCTATTTTTTTCTTTTGTTGCTTGTGCTTTGATATCATATCCAAGAAATCCTTGCCAGATCCAATGTCATGAAGTTTTTCTTCTGTTTTCTTTGAAGAGTGTTATAGTTTTTGCCCTTTCATTTAGCTTTTTCATCCATTTTAACTTTTTCATATGGTATAAGGTAAAGGCCCAATTTCATTCTTTACAGGTGGATATCCAGTTCTCCCAACATCATTTGTTGAGAAAGACTGTCCTTTCCCCATTTAATGATCTTGAGACCCTTTAGGAAATCATTTGATAATATATGTGAGGGTTTATTTCTGGGATTTCTGTTCTATTCCATTGGTGTCTATGTCTGTTTTTATGCCAATCCCACACATTTTTGATTACTGTAGCTTTGTAATAAGTTTTGAAATAAGAAAGTATGAGACCATCAACTTTGTTCTTGTTTTCCAAGATTGTTTTGTCCATATGAATTTTAGGATACACTTGTTTCTGCAAAAAAAAAAAAAGTGTCATTGAGATTTTGATAGGGATTGCATTGAATCTCTAGATCACTTCAGATAATACTGACATCTTAACAGCACTTTTAATCTATGAACACAGGACATTTTTCCATTTATGTGTGTCTTCTTTAGTTTTTTTCAGCAATATTTTGTAGTTTTCAATGTACAAATATTTCACGTCCTCAGTTAAGTTTATTCTTAAGTATTTTATTCTTTTTGATGCTATTATAAATGGAATTATCCTCTTAAAAATTTTTTAGATTGTTCATTGCTAATGTATAAAAATGCAAGTGATTTTTGTGTGTTGGTTTTGTATCCTACAGCTTTGCTAAAATAAGGGCTATTTGTATCCCCATTTCACAGATGAGAAAACTATAGCACAGAGTGGTTAAGTAATTAGCCTAAAGCACTCACAGATCAAGTGGGGAAGCTGAGGTTCCACCCAGCCATTCTGTTTCCAGAGTCCCTTCTCCTCACCATTACTTTCCAATGCCTCTTTTGAAAAAGTAATTAATAACTTGGCCAAGATCTCACTTATAGCAAGTGGTAAATCCAGAATCCAAACTTAGGCCTGACTCCAAAGCTTTGCTTATAACTAGAACAGCATTCTGACAGCCCTAGGACACCCTAAACACAAATCCATCAATTAAATACAAATCCATCAATTAAATACATTGGCTAATCAGTGAAAAAGAAATTCAAATTTTTTTTTAAATAAATTGATGTATGAAAGAGGCAAATGATTTCAGCCAAAGGGTGGGTGGGTGGTACACTAGAGCTAGGGTAACCCCTGTCCTGATTTTCCCCTAGAGGGTCCTAAATAATATGTTTGCTTTAGATGCTACATTTTATGATGATTCTAACTACAGGCCAACCTACATGTCCTCAACTGATTGTAATTCTAAGTTGAACTTTATAAGGCTAAAAAGGAAGGTAACACCTAAAAAAATTTCCTCTGAATCCTCCTTGCATGTATTTTACAGTCTTTCTCTTCAAAAGAGCCATGTGGAGTTGGCTGTTTAATGAGGAATTTCCCACTCTGAGCTATGGGGTGAAGGTTCCAAAGCCTGAGAGAAGCCCAGGGGTGGCTTCCAGCCTTAAGTGCCAAATGAAATGACACCAACTGGCTTCATCTGAATCCATGGGACTCCCAAGCTTCCTAAGAGGTAGTCTTTGTACCTTACAAAGGAATGCCATGGACCCATCCCAAAGGCCTTGGGCACTAATCCCAAAAGGCAATGAACTTGAACTAAACAAGCCTTCTCATTGGCTGCTGCTATTCATGTTGTAGAAGATTCTGCCCAATGGCTTCGGGCCTGAGTAAATGTTGGCTTGGCTGACCCAGTCCACTAACATGAATTGGGCATGACTAAGGTGCAGGGATGCCAGCTCTTCAATTAACAGGGAAGGCATGCAGGGCAGCAGAGAGGGTCAGCATACCAAGGATGCAAACCAAGACTCCCCTACAAATGGGCCAGTTACAAGGGGAGGAGGGGAGGAAATGGGAGAAGCCAAACCTTGAGGTCCTTTGGGGATGGGTTTCTTAATAAATCCACCTTTGTGATTGCAACAAAGCCTGAGGAAAGGGCACATGGTGCCATTAAGCAGAAGTGAGCATGTGGACACATCTATAACATCCGTGAGCCTCTGTCTTCCCACCTGCAAAATAGGGTTCACACTCCACTCCTCTTTTCTCCTAGAAGGAATTGTTGTAAGGATCAAATGACAAGATGTAGGAGGAAATGACAGGATATAGGAGGAAAAGAAAAAAACTTACATTGTTAAATACACTATGGAAACATACCTATAATCAATCTCCCAGCACAGGTTTGGGGAGAGGAGAAGGTTGGTGAAAATGGAGGTAGAGATCAAATTGGGCCTCAGCTTTGAGTGCAATGCTTTAATTTTGGTTTAGTGTTGTGAATTCATACATAATGTCTGCAATTTTAAAAGGTATATATATAAAATATATGCACAAATAAGCATATTCGTTAAGAGTTACAGATCAATTAGATGACAACACACAACTCTATTCTTTCCCCCGTTTGTTTATTCAAACCCACTTTGGGGGGGCCAACTCTTCCCAACCTCTTGGGAAAAGTCTAGAGCTTGTCCCATAAATTTTCTGGTCTACCTAAGACCACAAAATGTCCTTTTGTCATTTAGGGTCTCAGAAATTGTATCATTTGGGAAAGTTCCGTATAATAGTCAAAATTTCACTTAAAGTTAAAGCTTCACACCTCCCCAGCTCAGGCTGCCTCAGGTGGGGACAGCTAATGATGGAATAAGTATACAGATCCTTCTTTATTTCCCTGTCCTGCCCATATCTTCCTGCCCCGAGTCGTGGGACTTTTGACTCCCCAGGGCTGGGTGGCAGTAAGGAGGGGTAAAGGACAGGACAGGTCCTTCTGGACTGACATGCTATGACCAGACATTGCTTTTCTCTGGCCATGGCAGATGTTTCAAGTCAACCCTTTGCTGCAGGGGATCTGGTTTGTTTGCTGTTTCCTCCATCACTGGGGGTCTCTCCTCTTCAGTTCCTTCATGAAGGCCAGGGTGCCCCCCGTGGCTGCCACACATTCTTCCCTTAGTCCCTGGCAGGGTTCACCCCGTGAAGAGCTTCTCTATTGGGGTCTCAACTTTCCTGCAGAGTGGGTCACTCCCCATATGGCATGCATCTGGTCCAAAGGGAGCAAATTTGGGAAGTGTGGGCTGCGCCCAGAGCAGCCACATCTCTCCAGTGCCCACCAGAGCAACAGCCCACCACAGAGTCTGCTTTCCATGTCTCTGCCCACATCTGGCCTCCATATCTCAAAGTTTCCTGGTCACTATGTCAAACCCTTGGGGTGGTGAGCTTAGAGCTCCATTCATTTGCCTTGGGGTTAAGAGGAAATACCCCACAGACTATGCGATGGGGGTGGGGAGTAAGGTAAGTTTGAGCAAGCTCAAAACTCTCTCAAAGGATTTTTCTCCCTATTTTCACCTCTCAGCCTCTTCAGTTTAATCCTTTTATACTCTCCAATGAAGGGTTAAATATTGCATAACTCATCCTTACCTACCCAGTTTGCATGTACTGCACAGATGACCTAGTAAATTTTTTCTAAGTATTATATGGTATTAAAATGCAACTCTTTCTGCCTATTGTCTGCAGTGGCCCTAAGACAACAGCCATCAAACACTATTGTACTCTTCATTAAATAAGAAAGAGAGGATTCTCTTATAACATCCTGTTATAGCAACAAGACTAGAAGCAGATATGCTGTGTGAAGAGTAGTTCATTCTAAGGGCTAGAACTATGGGTACCGGTTTTATTGCAGTTCTCTATATTTTTTTAAACATTAATTTTAAAAGGAAAATATGGTACTATTCTTAGTAAAAGATGAAAATGTCTAGAAAAGGGAGAACATATAAAAGAAAAAGAGAAAGAAGGAAGGAAAAAGGGAAGAACAGCTGGCAGCAAAGGAGGGTAAGAAAGAGAAAGAAAGGAAGATCCCCAGTCCTTTAAGAACAAAGCCATGGCATACAGAGATGACAGAAACAGGGTTATTTTCTACAACAGTGTGCCTTTAAGATGTCATCATTCTTTGCCTGGTAAACATACACATTAATTTTGAACTCGTCATGCAAATATTCACCTCTTTGTAAGGGGTAAGAAGGTATGCTAGAAGAAACTATTAACTGTGTTTGAGAGAATGCACTGAGTCACCTTTGCATGATGCCCAGGGATGGGCCCAGTGCTGTTGATGGGAAGAAACTGAGAATCAGGACCATTCAGATGGCACTGCTGTGGACTGCTGTGGCATTTGCACTTGTACCAACCATGTTGGAGGAGACATAAGGACCTTAAGAGAAAGTAGCTACAGAAACAAGACTACAGAGACCATCTACAATCCCTTGAAATAACATTCATTTAACAGCATCCATTTGAACCATGTGCTAATCTCAGAAAATCTTCTCGTAAAAGCAGGTCTTGACAGCATCTCATTAGCCACCAGCTTTCTCAGTACAGCCAGGAGAACTAAGAAAACCACAATTCTTTTTCTCTTTCATTCTAACACGCTGGCTTCTCACTATGTGAGACAGGATAGTGCTGAGGGGAGGGTTTCAAGCAGAGGAGCTGTGGGTGGGGTGCCCTCTGTGTGCCCCCCAGAGCCAGTCTCCGCCCTTCTCTGTCCTTCTCTGCATCCCAGGAGGGTGACCTCTACAAAGTCCCTCCCCCGGGCCTTCCTGCTATCTGCATTTGAGTTGGGTTCAGTCGGTGGAAAGTGCCAGAAGGACATGGAAACAGGAGAGGACAGAGAGACTGGGGTATTTATCCTTTATTCACTCATTCACTGTACCAAAGGGCTCCTAGCAGGCAGCCCTTTCCTGTGGCCGCGGCTCTTGCCAGGGTCTCTACTTGCCCTTTCAGATCCTACTGGCTGCAGCACAGTGGGGCTCAAGGGGGGCAAGGACAGATTTGGGGAGATTAGCTGAGGACTGTTCTAGGTCCAGAAGAGAGATGGTGATGGTTTGGAATGAGGTATTTGTAGTGGTGGAGATGGAAGGAAGTAGATAGGTCTGAAAACATTAAGGACACAAGGGTGAAGACGATGACCCTAAGTTTTAGGTCTGAGAAATCTGGTGGATGATAAGAAACACTTGGATTCAAGGATCTCTTTCACGGAAACCCACTCTGTGAGTGACTGCATCAGGAGTGGAGGATGGGAAAGAGCCTCACGTTCTGTCTCCATTCACTATGAGAACTTTGAGAAGCAGCACCCAGGACCTGGGCATCAGAAAGCGCGTTGGGATGTGGCTCTCTGCAGGGAAAAGGACTCTTCCTTACCATACATTTGAACAGCGAGAGCGGGTCTAAGCATCTAATTTGCATCTGCAGAAAAGTCACATGATGTATTTCTTACACCTAATGAAGACAGATTAGGCAAAGCACCTCAAAAATTTCACTTTGTTTAGCCTTCATAAGTACCAGAAAAAAATGAATGTTAGATATATAATGACTGTGCATTTTGAGAGAAAAAGAAAAATCTCATATGAAAAGAAGATTTTCATAAATCATGTCTATGATTAAAAAAATATGGTTCAAACAGACACAACTGTGCTTTACCCTGCATCTGTTTCACATACACAAACATGTCAGGTTTACATAAACCACATTGACAAAGATGAAAAATAAGGGAAGAACAAGATAAAAATAGCTCTTATAGTATCAGTGACACATCTTTTATTATAATATATGATAGCCTTGCAATCGATCACACTCTATACTGCATTGGCTAGTGACCTCAAGCACCACAAAAGAGAAGCTAGCCAACATCCAGGAATCGATTCTTTCAGCTTTCAAAAAAAAAAAAAAAATCTCCAGTATCATATGTTTGGATATTTCAAAGACAGTAAAATGAACAGATCTCATCCCCCAAGTGTCACCCAGGTCCTGATTTCAAATGTGTTCCTTTTACATGCTATTCCCTCAGGGCAAGAGTAGTGAAGGGAACAGGGAACAGCAACCTGTCCCTTTGCTGATGCTGCTGTAGACAGATCATCTATAAATGTAACCACCCAACCAGCCCCTAGTAGCTTCCCAGGCTTGAAAGATAACACTGCTGATTTGTACTTTTATCAACCTTCTCTTCTACTGTCCCTGGCTAGCTGAGCAGACTGCAGCCAGGAAACTCATTTTTTTCCTCCAACTAAAGAAACATTTAGCTTCTGCACTACAATTATAAAAATTGCTAAGGTCTCAAGGGAGGATTTTTTTTTTAAATGCATGTAAACTTGATTCTAGTAAGTGAAACTCTGCTTTTTCACTTATTTACTAAAATGTACTTTTTTTCTCATAAGCTTGCATCTATCAGCTTTAACCTTGAAGTCTACTGATCTATAAGACGATACTTTATTGTTTCACCAGGGACAAATTTATTTGGGGATAAAGAATTGTTCTGTGACACAGGTATTTACCCCAGATATTATATTTTACCAATTTTAATTTTCAAATCTTGGTGTTGCTTAAAATTCTCCTTTCATCTTGATATCTCATTTGAAAGCTTTTAGCATTTCGTGCATATGCATTAGAAGATTTTTTTTTTATTCCTCAAGAGTGACTTAGTATAAACATGTTCAGCAATTCCTTTGTTGTGTTTCTTTTCTAGGTATTACATTGATTTTTTGAGTTCGTGTTTGTGTTTGTTGATTGCCCATTGCATTTCATGACAGTCATGTGACATCTCCCTGGCTAGAAAAGATGAGCATTTGAGCTCCCTTGCTCCTGGCTGGGGTCCCCTTTTCTCTAACTTTGTTGTATCTGCCATGCTACAGTCCAATAAGAAATAGGAATAATCCCATGGAGCTCTGACTCGGGGGGATAGGCGGTACATGGGCAACGTATATAACCTGAACTTTTGTACCCCCATAATAAGCTGAAATAAAAAAAAATAAAAAATAAATTAAAAAAGTAAAAAGAAATAAGTGGGAAAGAACCAATCCTTCTGAAGACTTCTCTTCCTTACTCCTTTCATTCCACTACCTTGCAGGGGATACCCTCTTCCCATCTAAGAACTGACTCAAAAGGCAGTTGTTGCAGGGAAAAATCCCTGGAGATCAAGCTGCTCCTGGTTTCCTATCAGTGCTTAAGTTCTCCGTCCCCACACTGCATTTGCAAATCACGAATGCTCTCCAGCAACCCGGGACAAGTTCCTGGAAGCTGAGGGGCTCTGTGCCTGTTTTCTTTAAGGGTCCTCCCTCATGATTGAATAAACATTTGGTGATTAACTGGTAGAGTTTTTATTTTGTTTTGCCCCCTTTTAATATCTGCTCATCCACAGAATACGTGAATAATAAATGCAAATAAAAATTTAAAAGTCAACACTCTGAATCCCATCACCTACTGACGGCTATTAGTACAGTGGTATATTCTTTCCTGCCTTTTGTCAACGCATAAACTGCTTTTGTTGTTAAATTACATTAACACAGCTATGATTATACTCATATACTATCTTGTATTCTCAGTTCTTTTATCAGGAACATTTTCACATAATAAAATATAACAAAATAATTTTTTTTCTCTGTACCATAATTTATCTGTAGATATTTAATTACCAGTGCCTCATCTGAGTTCAGGGCCACGCTATTTGTTTCCACTGGTACCAAAGTGAGGTCTCAGTCCACAATGTAGCAAGATAGGCCCAAGGACTGAGGAATTAGGCCAATTTCTTCAGTCTTTCTCCTACTTGTATCATCTACCCCTGGACCCTATGATCCCCTGGAAACACAGAGAAGTCTCCAGTCTCAGAACATACCTGAATTTCTTCCAGTTGCCCAAACACACAGTACTGCTGTTCCCTGGCTTCCAGGCTTTTGCACATTGTTCCCTCTGAAATGCTCTTCTCCTTTCCGTCCCTCCCACTGCAGCGGCCCCTACTTGCGGAACTTGGCTATTTCCTTCTCAACCTTCGGACCTCAAGCCACTTATCACTCCCTTCAAGGCAGAGATGGGGTCCCTTCCCAGGTGCTTTCTCAGCACTGTGAGCTTCTCCCATCAGCACCTTGCATGCTGAGTATAACGGCCAGTATACCAGTCCCCCCTGCCAGGCTGGGACATTCATGAACATAAGGACTATGTTTTCCTTGCCCACCCTTAAATTCTTAGCATGGTGCTCCCACGTGGTAGGCATTCATCAGTGCTGCTGAATAAATCAATGAATGGAAGCACAGAAATAAAACAATAAAGTTGCAAGATTTTCAATGTCTTCTTGCTTTTCCAAGATGATAATGGTCAACATGCATGAGATGTTTCCAACTGATTTTATTTAAATGTCATCCCCTAATTCCTTCTTTTTCTGGACACAGCACCCCAAATTTCTGATTATGAAATCATCCTTCCTCTTCCCCAGTAGATTAAATAAGGACTTCATCCCTCACTTCCAAGGATGGAAAGAAGACCTAAGTCAAATTAAAAGAGTGAGCCTTGAGATTTTTGCCAGGACTGTTGGAAAAAGGGGTTCATCTCCCTGTTGGGGCTGCTGAGTTGGTAGAACAAGGCCTGAAGCTGTTGATGGTCATCTTTCCTCCCCATGGGAAGAGCTTGCCTGAGAATGAAGACAGCACAAAGAAAAGCAGAGTCAAGAGTTGGAGAGGTACAGATTCCTAATGGCTTCATTTGAACATGTTTACCCAGGTTTAACTGAAGCAACACCACTCTTGAACTTTTCATTTACTTTTGTAATTTTCAATTATAGAACTCCAATTTGATTAGCTCAGTTTCACTTGGATCTTTCTCACTTGCAGGTGACTCCCACCCTCTTTATTCCATTCTATGCAGCATGTGTAAGGGGATCAGGGACAGGACCCCAATCCAGGAATCCTTCCTAGACTCCTCTCCAGCCTTTGCACCTTCATAAAGCCAGGAGGGAATTGATCGCTTGGTATCTAGACCCATGGTGACCCACTTCCCAAGAAATTTCACCATCAGATGGCCTCTCCCACACCAAGGCCTCGGAAGTATGAAAAATACAGACCTCACTCAGAAGTAAAAGGTTATCCACTTTCAGAACTCATGACTATGTGTCAGGATAATGATCTTCAACTCTGCTATGAGGAAACATTTGCAAGCTGCCCCTTCAGAATCACAAAACCTACTTTGCCAGACATTCCTGGTCAGGGAGGGAACCAGAGAATCTCTTTGCTACAGGGCTTCTACATTCTTTTGGTTCTGGAATATTACACTTGCAAAATTTTAATTTCATCCCTAAATTCCTAAATCCCTATGATGCAGACCCCCTGGGCTGATTTCTCATGGCCAATGCTAGCCCATTGGTAAGAGCTGAGCCACCTCCAGGCAAAGCTGCTGCCTCCATTTCAGATGTGGATGTTGAACTTGGATGGGAAACTTTGGGAAGAGATTATATAAAACTCAGTTGGGAAATAACCACACCCCTAATACCATAGACCCACAGAAATCTGCTTGGCAGAAGAACACCTACATGAGGAATTAGAGAAGAAAACTTTTCCAATAGTCTGCTAAACGTCTGAAACCTAGGTCTATCCAAAAGGGTCCCATAAATACAGTGTCAGACTTCTGCACCCCCACATACACACACATGCCCACAAACTTCCTCAAGCAGAGCAGAAAATTGCAAAATGAGATTTTATGGTCTGGAAATTTTTATAAAAATTCTACAAAGGTGTAAAAATTGAATTCCATTCAGTTAAACTCATCTGGAATTATCTTTATTGAAAACAAGAAAATTATATGAAATCAGGACTATCCTAGCAGTCCTTGGGATACATGGATGGTTAGTATCCCTGAGTACTACAACCCATATGGGAAGGATGAGAGGAATAAAAATGGATCCAGGTCTTGGGCCCTATCCACTTACAGAAAGACAAAAAAAAAAATCCCATTAGACTCTTAACTCCCTATAATTCATTAATGCTCAATTATTTGTGCCACAAAATGCTTTGACCTTCTGTACGGCTATTTGCAAAGTTAACACCTCACTGCTGGAGAGATACCCAGTGTGCATAATGGTCTTCTCTTAATAACCTATAACTTTAACCCCAGGAAAAGGAAAAAACTAATACAGTCATGTACCACATGTTAAAAGATGGACTGCACAGAAGACAATGATCCCATAAGATGATAATAGAGCTGAAAAATTCTTACCATTTAGTAATGTCTTCATGATCCTAAAACTGTGTTGGCCTAGGCTAATGTGTGTGTTTGTGTCTTAGCTTTTAACAAAAAAGTTTAAACAGTAAAAAAAAATAAAAAGTTTAAAAATAGAAAAAAGCTTATAAAATAAGGATAAAAATAAGGAAAATATTTTTGTACAGCTGCACGATGTGTTTTAAGCTGTATTATTGCAAAAGAATTGTAAAGTTAAAAAAATTAGAAACTTTATAAAGTACAAAAGTTACAGTAAGACAAGGTTAATTTATTATTGAAGAAAGAAAAATATTTTTAACAAATTCTATAGTGTAAGTGTACAGCGTTTATAAAGTCCACAGTAGTATATATTAGTGTCCTAAGGATTTGGATTCATTTGCCCAAACTCACCCAAAGCAACTTCCACTCCTGTAAGTTTCATTCATGGTAAGTGCCCTATACAGATGTATCAATTTTTAAATCTTTTACATCATATTTTTACTCTACCTTTTCTATGTTTAGATATGTTTAGATACATAGATACTTCCCACTGTGTCACAATTGCCTACAGTATTCAGTATATTAACATACTGTACAGATTTGTAGTCTGGGAGCAATAGGTTGTACCATGTAGCCTAGACGTGTAGTAGGCTGTATTATCCAGGTTTGTGTAAGTGCACTCCATGATGTTCACATAATGAGATCATATAACAATGCATTTCTCAGAACATATCCCCATTGTTAAAGCAATGCATGACTGTGTATGAAATCAGTAATGACTACACACTTATGTGTCCTCCTCCCATGAAGCCCACTGGGGTCACATGTACAGTGAACAATACCACCTCTCTTCCCAGGGGCTGATGGTACAGCCTAGTGGTTAGGAGCTTTGGATTCCAGCTCTGCTGTTGGTTACCTGTGTGGCATTCAGAAAGTCACTTAACTTCCCTGAACTGTGGTTACTGATAGTACTTGTCTGTGAGGGCTGCTGATCGTGTTAAGAGAGATGGTGTCTATAAATTGCCAGCATTATCATTCAGCTTCCAAATGGTGGCTTTGTTGAGGAGCATTTTCTTGAAACTGATGTCCTTGTGGACATTGGACAAAAATAGGCTTGCCTTAGCCACCTGATGTTTTCTCCCAAGTTTAGGAGTAGAGATGTTTCCAGACAGAAGATTTGGTGATATTTTCTTTGGGTTGGAATGAAATATACCTGAACATGGATTCTTTGAAAATGATAAACCAGCAATAAAAAGAGGCATGTTAAGGAGCTACACACCAGCAGGGCTGTTTTCAATGAGCTGTAAGCTCCATAAGGACAGGGCCAGATCTGTTCTGCTTGTCACTGTCTCTGTGGGGCCTAGCAGAGCACCTATGATGAATAGAGGCTTGGTCAATGTTTGTTAAGCACAGGGGAAAAAGAACAAGCACGTGATTACTGACCAAATGCTAGTCTCCATTGGAGCCACATTAGGGATAGTCTGGGCAATCGCGCCAATGAACAAAAGCAGGGTTAAATGCCACCTTATCTCAGCATCACCAATTGACATCGATGGCAATAAGTGGCCTTGTTAATTAGAGCACCACTCTTTGTCCTCCTCTGGGTGTGTGAATAATAAAGCAACAAGAACTTCAGCAAATAAACTCACCACAGGTCTCAGCAGTGACCATGGCCTAGCATAACTGTGTTTTCATTTGTAATCATTTCCACTGGCTAATGTCCAAACAAACGAAAAAGAATAGCTGGCACTCACTGTTTTCTAATCAGTATTTTTCCCTGGCTCAGTCTTGGACTGTTTCTCAACTTGGCCTTCCAGAGAGACACTAGCAATCAGTTGGAGTTGGCCTTTGAAGGGGAGATATTCTGTCATCTCTGCTCAATACGGGTCTCCTTTCACACCATTCTAGGAGTCACTTGTTGTTGTTTTTTCTCTCCGGAATCCACTCTCCTGTCTTATGATAACATCCTAGTTTTTATTAGGACCAATTCTCTTCTCTTCCTAATGTATTGTCAGCCAGGGGCACTGACTCCAAGGCGGGGCCTGGCAGTAGAGCGCGTGACCTTCCTCCCCCAGCCTCAGAGACTGGCTCGAGGATGGGATAAGTCAAGACAATCAGAGCCAACACTCTTGGACTTTCTTTGAGCTGGTAGGGAAGCCCACTTTCATTCTGGATTTGCTGTAATAATCACAGCTGAGAGCAGCCAGGCAAACACTGAGGAGACCGGGAACGAAACCAACATGGCAGCAGGCAGAGCAGAAAGATGGAAAGAAGTGAATTTCTAGTGATATCATTTAAGTTTCTGGATCTAGTCATAGCTGAAGTTAGGTACTCCTGGACTCAATGGTTATAAATAAAAATGCCCTTTTTTGCTTCAACTGGTCTGAGTTGGATATTCTGCTACCTGAAACCAAGAGAATAAGACTTAAAGCAATCCCTATTCTGGTGCGTTTCTCCAATTCTGAAAAAATTATGGATCCTGGGGGAAAACTCTCGAAGCCCACGACTCTGCCAGCTTTGACTTGGCCTGGCCGAGGAAATATCGGAGCCACCATCTCTTTCGAGGAATTGGGGAGAGCACCATCGAATGCTCAGAGACGATGCCAAGACCCACAGCAGGGGCTGGCTGTAAGGCCTGACACCAACTGGGCACCCGCAGGTTGGATCTCCTCCCCATCCTCCTTGCCACATGAATGTCCTCAGTGCCGAGAGGTTCCTCGTCTTCCAGAAATATCACTTCCAAATCTGTCAACTCTGACTGTTACAAATTCTTCAACTAAACTCTTCAAGGAGAGGGGAGTGGGGCTAAGCCTGAACTCAACATTCTGAACTACACCATTAGCGAGCAGTGTTGGCCCACTGCTTTTCATTTGTTCATGTCTTCATATATTCAGCAAATACTTCTCAGTGCTTCCCACGAGTCAGTTACAGGTCCAGGTGTTTGGGAGACATCAGTGGGCAAAATAGAGAAAGCCCCTACCTCATGGAGCTTACACTCTAGACACGGAAGATAGGCAAGAAACAAGAAACATGATGATTACATTAGGTGAGTATTGGAAGGTGACAAGAGCCACAGAAAAAAATAGAACAGGGCAAGAATGATCAAGGGTGCGGTTTCACCCCTTTAAACAGTGTGTCCAAGGTGGGCCTCCCTGGCGATGTGACATTGGATTCTAACCTGAAGGCAGCAAGGAGTGACCCATGCAGAAAGTCAGGTCACCTGTGCAGAAAGTGACCCGTTTATTAAAGTCGTTTCCCCAGTTCTTGAACTTCTGAACTGCTTAGTCTGTTTCCAACAGCCAGTGTTTGTTGGTAGCTCAGGGCCGTATCTATATACAGACCAGTTCAACTGAATTCTTTTTCTTTCTTGTTTTTTGTGTGTGGACTTAGTGTTTAGGGAGGAGAAGGGCGAGGCCCGCTGGGCTCCGGGCCGCGAGGCGCTGAGGAGTGATGCTGGTGGGAGGCCGCCGACCTCACGGTCTGTCTGGACACCGCCCTGCTGGGGCATCAACTCCGTAAACGTCTAGAAAACTGAGTCAGAACTAAAAGATTCTCACAAATGAGTGAGCTGGCAGCCACATCTGACAGGGTTTTTTTTATTGAATTGATTTGATTTGATTTTTTTAAATTTTATTTTTTATTTCAGCTTATTATGGGGGTACAAAAGTTCAGGTTACATACATTGCCCATGTACCGACCATCCCCCCGCCCCGAGTCAGAGCTTCAAGTGTGTCCATTCCCCAGACAGTGCGCATTGCACTCATCATGTAGTTATGATTTGATTTTTTAAAAGCAGCTGGAGACGCTGCCTCCATCGGTGCTGGGCCTGGGGCTGCCCCCTGGAAATGGGGCCTCCTTGGCACCTGGGCTGCCCCCAAGCCGGGGTGTGTGAACTGGATCCCCTTCCCGCAGGGGTTCGGGCTTGCGTGTTCCCGACCTGTCCTGCGAGCCCTCCTACTTGACTGAGATTTATGAGCCAGCATCACGTTCACCCTGGATCCTCTGAGGAAAACATAAAACAAATCCAAAGGATTTGGGAGGGAGAAGTTATCAGCGACTGGGAGGAAAGTCAGAGGCGGCTGCACACAATCTCCGCTGGTTCAAGGTGCACCTGGAGGCTGGAGGCCAAATCCCTGCCCTGCCGAAGTGGCCGAGCCTCCACCAGAGGCAGCTTTTTGGAGCTTCCCAGCGAGCGTCTAAGCAAGGCAGCTGCACGGCTCCCCCTACGTGAGACCCCCGTGTCCAGTGAGTGTCCAGTGCGGGGTGGGCATGGGGGAGAACTGCCCAGCGGTCAGGAGGGCTGGGCCTCCCACCTCAGAGAACTGCAGATTTGCGCAAACCTGGGCACATCCACCACCACGTCTGCATTTCCTTATCTGTGAAATGGGGTAGTAATAGTATCCAGCTCATCTAGTTACAGAGAGAACTAAATGACCTAAAGCTTATAAAATCCTTTGTGTCATTCTTGGAATAGCGTAAGCACTAACATGTCAGCTGCCAGCGTTATCGTTATTACTGATGTAACAACACGCGTGCACACACACACACACAAAACACACACACACAGCAAAACTCACAGCACTGCCTCGAACCTGCAGGCTCTCTCCATCTCTGAAAATTTTTCTCAAGAGCAGTCCCCTTTGAATGCAATGAATAAAATCCCCCATTTTATTACATTATTATGATGCTATGACTTCGTTGTGGTGATGTGACTTGCGCAGCCTGTGCTGGCTATGACCGGGCAGTTAACCCGTCTCTCTGTGGAAAGTACCAACCACACACATTGGCACTAGTCTGAAGCCCAGGAGAAATCGGGCTGTGAAAACAAAGTCTTTAATGGAAATATTCCTCCTGTCCCCCAGATCATGACCTGGTCCTCATTTCAGCACTAAAGACACATAGACTTGAACGAAGTCCAGTGGGCATCATCTGTTCCATTGAGAAACACATTATGAGGGACGTGCTCAGCACCACAGGACACAACACATAGACACACACACACACACACACACACACACAAATCAGCAAAGGTGCCTGCCTTCAAGGAGTTAAAACGGTATGGGAGAGGGAGATAAAACAGAGAAATTAAATGTAAAGTAGAAAATCATTAGTGTCACCTGTTCACCTCCGTATGTCCCACTTTTGTGACACTCATCACTGCGGAAGGAATCTGGCCCCTCATCATTCATTCAACACTTAGTGAGCACCTACTGTCTACAAGGCACAGTGCCAGACATTGAGGGCACAGGATGAAAAGCACATAAAACAAGAAGTAGCACCCCCGACGAGTGCAGGAAGAGTGCTGTGGGCGATCAAAAGCGAGAGGAATCGCTTCCCACCTGAGGCCATGGCAGGCTGGTTTCCTAGAGGTGCTGGCAAGAGTGGAGCTGAGAGAGGGAGGCAATGTTGGAAAAGTGGCAAATACCCCCAAACCTTCAGGCAAAGCTGCAACCAAGTCCTGCCCCTGCCCAGAACCGCAGCAGTCACACCACGGAACGCTGCCCTTGGCACTCCTGCAGCAGCAGAGGCAGAAGCCCTAATGTCATGCTCACAGATTTATTCTATAGACGCTGACCGAGTGGCTCTGGTTGAAGGGCAGTATGGCACAGTGCAAGGACGTTGGGCCAGACCGCCTGGCGTGGGCTCCTTCCTCCTGCACTTAGTAGGTAGTGACCCTGGCAATTTACCTCTCTGAGTCTGTTTCCTCCTAGGCAAAATGGGGATAAGCTCATGTATCTGACTTGATTGTGGTGAGGGCTGAATGAGTTAATTCACTTCAAATATTTAGAAGAATGCATGGTACATAGTACGTGCTATGCAAGAATGAGCTATGATTGTTTTTAATATGTACTTAAGGATACAGTAGAGACTGAGCTGCACTTTCTGCCTCATAGAACCCTCTGGAAACTCCTAGTGATACCATGCACCAGGGCTTTGGACTTGACCTTGCACACAGTGGGAACTTAATGTTCAATGGATGACGGGATGGATTGATACAGAGTTTTTATACACTTCCTCTTAAAATTAAGCTTTTTATGTTTAAATAAGTAGACTCATGTGCAGTTGTAAGAAATAATACAGAAAGATGCAATTCTCTGTAGTTTCTCTCAACAGTAATGTTTTGCAAAACTGTAGTACAACAGCACAACCAGGATATTGACACTGACAAATTTACCAATCTTATTCAGATTTCCAGTCTTCCTTGTACTCATTTCTCTGAGAGTGTGTGTGTGTGTACATGTATTTATTAATAGTTCTATGCAATTTTTTCACATGGGTAAGTTCATGTATCCACCACTGCAGTCAAGATAGAGAACACAAAGATCCCTAGTATTGCTCCTCTGGAACCACACCACGTCCCTCCCTGACTCCTGGCAACCACTAATCTGGCCATTTCTATAATTTTGTCACTTCAAGGATGCTACATAATAGAGCTATACCATATGTGATTTGGGGGATTGGCTTTTTTCACTTAGCATAGTCCCCCTGAGATTCATGCAGGTTGCTGTGTGTATCAACAGTTTGCTTCTTTTCTATTGCCGAGTGGTATTCCACGGTGTTGGCATGCCAGAGTTTGTTGATCCATTCACCCACCAAAGGACATCTGGATTGTTTCCGGATTTTGGCTATTATGAATAAAGCTGCTATAACCATTAATGTATAAGTTTTTGTGTGAACATGAGCTGTCATTTCTCCGGGATAAATGCCCAGGCATACAATCGCTGGATCATGTGGTGGTTACATGCTTGGCTTTATGAGAAACCGGCAAACGGTTTTCCAGAGTGGCTGTAGCATTTTACATTCCCACCAGCAATGTATGAGGGATCCAGTTTATCCTCTCCCTTCGTAGTATTTGGTGTTGTCATTTTTGTTTAAATTTTAGCCATTCTGATAGATCCGTACATTTTAATTCTCAAATGGCTAGCGAGGTTGAACATTTTTCATGTGCTTACATGCCATCTACATGTTCTCTTTATTGAAATGCCTGTTCATTTCAATGAAATATCTTCATTTTATCTATTTTTAATTGTATTTTTAACTGCTGAGTTTTTAGAATTCCTCATTATATTCTAAACAATAGTCTTTTGTTGGATGTGTGCATTGCAAATATTTTTCTCCCAGTCTGCAACTTATCTTTTTATCCTCTTACCAGTTCCTTTTATAGAGTAAACATTTTTGATTTTGGTGAAGCCCTTTTTCAACTTTTCCTTTTATGGATTATCTCAAACAAGACTGCTATTTTAAAAAATGCCATAGACTAGGTGTCTTAAACAATAAGCATTTATTGCTCACAGTTCTAGAGACAGGAAGTCCAAGATCAAAGTGCCAGCAGAGTTGGTGTCTAGTGAGGACTTTCTCCTTGGGTTGCCATCTCCTTGCTGTGTCCTCACTGACATCATCAGTTCTCGGAGCATGTGAGTAGAGAGGGGAAGAGGGAAAGAGGGAAAGAGAGAGAAAGAGAGACTACAAGCACATGCAAGCTCTCTGGTGTCTCTTCTTATAAAGACAATAATCTCATCATGATTGCCCCACCCTCATGACCTCATCTAAACTTCATTACTTCCAAATACCATCACATTGGGGATTAGGGCTTCAACTTAAGCATTTGAGGAGGGGACACAGTTCAATCCATAGTATGGATCATGCTTTTGGTGTTAACCTTAAGAAGTCTTTGCCTAGCCCTAGGTTCTGAATATTATTCCATACATTATTCTAAAAGTTGTATAGTCTCTATGCTTTATATTTAAGTATTTGAGTTAATCTTCATAGGTCAAGGTTCATTTTTTTTTGCCTAAGGATGCCCAATTTTTTCAGCACCATTTGTTGGAATGGATATTCTCCTCCACTGAATTGCTTTTGCTCCTTTATCCAACATCTTCTGCGCACATTTCTAGGTTCTCTATTCTGTTCTCTTGATCTATGTGTATATACCTCCATCAATACCATACTCTCTAGATTAACATTAGTAATCTTTAACATTGGGTAGAGTAACTTCTCCCACTTTATTCTTCTTTTTCGAGATTGTTTTAGTTCTTCTGGGGCCTGAGACTTTTCATGTGGATTACAGAATAAGCCCGTCTATAGCTACAGAAAAACTTGGTGGGATTTTGTTAGAAATTGCATTAAAACTATGGGTTCATTTGGGAAGAATATTTACTTGGTTGCATCTTTCCATCTATGAACATAACTTATATTCTTTGCATCAGTATTTTTAAAATTTTTATTGTATGGCTCTTGTTACATATTTTGTTAAGTTTGTGTTTCTTTTCTTTCAAGTAATTATAAATGTTATTATGTTTTTAATTTCAGTTTCCACATGTTCACTGTCAGAGAGTGTGTGGGTATATCTATAACTATATCATCAATATCTATATCTATATATATGAATGTTGATTGTTTTGTTACTGTCCCACAGGTTGCTGAGCCTCTATTCATATTTTTAAAGTCTATTTTCTTTCTGTTTAGATTGGGTCAATTCTGTTGATCCATTTTCACTTTCACTAATTCCATCCTCTGTCATCTCTATTCTACTAATGAATCTATATAGCAAGTTTTTAAATTTCTATTATTGTATTTTTCAGTTCTATAATTTCCATTTTTTTTTGTAACCTCTATTTTTTGTTTCAAGAAAATTTGTAACTGCTTGTTGAAACATTTTTTCATGGCTGCTTAAAATTCTTGTCAGATAATTCCAACATCTGATTCTTCTCAATGTTGACATTGGTTGAGAATCTTCTTTCATTCAAGTCATGATTTTCTTGGTCCTTTGTATGCTTTTAGATTATATCCAGGACATTTAGATATTATGTTAGGAGACTCTGGATCCTATTTGAATCTTTTATTTTAGGGGGAAGCCACCCTGTTGAGGTCTAAGGATGCCCAGCTTGCAGACCCTAGCCTACTTTATAGGTATGAGGCTATGGTTCCAATTACAATTTAATTTTCCAAGTCTTTGAGGTGCTATTTTGCTCTGTGTGATTTATCTAGTGCCTCTGTGGCTCCTGCTGGTCCCTACAGGTCCTGCCTGTGAGGGTGGAAGGCATTTCCCCAGGCTGCCTGGTGCTTCTAGGTGGGGGAAGGGATTCTCTGGTCTACTGGAGGAAGAGCACTTCCCAGGCTGTGCCGCTCGTTGAGGTGTGATCCTACATGCCAGCACACCTAGCTGCCTGGTGTCCCCAGGTGGGGCAGGAAAGCTGCAGATCATGCTGACAAAGAGGCTTCCTGGCCTGGGTCGCTGGTGGTAGGATCCATCTTGCCAGTGCGCCTGGCCATCTGGTGTCTCTCAGTGAAGGACAGGAGTCTCGAGCCAGAGAAGGAGAGCTTTTCCTTTCCACGCGTTACCCCACACCAGTGCTTCTGGGCTGGCCTGAGGTTGGTGGGAGGATGGGCATTCCACCTGGTTGGGGAATGAGCTTACTTGGGCCACCTTCTGTTGCTATGTTGGAGGTCAAGAAAAACTGCGTCTGGGTTGCCTTCTTAGCTCTTTGCTGTTCCTCCAGTCATGGGCTCCCTAACCAGTTCACCTTCATCCTTGCAGTGTTCAAATTTCCTCTCTGGTTGCCTTTTCTGTTATTCCCAGGATTAATAGTCATGCATAGTAGGGAGAAGGAGGGAGAAACAAGTCTACATCATCTTGAACAAAGCAGGAATATTCACACTGTTTCACAGATGTTTGAGTCTCTGTCTACCCAACACACTGTTAGCACCTTAAGCTGAGTATCATGCCCCTTCTTATTTTTTGCCCCAGAGTCCAGCACACTAAACCTGAACATAGTAGCTGTTCCATGAATATTTACCAAATAAATGAAAGGATGGATGGGTTTGTCAAAGAGATCTCTTCCCTAATTGTTATTCTTTACAGAACTGGAAAATCACTGAATTGATTTTATTGGTTCAGAAAACACCAAAATAGATGAACATTTCCAATTTTCTTTGGCCTTCTGACTCCCCCTTTTCAGTCCCATCTTTGCATAATCTCACTCCCCACAACACATAGATCTGGGTCCCTCATGTGCTCATCAAGGGTCTCCCCCCCCAACCCCCCCCCACTATCACCATTTCCGCCCCCTGCCCATCTTTCTGTCTGTTTCCCTGCAGTTCTCAGCCATCGCTCACTGAGATGAAGGCTTTTACTTTCCTCTGACTGGCTCAACTCCCCAACAACTCTGTTCTTTCCTCTTACCTAGCTTCCTTCAATCCCCCCTTTCCACAGTACTACATTTGATTGTCTGTTCCTCCTACAGAACATGATTTGACTCTTATTTTAATACTATAATACACATATAATAAATATAACACAACATATAATTTTTATATTAAAGGAAAATTATGTTCATGCTCCTCATTCCCCCATCCAATCCCAACATTGGGAGAGAAGGGCACATACTTTAACAAACCCTGGAATTTTGCTCTATTGCAGACCCCACAACCCTGAGAGCATAGATTTGGTCAATTAATATTTGATCCAGACCAATATTAGACACAGAGGAGTCCCATCAATTCCAGCAGACAGAGGAGCATCTGAATGGAGAGGAAACCTATTAGATGCCCATGAGGTCTCTCTATCTGGAAAGAGACATACTTCCATTAAAACACTGGACCCCTTCAGGAGTGGCACTGAAACACACTTAGGTGGGAAGCAAGTGAGACCAGGTGACACATGATTTCATTCCCTGGGAAGGGCTGCATTGATGAGCGGGAAGCTGCACAAAGGTTTGTGAAGCCCACTCAAATTCATCAAGAACACAAGCTGTGATCAACGAATCATGCCTGGCTTGGTTTGGGAGTGGAGGCGGGGGAGTGTCAGCAAAATAGCCCTATAACTGGTGAGCCATTTAGGAATGCATGCATCTGGCTTTGACTGAGCACTGGTCTACAAATGAACTTTAACTGATGTAGGAAACAAGGTAAAGAGATTGCCTTTGGAGAAAACATTGTTGGGGGTGAACTAACTAAATAGATGACTGTGGGCCTGAAATCCTTAGTAGGCCTTGCCTTGTCTCAGACAGAGAGGCCCATTATCTATGCCATTCATCGGATACCAGGTGTGTTAGCAAAAGAAAATCTCCTTTGTGCTTTCTCACATCCCTTTTAGTATGGAGGTGCCTTTGTTTCTAGCAATGGGCTGGAAATGAGGCTATCTCTGGTGCAAGTTGACAAACAGATGGGGCCAGAAAACTAGCCTAGTGATGCCCTCTTTGCCACTGCCTTAGCCTCACCACCCTTTCCCACCATGCCAAGTCCCACCCCTTCCAGGAGGCTCCAGCTATCACCCAGCGCACCAGGGCTGGCTCTCACCCTGAGGTCGTCTCGCTATTACCGTCCATGCCACGGCTCACAGACTGCTACATTGAGGGCTGAATCTGGCCCACAGCCATGACTGTGTTGCATTGCATTGTGGTTTTTTTTTTAAAATTTGTTCAATTAAAGGCTAACACTTTTTTAAGTGAAAAATTTTATATTTTAAAAAATGCAATGTTTTGGATTTTTTTGAAAAATCAGAGAGTCTACCAGCATCACTGGCGACACCAGGCTAGAGGAGAAGAGTGGCTGATAGAGCCCTTAAGTGGAGCACAGACTACCTATCTTGCCACATCATCTTCCAGGCCCTGATAGGTTTTAGAGTTTGTGCTACTTTTCTTCTATTTCTCCCCTTCAGGTATTGCCAAGAGTTGCCTTGTACTATAACATACATTTTCTTATGTGTTGATCTTATCTCCCGAAAGAGATTGTAAATACTGAAGGGTAGGAAGCCTGTTTAATCCTCCTTTGCATTTCTGCCCCTTCCCCAGGGTATCTAACGCACTGAAGTTCCCCTTACCTTCCCCACGCCCACCCCCAAACACTGGGTACTGTGATAAAAATTAACATACCTACCATGTATTGAGTACTTACTATGTGCTATCTCTGAGTAAACCCTTAAAAAATTCTCATCTCAATCTGAACCACTGTTTTGATTAGGGAATTATTATCCCTATTTTACTGATAAGCAAACTTTAGCTCAGTGAAATGAAGCAATTGCCCAACATGCCCCAGCTGGAAATATTTAGGATTTGAACTCAGCTCTGCCTGTTTCTTGAGCTCACATTCTTTTTGATGTATGACATAGTCTCCCTAGAAATGTGCAGTACAGGTCATGGCGGCTACCTGTCAGATCCACTAGGAGTTGCCAGTACAGGTGTAGTTTGCAGTTTAGCTGCAGATGGAGAGGAAAGGCAGGAGAACTTCGGGTAAAGCAATTGTTCTCAACTGGGGGTGATTTTGCCCTCCAGGGGACATTTGACAATATCTGGAGATATTTTTGGCTGTCACGGCTAGAATAGGGAATGCTACTGGCATCTAGTGAGTAGAGGCCAGAGATATAATATTAAACATCCTACAGTGCACAGGGCAGGGAATTACTCTGTCTCAAGTGTCAATAGTGCTTAGGCTGAAAACCTCTGAGTTGGAGAGAGAGCCCATCCTATCTGCAAGTTAGCTCGCAGACCTATGCAAACCCTCAGCTGGGCTCAGGTTACAGTCGTTTTCCTGTTAAGAATTAAATGTTCACTTTGTTCCCAGAGCTTTGGCATTCTCTATCAGTGTGCAGACCTATCTTTGAAATTCCAATTTGTTTGTCAAGAACCACCTACTAAGTAATGACTAATTTTCTCTCACTTATTTAAGGTAAAATTAGAGTCCTTGTTGGGGTAAGTGTATCCATAGGGTTATCACAGTTTATACTTACCCCAAAGCTTTCCGACTTGCTGGTATTATTCTTTACTACCAACAAAAAATAATAGCATTTAAGGGACATAAACCACCTCTTGCTACTCAAAATTTACCCTTCATTTTTATTTGTTTGAATCATTTTCTCCAATTACTTTACCATGTGATACATTCTAAATAGGACACGGGATCATCTCCTAACCAGGAAAATGTTTGAGTACCCCCACCAAGTCTGTAGATCTAAGGCTAATACTATTATTAGATAAAAATTAAGCAGTTAATCCCTAGAAAAACTCCTAAGAACTGGGGTCACATGGGCCCCTTGATTAGAATCCAGGGATGACCTGATCAAAACATATCAGGACTCCTCAAGTTATGATTTGAGTCAGGAAACTGAAAAGCTCAGAGGAGGGATGACTTCAGGCACGGCTGTATCCAGGTGTTCAGAAAGCCACCACCAGGATCTGTTATCTGTTGATTTATCTGCCTTCCTCCCTCTGTGTTGGCTCCATTCTCATAATGATTTTACCCCCATGGCCGCCTACATTTTCATAGGTTCTAGTCCAGTAGGAAAGAGGAAATGTCTCTTTTCTGACAGTTCTAATAAATGTCTCAGTGTGTTTCTGATTGAATATTATTCCCACTCCTGAGCCAATGGCTGAGGCCAGGGAAATGTGACACTCCACTTGTCTGGTGTCGCTTCAATGCTGTTAGAGGGGGGTTGGGACAAGGAAAGTAGACCATGGCAGCCAAAACCACGGTGACTAGTTAAGGACCAAATAAGTAGCCCCCATGCAGTGCAGGCTCCAGCCTGAAGAATCAAGCACATAAGAGGACTTCTCATCAGGAGGGATGAGCCAGGCCCTGACTCGCTGGGTGACCTTGAGGATGGCACCCTTCTGCCTAAAGACCTCCAAAGTCCCATCCACTGTGGAATATTTTCCTCTAGGATGCCTTCCACACTTGCTTCAGTTAGAGACCAAGTGTTCCACCAAACACAGCAAACGGAGAAAAACGGGACCAGGCTCAGCAGAACTTCACCACTGCTTTATGTCTTTTCTGGCAGTTGCAACCAGCAAATCTCTTAGGAAAATCAGCTTGGTTTAAAATTTCATGGTAGCATAAACCACTCATTTGAGTAGGTTCTGATTAACACCCTTTAACACCAAGAGGGTCCTGTGCCAAGGAGAACAGCCGGGGGAAGAAATCCCCCAGGGTCTGACAAAGACGGATGGGAAGGAGGAACAGAGAATAACATGTGTGCTGGGCCAGACAGGCCAGTCTTTTCCCCATGGGGTAAAATCATTTTCTGGTGGTCAGATTGGATGGAGTATGGAATTGTTATCAATATTATGATAAAATTATATTCTTTGCCAAAAGCATGAAGCCTGTAATTGTTGATTTCATCCCCTGATGTGGCCAATTATGGGTACATATATTGGTAGCAACTCAGTTGGGCTCTTGGCATTACCTACCAAAGAGCTGGCTAGAAATGCTCGTGTGTCTGTTAGAAAAGCAGGATAAGCGTGAAGCCATGTGGTATGTGATCCATCGGGGTTGTAACTGCGTTGCCAAGTGGAGTCTATGTGTCTCTTAGTAAATCCATTATCTCCAAGCCTAAAACTGAAAAGTCCTGATCTTCATCTAGCGGTGACAGAGCATTACACGGTAAGGCCTATGAATTCTTCCAACACAGGCACATTACTCAACAGTCAAAGGTGACATGTGGTCACATCGGAGCCAGAGCTGAAGAGGGAATTAATAAAATGGAGGACAGGGAAGCATTCCGCAAATAAAGAGCTGGATGATATACACAAGAGGTTAAGAGCCATGGAAGCTGGAATGATACTTAGGTTTAACACCAGTCTAATCCAAGTTCTAGAAGGTGATAAAAGACAATATGGGGGAGAAGTACTACCAAAGAGATAATGTTACCAATTTTTAGATTGAGGATATACCATAGATGCATCATGGTGAAACTGCTGAAAACCAAAGAAAACAACAATTTCAAAAGCAGGCAGTGGTAAAACACAGATTGCCGACAAAGAAGCAGCCTTTAGAGTGAGTGCTGACTCCTCGCCCACAAGGGTGCCCCGTGCAGTGGAATGTCTTCAGTAGGCTGAGAAAAGTCACTGCTAACTAGAGATCAATACCCGGAGAAACTCTCTTGCAGTCATGATGACGAAATAGAGACACAAACCAAAGCTGAGAGTATTTATCCACAAAACAGAAACCTACAAAATACTCTTAAAATTTAAATTCCAAATGATATGTGTTAGGCAAAAGAGAAAATTACTCCAGGTGAAAATCTGATGTAAGAAGAAAGAGTGAGCAAAAGCAGTGGGCTAATCTAAATAAACATTAATTGTTTAAAGTTATAATAAAAATAATATCAAATGGGATGGGGCAAAGCAAGAATATGAGCTGGAACAAAAGTACTGGACCAAGGTAGTAAAAGAACTCCGCTGAAACAAAAATAATGAACAGTAGTGGAAGGAAGGTCATCTGGGAGTGAAATCATCCCAAGTCTGTGGGTTATTCAGGAAGATGGAAAATGTATTAATTAAATTTGGACTTTGTTCAGCTAAATATTTTTATTAAAACTGGTGTAACTACTAAAAGAATAAGCATGGAACATACATTTACCAAGGTAGCAAATAAGGAAAAGAAATCCAAAAGAAGGCAAAAAGGGAGAAGAAAGAATCAGAAGAAGACAAACCAAAAGCACACAATTAGGTTGTAATAATAAATTTAAATGTATTAGCATTCACAGTGACTATAAATGGATTCATATCTCCAAATAAAACACAAAAACTTCTAGGCAGGGCTGGAATTTCAATTACATGCTATATATAAAGAAACAAAAATTAACAAATATGCTTCAATAAGTGGGTAAATCCACCAATGTAAGAGAAATTGTTTTCACACATCTCTGTCAATAATTGACAGATCAAGCAAACCAAGAAATCATTCAGATTTTAAAAAGTCGATGAACTATCCTGATTTAATGGGTTACATGAAACATTGAACCCAGCAATTGGAGAATACACACCCTTTTCAAACACAAAAACTTGCCATATATTGTGCCATGAAGCTTGCCTCAAAGACTTCAGAAATGGTATCATGTGTGCCACATTCTCCAATCAATATGCACTTAAGTTAGAAAATGTAAAAGAAAATAAAAGATAAAAAACTGCATGTATTTGGAAATTTAAAGGAAACAACTAATGTGTCAACAAAGAAATAATCATGGAAATCAGAAAATATTTATAATTAAACATGTGGGAGGCAGCTAAAGTGGTATTACAGAGGAATTGTACTTTCAGTGTTTCATTATAAATAAGAAAGTCTCTAAAGCAATGAACTAAGCATTCAACTGAAAGAATTAGGAGGGAAATACCAAGATAAAAACAAAGAAAATAGAAGGAAAGATATAATAAAGATAAAAATAAAAATTAATAAAATAGGAAACAAATACAAATGAAGATCAACAAACCTAGAAGCTGGTTCTTTGAAAAGACTAATACACAGAAAATTATTGTCAATATTAATCAATAAAAACAGAGATAATGTGCATATAAGTAACATTAGAAGTGAAAAAAGACATTATAGCAGGTGCTATAGAGAGTAATAGTTAAAATGTTATTATGGATAACTTTAAGCCAACAAACTTATTAATTTTCATAAAATGGATAAATTCCTAGAAAAATACAACCTACCAAAATTGACTCAAGAAAGGAGAGAAAGTGGGAATAATCTTATCACTGTTTTAAAAATGTTAGGGAAATTCTGGACCCAGATGGCTTTACAGGCATCTTCTACCAAACAGATAGGAACAGATAATTCCAAATTTACACAAATTTTTTCAGAAAATTCTTTCTATTAGGCAATCCCAACCTCAATTCCAAACAAGACATGGACAGTATAATAATAGGCCAATTGCACTCATCAGCATAAATGAAAAAAGGTGAATAAAATATTGGCAAAGCGAATTCAGAAAACACCATTATGTTTTATTGAAACCTAAGGTGGAAATTTGGGTTTGTGCAGGAAATGTAAGATTTATTTAATGAAGAATATAAATTAATGTAGTCATATTAACAAGAAAATCCCACATGATTATCCTATTAAATAAATGTAAAAGAGGCCTTTCTATAAAATATAATCAGACAAAGTAAATCTATAATAAAACTACTGCAAACAAGATCCTTAATGACAAATTTGAGAAATAGTCTGTCTAAAAATATTTTTAGAAATCAATATAGGAAAATAACTACTAATTCAGTAAGGAAAACATTTTTAAAATAAGATATCATAAGCACAAACAATAAAGTTAAAGATTGAAAATTTTGATAACTTGAAAATTGAGCAATTTTTCATGGAAAATAACAAACTGGGAGAAGATATTTGTAATACACACCCAACAGAGAATTAGTATCCAGAATAGATAAGGTATTCCTAAAACAGTGATAAGTCACAGCTCAATAGAAAAAAAAATCATAAACAGGAATTTAATAGGGAGGAAGTAAATAGATAATAAACAGCTACTCAATCTCAACTAGTCATTAGATAAATGTGAATTAAAACCACATTGAGATAATAATTTTGGGCTGTAAATAATGAAAAAGTCTAACAATAGAAGTAGACAAGGATGTGGAGCAATGAAGATTCTCATTGCACTGTTAATGGGAATACAGGTTGGTGCAGCCACTTTGAAAAACATTTTGACATTATTCAGTAAAGATGTCCATACACAGGCACCAAGACCCAGAAATTCCAATCGTCGGTTGAAAAACTCTTGCACAAAACTCTGCCTCAGAAAACTCTTAGAAATGTGCACCAGGGAACATATACAAAAATAATACAGCAAGATTGTTCATAAAAGTGAAAAACTGGAAACAATGTCCATCAACAGTAGAAAGGAGAGGTCAATTGTGGCACATATGATAATGGATAGTATGCAGAAATTAAATCAAATCAACCAGAGGCTGATGTGATAACACAGATGAATCTCAAAAACAATAAAAAGCAACTTACAGAAGAATGCAAACAACACAATTCACTTACATCAAGTTCAAATTCACACAAATTAACAAACTCATTGTTTAGAGATTTGTAAATAGTGGTACAACCATAAAGAAAAGTATGGAAACGAAAACTGTAAGGTTATATTAGGTAGAGGGAGGGAGGGAGATGCAAGGCAATAACCACAGAGGGTTTGGAAAGTACTAGAATTTTTTTTTAATTAACATGGGAAATAGACATTCAAGGTTCAATTTTATTCTTCCTCTTTAAACTGTGCAAACATATTTTATAAATTTTTATATTTGTGACATATTTTACGATTAGAAGAACACTTAAACCCAAAGAACGTTTTCTCAACTTTAGAAAGACTCCAAAAAGAAGCAGAATTTTTTTTAATGCATGTGTTTCAAATGTTTTAAATCAACTAGCAGTACCGTGTTCTTGTAAGAAATCCTGTAATTCCCAAGGAAATTAAGAATAGGGCAGTGATATCATTACTAATATTTCACATTCTTTACAATATAGCCAATGAAATTAGATGACAACATTAAATTACAAATATTATAAAGGAAGAGCATAGCTATTTTCATAGGTTTTTATTTAACCTTGAAAATTCAAGAGAATGAGAAAGTTTATTTTTTAAAAAAAATAAAAATAAAATATTTTTAAATGAAAAATTAATAGAGCCAGGAGAATGGAGTAAGTTACTCTGGATCAAAATAAGTATACAAAAATAAATAAAATTTTATGTAGTATCTAATTAAAAACATACCAGGAAAATACTTTAAATACTTTAAAAACACAAGATACCTAGAAATAACACAACATATTCAGGACCTCCCTAAATAAAACTATATAATTATAATATAAAACTATAATATAATTAGAAGACATTTTCAAGATCTATCTAAATAAAACTATGTAATTTATACAAAATAAAGACAAATAAATTAAGAACTGTTCCATCAAACCCTTGAATATAAAGATATAATATTTTATCTCACTATTTTGGGACTTGACAAAAATTGCTCTAAAATTAGTCTGAAAAATAATCAGTGAAAATTCCAAGGAAATTATTTAAAAGTAAAGTAATGTTATAGCAGAGATTTATCAAACTCCTAGATACTAAAATACATCATAAAACTTTGGTGACTAAAACAATATGACATTTATTCAGTTTATAAGGATATTGTATACACATCAAAATTACAGGACACAAAGACAATTAGAAAATCTCAGAAGCGAGTAGGCAGAGGCCATATTATGAATCAATAGATTGCATTTCAACTGGCAGCAAACTCCTGAAAACCATAGTATAGGTCAGAAGAAAATTGAATAATATGCTGAAAATACTGAGCAAAAACAAATATAAGCCTAGAATTTTCTTCTCAGCTAAACTGCCATTCAAGTATAATGATAAAATAAAAATAGTTTTATACAAAGTCTACAAAAATTAACCAAAGATTCTTGCTGAAAGAACTATCAAACAATGGATCACTGAGAGAAAGAATCTAAACCTCATAAGAGAAAGTGGGACGAGGGAAGCCATAGTGAGCAAATTGGGAAAATCTAAAGCAAGAACTGAGTATATAAATAATAATAATAATTAATTTTGTAGGGTAAAAAGAGTGAGACAAAAACATGAGAGTATCATAATATATAATTAAAGCAGGATGATGAGAGTAAAACATTACATATATTTTGGTTTTAAGTTAAGCAATTCTGTTAAAAATATATTGTTGATTCTTTAAAACATATAAGAGAAATATATAACTTGCAAACCAGAGGAGCGATAAAAGAAAAATTGTTAAGAAAGGAGATCAAACAATTCAACAGAAAGAAGGAAAAAAGCATAAGGAAGAAACAATGTAAAGAAAACACCCAAATATACACAACTTTTGCTTCTGTTTAGGAAATAGAAGGCTATGATATAGACCTCTCATGTTAAAAAACAAGAAAACACCAGAAAAAAATAAAAATCATACTATTCTGAGGAGCTAAGAAAGAGGAGTTAGAAGCCTTGAATAACTGAATTACAGAGATAAAAGAGACCTTCGTAAGTGAGCAGAGAGCCTCAGCTTCAGCCTGGGTACAGATGGACAGAGGAATGGCTCCAACCATCAACAGAAATAATTTGCGCAGATGAAAACACGAAATCAGCCAAGCCTTAGAAGAAAACGTGGACAGACAGAACTGAATCCAAATGCATAAACAAATCACTTATTCCAGCAATTCTCACCCCTCTTCCATACCCTCACATTTTGCCAAGAAAGCATCAATACAGGAGGCGCAAGAAAATAGGATTCAACAATCTTGCTGAAGTTGAATTCAAAGATAAAACCAAAATGTTTGAAACTGCAGCCCAAGCCCCTGTCAGCTCAAAAACTGACAAAAAGTCAAAAAGGGAGTGGTGAGTGTCATGAGAATGACACTCTACCTCAGTGCTTTTTCTCCCCCAAATCCAAATTCAACCATGAGAAAAACGTCAAACAAATCCCACATGTGGGGTATTCTATAAAATACTAATACCTGACCTGTACTGCTCAAAACTGTCAAGATCATAAACGCAAATAAATTCTGAGAAACGGCTGTAAACCAGAGGAGCCGGAGGAGATGTGATGACTAAATGTAATGTGGTGTCCTGGATGTGATCCTGGAACTGAACAAGGACATTAGTGGGGAAACTGGTGACATCTGAACAAAGTCTGGAGCTCAGTTAACAGTAACATACCAGTGCTGGTTTCTTAGTTGTGACGAATGTACCTTGGTAATGCAAGATGTTAATAAATGGAGAACTGGGTGAAGCGTGTACAGAAGATCTCTATTCTTTCAACTTTTCTGTAAATCTGAAACTATGCTAAAATAAATAGATTCTTTTTAAAAAAGAAAAACATCTATTTACAAAATGCAAAACATTTATGAATAAATTTAACAAAAGGTGAGCAAAACTGGCATACTGAAAACTAGGAAGTATTGCTCACAAGAATTTTAAAAAGACCTAAGTGGGGAGATATGCAGTGTTCATAGATTGAAAGTCTCAATATTGTTAAGATGTCATTTCTCCCCGAAATTGACCAATTTGATTCAATCTAAATCCCAGTAGGTTTTTTTTTTGTAGAAATTGATAAGCTGACTCTAAAATTTAGAGTATCCAAAACAACTTTGATAAAGAAGAACAAAGAGGGGGAAAGGAGGGAATTTAAAAAAAGAGAAGAACAAAGAGGACTTACACTGCTCAATTTCAAGACTTCCTAGTAAGAGTCATCAAGACAGTGTGATAATGGCATGAGGACAGACATATGGAAACAGAACAAAAAAAAGACACACACACACACACACACACACACATACACACATATAGGCAATCAATATATAACGAAGGAGGCAGGGAGAATAAATGAGTAAAGGATGGTCTTTTCAACAAATGGTGCTAGAATAACTGTATATCCTTATTGTAAAAAAAATGAACATCAACCCCTACATTGTATCATAAACAAAAATTAATACACTATGATAGTGATTTCTCTGGAGAAGTTTTTTTTGGGGGGGTTTGATGTGACTTTGCTCTTGTGTATATGTATAAAAAAGAGAAAGAATTTAAATCTCCCATGCCTTTCCCTGTTAGAATTACTGAACAACCTTCATTTCTATGTGGCTTCGTGATAGCATTTTATGTGAATGTTGTTGAGAACTCTTCAGTTCTTTCCTGGGTATCTTGTGAAAATTAAGGCAGTACTGCCTGATGCCAAAGGGAAGATAGACAGCAACAGATACCCAGGCCCTGGTGGTGGGCAGCAGCCTCCGTTACAAGGTGGACAGTTGATAATTCGCATGAAAGCTTCTACGTGTTTTTCATCAACATGATAACACTAATAGAAGAAAAAAAGATAATGTCATAAAATCCTATTAATTGGTGCATCCAAGTGAAGGGTGCGTGGTTGTTCTTGTTTTATTTTTGTGACTATTCTGTGACCCTGACACATTTTAAATCAAAAAGTTGAGAAACAAAGAAATTCCCATAGAGAATTCGCAGCTCCCAAGAATATGTCTATACCCTCCAGTACAAGAAACATTGATCTACTTTAATCTTTCATTTTATAGATTAGAAAATTGAGGCCCAGAGCACAGAAATGACTTCTAATGATGTTACAGTGCTAACTATTAATAATACAAAGTGGCTCAGAAACCTAAATATAAAGGCTAAAACTATAAATTTTAATTTAGGACACAATTTTTGCAAGTTGGTTAGGTAAAAATTTCTTGAAAGGAGTAAAGAATTATGAACCATGGAAAAATTGGTAAAATAGAGCTAACACGAAAGACAACTCTTCAAAATTACCAGTAAGAAAACAAAAGATAGGCTACATACTATGGGAAAATACTCACATACACATATTTATAAAAGTATTTGTACCCAGAACGTACAAAGAACAGAAAAATTCAATACAGTAAGATTAATAATCCAATAAAATCAGTAAATATTTAAAGGTATAATTCACAAAGGTACATATACATAAAAGGCAATTTGGACATAAATCAATATCCTCTGTCACTAAAAAAAATTCAAATTAATACCACAGAGATGCCACTACCTACTCCAGAATGGCTGAAACTTAAAAACTTGACAACTGATAATACCCACTGTTGATAACAAGGCAGAGCAATTAAAACTACTGATGGCAATGATGCAACAACTTTGAAATCATTTGTAGTTATGTATAAAGGTAAGCATCCACGTGGCATATGACCCAGACATTCCACTCCTATTTAGTTACCTGAGAGAAATGAAAATATATGTCCACAATAAGTCTTATACACAACTTCTCATAAAGGCTTCATTCATAAGAGTCAAAAACTGGAAGCAACTCTGCCATTAATCAGCAACAGACAGGATGAACACACGGTAGTATATTTATACAATAAAATATTATGAAGAAAAAGACTCTAACTCTGATTCATGTAACAATGTGGGGAGATCTCAAAAATACTATTTTTTTGCAAAAGAAGCAGACACAAAAGAGTACATACTGTAGGATTGCATTTATATCAAGCTTAAGAACAGATAAAACTAAACTATTTGATAGAAATCAGAACAGTTGCCTCTGGAGGGGTAAGGATTGACTACACAGGAATATGAGAAAAACTTCTGGGATTGCAGAAATATTATATATTCTGATCAGAGTGTAGTTTACAAGGGTGTATATGTTTGTAAGAACTCACCAAACCATCCACTTAAGATTTATGTGTTTTACTGTATGTAAACTATACCTCAATAATAAAAATGAATAGAAAGTGTGTTAATTTGACTACGATAGTAACTGAAGTAAATATAAATGGATTAAATTTGCCCATTAAAAGAGAATTTCAATCTATATTTTAAAAAAACCACAACATTTAGCAATATGCTGTTTACAAGAAAAACATCTAAAATATAAGGACAAATAAAATTTCAGAGTAAAAGGATGTAAATTTAAATACCAGGCAAATACTTATCAAATAAATTTGGTATCCTTCTATGAATATCAGACAAAATTGACTATAAGTCAGAACATATTACAAGAGATATAAAGTTCAAACTGTGAGGTTAAAAAGAATAATTGGCTGGCAAGTTATACTAAATCGGCACATGCATGCATTTATTAATAAACATAAGAATGTAGAAAATAAATATTGGTAATTATATCAAGAAATTGACAAATCCATAATCATAGTGTGAATCATAGCATCCCTCTTTTAATGGCTACCTTTTATCTGCTTGATAAAAGCAGATAAAAATTTAGTAAGTATATTGAAAATTTGAGTATCATTGTTAAAGATTTGTTCCAATGGAGATATATATATATATATATATATCATAAATGGTGTCTGATATCTACAGAATACATCCTTTGACTAGGATATAATTAACTCAATAAGAAAAATAAAAGTACATTTATGCATTTTGAAATTTAAAAAGAAAAACTTTCAAATAATTGGTAAGTTATAGAGGTAAAAGTCATACTAACATAAATTAGATAATGTTTAGAAAGTATATATACACATGAACACACATATATATATCCATGTGGGATATGTAGAAATTAGGACATATAAGGAATAAAGAAATACAAAATAATGAAAATTAAGGAGTTGTGTATTTAATTTAACATGGAAACAGAACAATGAAGGAAACATAAGTGGCAGAAGGAAGACAAGAATGAAGTTAAGTACAGAGCTTAATGAAGCAAAACCAAATGATCAATAAACCAGAAGCTGCCTAAAAGATGCAACTCTGACAATATTGATAAAGAAAAAAGAATACACAAATAAATAACAATAAAATTCAAAATTAGACCGTAATTACAGATATAGTAGAGGTTTTTAATTTTTAATAGCCTAAGTATAATTTTTTGTCAATACATTCAAAAACTTTGACTAAATGATCAATTTTCTAGGAAAATGTATCTTCACAAAATGGATTCCAGAAGAAATAAAAATCTCAAATAGAACTAAATCTGTTAAACATTACAAATCAGTAGCTAAAAATCTACACACAAAGTATCAGCAAAAACCCACTAGGTTTACATAGTTTTGTAAGATAGTTTTAACAAAACTTTAAGAAACTAAGGTCAACCTCTGTCTTATGCAAACTTTCCCAGAAAATACGAAAAGATTATTATTTAGCTCTCCACTAAATTTATGAGGCTAATGTAACATTTAATCAAAACATGACATGAGCAATATAAAAAATAAAGTTGCAGATCATCCTTACTTACGAACATGGATTTGAAAAAAAAAACACTAAGTAAATGATTAGCAAACCAAATTCAACAAAATTATACCATGCCAATATTTGGCTTATCTCAGAAATGCAAGATTTGGTTAACTTTGAAAAATTTATCAACATAATCTTCACATTTATAGATTAAAGGACAAAAATTATATGATAGTTTCATTTCAATAATTTCAGGAAAAAGACATTTTATAAAATTCAATACACACACAGGATAAAACATCTTTACATTATAAGAATAAAAAAGGGATTCCTTATCTGAAAATGGTAATCTATAAAAAAAAACCTGACATAATACTTACTGGAGAATTATTTAAAGTAATCCTTTTAGAGTAGAAGAAAGAAAAGGATTTTCTCTTCTACTACTTCTATTTAATGCAAAACTTAATACAATTCTTGTCCTATATAATGAAGCAAGAAAAGAAATTAAAAGTGTAATGCTTAGAAAAAAGGTGCCTTATTTTTTTCTAATAGATAATCCAGAGAATTTACAGATAAACCATTCTTAACTAATAAGGGATTTCAGTAGGTGTACTGAATAGAAGAAAAATATACAACATTCAGTAATGTTCACATGCCCAAGCAAATAATTATAAAATAGTCTTTTTGAAAAGATGAGTTATATTACAAAAGAACACCAAGAAATAAATTTAACAAAATATATGCAAGATCTTTAGGGAGAAAATGATAATGAAATTATTGAAGAACATAAAACAAAGGTCTAAAATAAAAGAAAAATGCTGCTATATTTATAGAAAGGAACATTCAACATCACGAATAAATGTCTCACAATTCCAATAAAATCCAACAGGGTTTCTCAGTATGAAAAGAAGCCAAAACAATTTTGGAAAAGAATATGAAGACCATTTATATTTTTAAGACACCAAGACTTACTAGAAAGCTATAGTTATTGAAACAGCCATAGTTACTGGAACAGAATAGGAACTAGTAACAGAACATGGAATTATTTCAGAAGTAGAATTTCAAATATTATGGAAAGGATGGACCATTGATTAATTGGTACTAGAATCATTGGTTTTCCATAGAAGAAAGATAAAATAAGATTTTTATTATATTTGAGTAGGGAGGGATTTTTTAAATATAATATAAAAAGTATAAACCATAAAGAAAACTATAATGAAGTAAAGTACATTAAACTGTTTAACTTCAGGATCAAGACATCATGAACAAAATTTTTGTACAAATCCATAATCTAGCAGATACTTAAAGTTCATGTAACACCAAAATTGAATATCCAGAAGATATAAAGACTTTATTTAAATAATGAAAAGTGACAACTAACCTTAGAGAAAAATAAACAATGAAAATTAACAGGTACTTCATAGAAGAAAATACCTGAATAGCCCAGAAATGCAAAACTTTGCTTTCCACCTCATTAATAACCAGAAAATGCAAGTTAAAATTGCATTGTACCATTTCTCATTTTTCAAATGCTTCAAAATCTTAAAAACACCAAATGTAGAGAAGAACATGGAGAAATGGGATTCTTACATATTATTATATGGAACAAATATTTTGGAAAGGAATTTGGCAACATATACTAACTTTAAAGATGACAATGGTCTATGACCCAGCCCTTCTCTTCTACTTTTAGGTATGTGCCCTAAAGAAATTCTGGCACATGGTCAAAGATATTCTCTACTTTATTTTTGTTCCATTGAAAAAACTAAAACAAAAATAAAAACAAATAGAAACAACCTAAATTGTCCATTGGTGGAAAACTAGAGTATTATAGTAAATGTACTGAAGCCACATGTATAAATAGGGATATATTTCAAAAAGATATTAAGTGAAAAAACTACAAATTATAGAAGAATATGTATAACATATTCTTATACAATATGTATAACATATTATATTTGTGTATATAACAAATTATATTGTATAATATAACGTGTTATATTTAAATATAATTTAAATAATTATATTTATTAGCCACACGCAGTGGTGCATGCCTGTAGTCCCAACTACTCAGGAGACTGAGGCAAGAGGATCACGTGAGCCCAGGAGTTCAAGGCACAGTGAGCTATGATTCTACCACTGCACTCCAGCCTGGGCAACAGAGAAAGATCCTGTCACTAAAAAAATTAATTAAATTAATTTTTAAAAATAATAGTTGTATTTATATATTACATACTATATACAGAAAAAAATTGAAATAAAATATATTCCAGAGTCTACATCAGCTTAAGGATATCCATTATTTCTGGTGAAGAATTGAGGGGCAAGAAATGGGATGGGGGGCATTTCATTATAAATCTAATGTTTAATTTCTTAAAACATTAGTAATATCTGAAATTCACATGTCAATATGTCAATAGCCCCATGATCAGGGATGTCAGGCACTGTAACAATATGACAATTATTAAAATAATACTATCAAAAAGACCCAAAACAATGTTTGTGTGTATGCGGAGAGATAGGAACACTCATACACTGCTGGTGGGACTGCAAACTAGTACAACCTCTATGGAAAGTAATATGGAGATACCCCAAAGAGCTACAAGTAGAATTACCATTTGATCCAGCAATTCCATTACTGGGCATTTACCCAAAAGAACAAAAGACATTCTATAAAAAAGGTGCCTGCATTTGAATGTTTATAGCAGCACAATTCACAATTCCAAAGATGTGGAAACAATCCAAATGTCCGTCAATACATGAGTGGATTAATAAAATGTGGCATATGTATGCCATGGAGTTCTACTTAGCCACAAAAAATGATGGTGATCGAGCACCTCTTATAGTATACTGGATAGAGCTGGAGCCCATTCTACTAAGTGAAGTATCACAAGGATGGGAAAACAAGCACCACAGACACTCACCATCAAATTGGTATTAACTGATCAACACTTAAGTGCACATACAGGAATAACATTCATTGGGCGTTAGGCAGATAGGAGGGGGGAGGAGGGGATGGGTATACACACACCTAATGGGTGTGGTATGCACCATCTGGGGGATGGACACACTTGAAGCTTTGACTTGGGTGGGGCAAAGGCAATATACATAATCTAAACATTTGTACCCCTGTAATATGCTGAAATTTAAAAAAAAAAATTTTTAAATAGATGAAAGACTTAAATGTAAGGCATGAAACCATAAAAATTCCTGAAGAAAATGTAGGAAAAACTCTTCTAGATAACAGCCTAGGCATAGAATTTATGACTAAGACTCCAAAGGCAATTACAGCAACAGTAAAAATAAAATAAGTGGGACTTAATTAAATTTAAAAGCTTCTGCATGGCAAAGGAAATAGAGCAAATGGGCAACCTACAGAATAGGAGAAAATATTCACAAATTATATACCCAATAAAGGGCTAGTATCCAGAATCTACTAAGAACTCAAACAAATCAGCAAGAAAAAAACAAACAACCTCATTAAAAACTGGGCAAAAGACATGAACAGAAGCTTTTCAAAAGAAGATAGACAAATGGCCAACAAACATGAAAAAATGCTCAATGTTACTCATCATCAGGGAAATGCAAATTAAAATCACAATGAAATATCACCTTACCCCTATCATAATGGCCATTAATAAAAAGTCAAAAAACAATAGATGCTGGTGTGTGTGGATGCAGAGAGAACAGAACACTTATACACTGTTGGCGGGACTGCAAACCAGTACAGCCTCTATGGAAACAGTATAGAGATTCCTCAAAGAACTAAAAGTAGACCTACCATTCAATCCAGCTACTGGGTATCTACCCAAAGGAAAAGAAGTCATTTTACCAAAAAGACACCTGCATTCCAATGTCCATTGCAGCACACTCACAATCACAAAGCTGTGGAATCAACCTAAGTGCCCATCGATTCATGAGTGGATTAACAAAATGTGGTATATGTATACCATGGAGTACTACTCAGCCATAAAAAGAAATAAATCAATGTCTTTTGCAGTGATTTGGGTAGAACTGGAGACCATTATCCTAAGTGAAGTATCTCAAGAATGGAAAAACAAACACCACATGTACTCTCTAATAAGTTTGAACTAACTAAAGTGCACACGTAGGCACAGAGAGAAATAAAAGTCATCGGAAATCAATAACGGAGGAGGGGGTGGAGGGGAGGGGCAAAAACCTACCTAACAGGTACAATGAACACTATTTTGGTGATGAGCACACTAACAGCCCAGACTCAAGCATTATAAAAGCGATCCATGTAACCAAACACATTTGTACCCCCTTAAAATTTTGAAATTTAAACAAGAGTATTTATACCTTGCAGGAAGATTGTGGGGAACCCAAATGGAAAGATTTCTATTTTTTACTTTATATGCTTACATACTTTCTATTGCTTGTAGTATTTTTGTAAAAAAAAAAAAAAAAAAAAACAATTTCAATAAAAAAATCCATGCTCTCATTCTAGTAAGGCAACAAAGGAACACAATTATTTCGGATTGTGAGAAATGCAGAGATGGAAACATGGTGAAGGGTTTTAATGTGACTTGGTGGGAGGGACACTCCTTAGCCAGGAAAGTCTGGGTGGTCAGAAGATCTTTTTGGGTCAAGCATATGAAGACACTTCATGTTTTCTCTTCCTCTTTTATTGCCTGTTTTCCTAACTGCACGGCCAAGTACTCCAGCTCTCAAGAGCTTTTATTCCTGTATCTTAGTTCTTTGCTTATAAAGAGCAGCCTTTTAGTAGTGTTTAGAAACACAAAACTTCTACCTCTTTTAATTGCTCATTCACTCAACAAATTACAGAGTTCCCATTAGGTACCAGGCATGTCCTGGAGATAGGAGTCCTCCTACTTCACCTGAGGGAAAGACTAAATGAAATGCTAAAGGAATCCAACCCACTAGTCCTCCACTAGTGAAAATTAGAAGGCACCACTTCCCTCAAGACCCTTTACTTCTACTTGTCATAATATACCACCTTTTAAAGAATACAGCACTCTATTGATACTTGCCAGAAAATAGACCTAATAAATATACAATATTTGTGAGAGAAATGGTATCTCAAGAGGTGAAACCCTTTTGCAGTACACTACCTGTACCACCATACCTTGTGGCCCTATGGAAAAAAGCATACAGTTTTAAGGCAAAAGCACTGATGTGAGTGGTGGCTGCAGATCTGACCTCATTTTCTGTGTGAACTTGAAGTTGTGAACTGACCTAAGCTCATCATGCTTAAGTATTAGTTATTTTTGGTAACCAAATGCCATTGGTTAAATGTGAGTGAGGGTTATCTCACCACACAACCTTTCTACTAAAAACAACTTTTTGCCTAAATCTGTCCCACTGGGGGACATTTCTTAAACAAGCATTAATTAACAAGGATGCACAAAGCAGTTCATGCAGCCCGTGCTATAAAGTTGATGAAATCTCAGCTCTGTGACTTCTCAGATGCACTGACCACAGCTCACATGAAAGATTGACTCAAAGCAGATGTATCAATAGTCCAGAGTCACCTGTACAGTCAACATTAGACAAACAGAAACCAGTAAACTAGTGACTGAGCATAGTCTCATTTAAGGTCATGCTTCGGGGATCCAGCCCCAAATAAACAGAGTACAGATTTAATTAAAAGATGGAGAGTTGTCCCTAAAGCAGTTCAACCAATCCACACATATTGACTACACTAGTGTCACCAGTGAGAGCCCATTCCTAACACTCATCATGCTAATGGACAAGCCATTCATTTCACCAAGGAAAACTCATCTCTAGCACTCGTTATGCAAGCCCGCAGAGCCTATGGTATGGACAGAGGAAACAGAGAGAGCCCATGGGCTCTCTGAAGGAACATTGGCTCATTAACCCTGGGGGACAAATTCCTGATGAGGGAACTGGCTGCCTGAAGGTGCTACAGCTAATGGCACATATGTAATAACCCACTGCCTAACGTTGTACAGTACAGACATCCTGACCATGCGAACATCACCTAAGTTGCCTTGCCTGTTTCCTCAGGCATTCAATCCACCTCATTAAACATTTGTCGCATGCCCATTATGATAGAGGCCAGAGGTATAGTCTGCCCTTAAGAGCTCAAAAGCCTGGATCTTAGACACTCAGTAAGCATAATTTCTTATTGCCAATCCATTGGTAGAAGCTATATGGGAGTACTGTCTCAAAAAGGATCCAAGCTCAGTAAGAGAAGAAATTCAGGATTCTTTGTAATGTCAGCCATGGCATGAAATGGAAAATGGCCATATGTATTTATGTGATATCCCCATACTAGACATGCCATAACGAAAAGAAGACAATCTGACCAATGTTCACAGATATTTTAAATAAGAAAGTAAACTAATTAGCTGTGAAAGTACATTGAAAGACATCTTAAAACACCCTGCCAATTTGAGGCATCATTATTACCAGAAGTAGCTGCCAATTCAAGCAGAACGATGGTATCGGATACTCATCTTCGGGGATTCAAGCATGAAAGGAAGATGAAAAGAGAGAAATGAAAGTGCTGGCAAGCTTTCCCTATGGTAATTTCCTGTGAAGGAAGGTCAGTATAAACTAGGCTATACCAACCATGGCTTCCAGTTAGTTGCTCTGAGAATCAAGGACAGATCCAGTGGGCCAGAGCCCTGGCCATGCTCAGCAGAGCACACCTACTCTGCAGTTAAGCTGTTAGCACTGTGGACTTGGACGCCAGTGATCCAAATCAAACCTTGGTGGCACAAGTCACGCCCCTTAACTGCAAGCCCCTGTAGAGGGAAGGTGCAGTGTTTTACAGATGAACGGCAAAAACCATCAGTTCTGCTATACCACGGCATATATGTTCCTAAAAAATCACTGCACTTTGCCAAACCATGCAATAAAAACCACAGGACTTATAGCATTGGGGCACACACTGAAAATCTTCCTCAGTGACACAATAAAATACAAAGAAAGGAACCTCATAAAAATGGTAGCACGTTTTTACACATGTTAAATGGTCGGGAAACACATAAATACTACAATAAATATGGCACGTTACCTTGAAAAAGATCTCAAGTTTGTTTCTGGAAGTGGGTGTCAGAAGGGCTGTGACTGGTGAGTTATTGTGAAGTGGCAGAGAGTTATCCAAAGTCGGGCAGAAAGTTGTAACACCAGATGTGGGTGGTGCGCCTCACAACCCACGTGCTGAACTGAGGTAGCTGGTGCATATTTGTGTGTGACTGTGTGTTTTATATATTCCTACATGTCTTTGTTCAGCTAGGTGCAGTTTCTGTGTTCACCTAGTGTTTCTCCTGGGCAAAACTGAGCATTCCCAAATATGAAATTTGTGTTATGCTCAAATTGGTCCCTAATACATCAATCACACTGGAACAAATTTGAATTTATACAACAAGCATTACCACAGAACTAACTGTATGAAATTCTAGACTGGAGCACAGAGGAATTAATTGATAATATTAATAGTTACACTTACTTGGTAACTTAAGGCCTTATGCAAATTGTCTTAGTCAAGCACTACCACCAACTCATAAAAAGGTTAATATTTATAAATGAGGAAATCTGTGGCTCAGAAATGAAAATATTTGCCCTGAATCATGCCTGCCATCAGTGGTGAAGAAAACATTTGGACCAAGTTGCCAAGAATCCAAAGCCCATGCTTCACCCTATGTCTACAGCCTCCCTAAGAGATTATTATATTTGAGAGATAATTTATCCACCCATTGATGGGCGTTATAGTCAGTGATTCTGCATATCTCCTTTTACACGTTAGACACCAGCTACCATAAAATTGTGCTGTAGCTATCCATCCCAAATGCAGAAAGATAGATAAAATATTGCCTGACTAGAGTAGTAAACACATGTGCAGAAGAAGGGGAATTCGTGTGTGAGCCTAGGGAATTGGAGCTAGGGATTACCAACGGGCCCCTGGAGGGAGTGGGTTTAGCTCAGCATGTGGCTGACACCAAAATCTCCCAAGGATGCCACTGCCATTGGAGCCAGGAAGTGCACCATAAGAGCATCACAGAGTCACAGGAGAATCCTAGACCATGCAGGACCCATCTCCAACAGTGGCACCACGTGGTAGCATAAGGTAAATGCAGATTGGGACTGTGCAGGACAGAAACAATGAGTTCAACTAGCATCTAAATAATACTAAGTGGCCAGCTCTGGACTAACATGTTTATGGTCCCAGCACAAATTCTGTCTGTCAGGATACTGAGCTCAGAATCACGTGATGAAATACTATGGATACGACTTTGGTAAGTGAAATTGCTGCTAATCAAAAGAATCACAATCAATTAGCATTTTAGAGAAACTGCAAGGTTGATGGGTATATTTGGAAGGCTGATCTGGATTCATATCTTGACTACATCTCTTCATAGCTGTGTCACCTTTAGCAAATTATTTAGCCTCTCCAAGCTTCATTTTCTCATCTGTAAAACTGCAATAACAGAGTGAACCTAACAGAGTTGTTGTGAATATTAAATTAAATAATATATGCGCTAGGCATGGTGGCTCGCGCCTGTAATCCCAGCATGTTGGGAGGTCTAGGAGGAAGGATTGCTTGAGACTAGGAACTTGAGACAAGCCTGGGCAACACAGTAAGACTCCATCTCTACAAAAAATTTAAAAATTAGCTGGTCATGGTGGTGGCATGTCTGTAGTCCTGGTTACTCAGGAGGCTAAGGCAGGAGGATCCCTTCAGCCCAGGAGTTCAAGGTTATAGTGAGCTATGATCATGCCACTGCACTCCAGCCTAGGCAACAGAGTGAGACCCTATCTCTTAAAATGATAATGATAATAATAATAAATGTAAAACTCCTAACATAAGTGCTTAATAGATTGCCATAGACTGAAAGTTGTATCCCCCCAAAATTCATTTGTTAAAATGTAATCCCCAGTGCAATGATATTAAGAGGTAGGACCTTTGGGAGGTGATTAAGTCATGAGGGTGGAGCCCTCATCAATGAGGTTAGTGTCCTTATAAAAGAGACCCCAAAGAGATCCCTCAGCCCTTCTGCCACGTGAGGTCAGTAAGAAGATGGCCATCTATGAGGAAGTGGGCCCTCACCAGACACCGAATCCGCCAGCACCTTGACCTTGTACTTCCCAGCCTGCAGAACTGTGAGAAATAAATTTCTGTTGCTTATAAGCCATTCCGTATATGGTATTGTGTTATAGCAACCCAAACAGATTAAGACAGAGATGATAGCTTCTGCTTCAGCTATATTCGTTATTGTCATCATTATTATCACTTCTTTAGCCAAAAGGGCTGGACAGAGTGGAAGAGGAACCCCGACTCATCTTGTACAGGGTTGAAGTCAGAACTTCCCATGAAATAAGAAACTAGATAAAGTTTTTCCAAAGAGTAAGAAATAAGGACAATTCTCACTGGTATAAAAATATTGGTTTTAAAATGCAATTCACTCCTTTTCATTAGTGCTTGCCTTCTGAAAAGCCTGAATCTGCTTCCTCAACTTTGAGGAAACCAAGTGCCACTAAAACACAGAGAGCCAATTCCAAAATGACTCAAAGAACCAAGGGAATCAGAGAAAATAAGTTAGCTCCAGTCTTGAAAAAACTTTAAAGCAGCAATTATGGCCTGTTCAGTCATATCCTGTCCCATGTATTATAAAAAACAAAGTACTATTAGGAGACTAAGGAGACTATGGTTTGCCATGAAGTAAATGCAGTATTACTCATTTTGACCAAGACAACCATTCTCAATTGTACATTTTTTTTAACGTAAAAGGGCACCAAGACTTAAACTCAGTATTTCCAAGGTATGAAATAGATTTTCCAATTTTCAGGTCATTGTAAATCAGATACTAAATTGAAGAGAATAAACTGGACCAGAGGAGGAAAAAAAAAAAAAAAACCTCTGGTGACGATCATTACCCTGCACAGGAATCCTGCCCACCCCGCTGCGGTCAGCCGCGGTTTCTGTTCTGCACTGGGGAATCTCCCTGTCTCCACTAGGGTCAACAGACTGTCACCTGAGACTAGGCCAATCAGATCTCACTCCTCCCCAGGCACAGCAATGGGCACAAGGTCCAATCAAAGTCAATGAGAACCAGTGAGAACGTGGTCAACATCGTCAGACTAGGGATAGAAGTCTTTTTCCCACGCCATTGGAACCAGAAAAGGATGATGAAAATTACGTTTCATCTACACCCATTTTTCAACTAGAAGAGGTGACCCTTTCTGAGAACTGACCTCAGTCAGAGTGCAGAGGACAAGATGAAGAGAAGAGAGAAACTGGTCCTCGTGCCATCTTTAGAGTATGTAGATCCATCCACGCATGAAGCCACACGTTCTCATGGGACACAGTTACATGTGTCGTTAAATTTACTTCCTGCTTACACACAAACCTTCACCAGGCCCACCGCCATCTGGTAGAGTTTCCTCTCTGGAGTGTCTTCATTCTTCCTCCCCACATGTCTAAAATCTAAACATCTGTCAAGACGGGGTTTCCTCTCTCAGCAAAGTCTCCGCTGACCATTCCGGGCCCTGGCTGCTGCTTTCTCCTCTGGGCTGCCGAGCACTGACTACAGGAGCCATCGTCTCACGACACACAAGCCAGAAGACATGATGTATACCTTGCCGTGTGTCTTCAACTATGTTGGAAGCATGTTGAGGGCCCGTGAAGCCCCTCACAGAGCCTAGCTTGGTGCATTGCATATAGGTGGTCTCAGAAAGTATTTAATTGATTGATGAAAATGAGTTTCCACAACCCAGAGAATGATTTAGTAAAAGGACTATTTTCTTACCTCACAGACTGAAGAAATGAGAGCAATCAGCTTCTATTACAGATTCTTTTAGCAAGAGCAACCACCACAGCAATGCCAACTGTAATAAACAAATGGTACATATTGAGTGCTCACAGTAAGTCCTGTACATACTATTTTATTTCATCTTCACCAAAAATCCATGAGATTTTCCCATGGATTTCCATTATGAATCCCATTTTATAATGAGAAATCCAAGGCTCAGAGAAACTACATGATTTGTGTAAGATAACAAGGTTAACAAGTGGCAGAGCCAGGACCTGAGCTCCGGCAGTCCGACAGCAAGGTGCTTGCAATCTCTGCGCTGCATGAGCTGGCAAAACCACAGCCTCTCAACTAATGTCCTGCTGTGACTGGATCCCTAATGTCATGGTCCATGTATCTCACTACATGCTTTTCATGTAAGTCGTTCATAATTGCTAAGATTGATAGCACAACAATTTTTATTGGTTAGATGAAGTTATCTTTCAAAACACTTTGAAAATTACATAGAGGTAAGCTAATTTGAAAATAATTTCTATGCAAAGGCTGCATAAACAGGTGCAACGATGACTCTAGTGAAATGGCCCTTTCACTGATATAACATCCATCACTTTCACAAGTGTTGCACAGGAAGTATATAAAGTCCACAGTCCAAATGATAAAGATTAGAAGCCTGCTTTGTAAATACAACCAAATAGATGCCTGATAAAACAAGGATTAATGCTTGCTGTAAAGATGTCCTCTGAGATTGTAGGAACTGAAGAACCCCATTAACTGAGGGACAAGATGGAATCGCTATTGGCTGAACAACAGCCATCACGGAGGCCAGTTCTAGAAAAGGTGATGCGCCCCTACTGGTGTGGACCACCCAGGCACACTTGCTTGCTCGTGGTTAGAGCCCCGGAGGTCTAGCAGCTCAGAGTCTGCAGTTTAAATTTAGAATCCACATCTCCAAGCATAGCCCAGAGGAGTTGCACACATCAATGCTCAGCGTCAGAGACTCCAACTACACCTTCTCAGCAGAATATGGTTTTGGTTTTGTTTTGTTTTGTTTTTTTTACCTTTCCTTTAAAAAATTGTTTAAAAAGCAAATACTCCATGGTTTCTGCCAGTATGCCAGCGTGTCACCCTGGAGTGAGTGCAAGATGCAAGGTGTGAATTTGCTACATGTCTGTCCCGTCTCAGCCTTACACCTAAGAGGGTATAACAGGGGAGAAGGGATGCGGATCACCACAGTGAGGATGGTTCTAGCATTTAGAAGTATATTTGTAAAGACCAGGCTCTAGAGTCAGGCAAAATATTTCTTCTGGTGTTCAACCAAAGAAACAGTCATCGGTCCAACACTGAAGGTAATGATGACTGTTTTTTATTTTTGCCATACGTGCTTATTTTAGAACCTAACTCCTGTGTCAAATATGACTCACTTATATAGAAAACATGTCCATTACTCAGCAAAGAGGAGGTGGCTCTGTGCTGCCCACTATTTTTTGACTCCAGTGTGTCCGACACCTCACCCCCTGACCATCCTTCCTCTATGCTTACCAGAGCTATCCATCTGGTGGGAAGAGCTCTTCAAGTAAGAGAATGGATCACCTGGAGTTACCCATAACTGGAGATGGCCAACAAGACAACCACTTGGCCCATGGATTGCAGAAGGAGCAGAGTGACAGGGGAGTGACCTTGCTGACCTCTATCAAAGCCATACTGATGAGTCTAAGATTCAGTTCTCACCTAAGCGTTCACTATAGCAATTCTGTCTCTGGACCACCAAAAACTTCCACAAATAACTAACCACTGTGACCCTAAAGGCTTTCCCATTCATCGTTCCCTCTGACATTATCTTTAAAGGTTTATGGGTGTTAATAAAAAAATTATTTCACAAAAATCTACAAAAGCACACAAACTTCACATATGCAGAGAAGACAAGAAGCACATTTATAAAAATGATAAGAGGGGATGTTTTCAGGTGTTAAGGATTATGGATGATTTTTGGTTCCTTTTATGGTGCCTTTCTTTGCTTTTTTCCCCTTAAATTGTGTTTCACATTTGTAATTTTAAAAATAAACTCTTTACCTAAGGCATGGATTAATAATGACAATTTATCTGTTGGGAATGTCTATTCATAAGCAATTGATACAGACCTTAGATATTAATGTCACTGCTTAACTTTGAAGGTACACTTTGTATATATGGCAGTTCACAGACTCTAAAGAACAAGTCGACCAACCATGTCTCAGGAAGGCCAGGCACTGGGACAGCTTGAGGATCCAGGCCCAGAAACTACTTAGGACACCAGTCACTTTCAGCCCTGGAGTATCTTGGCTCAATGTCGAATGCCAGGGAGACAATGTATTGATCTACCTTGGACCAGCTGCCAACTCCCTTCACTGCTTAGGGAAAGTCACTTTAAGTGGCAGTCTCATCATGACTACAGGTGGTAAGGGAAGGGGAGCTCCCCAAAGGAGAATTCAGTGCTATTAGTGAAAGAAAGGGCCATGGAGGCAAAGTAAAAACAACCAACATATCCATAACAAAGACACCAAATATGTATTGGGTACCTACCATGTGCTATAGACCCAGCAAAATACACACTTGACATAGATTGCCCCATTTAATAATAATAGGTAGACTCTATGGTTATTCCCATTTTACAGCTGAGGAAATAGAGAACAGAAAAGATTGCACAGTTTTCTTATGTAACACAGGTTAGTGGGAAGGACAGTATTAACCAAAATCCATCTGACTTTAAATCCCACACTCTCAGCCACTGCACTTACAACCCACCAAAACCTCCCCATCACTGCCCTGTTATTGATAACACATATACATTCTCTACATTGGAATATCAAAGATCACGGGCATGGTCGAGTCAAATACCTTCAGCCCGCCACTGAACGACTGCCTAGCCAAGGCAGGGATGATACCATTCAATGTTGCAAGAGAATAAGATTGGAAAGGTTTGGATAAAAAAAATAATAAGACATGATTTCATCTCCATTCTGTTATCAGAAAGAGAAGTATGGTCAAGACGTGTGATTGCTGCAGTGCACAGAAACCCTAAACACATTTTTCTAAGTGTTTCTCCTTCTGGGTTGGGCCTGGGTATATTGGATGGAAAGACAATCTGTCTGTTTCTAATCCACTTACATTTAATTTATTAAAACATTTTGGGCCAGAGTTATTTGAGTCCCCAAAAGTATTATGGGTCTATTTTATAAGACTTTTAAAAACCTATTTCCTTTGAACAAAGAAGTTCTATTTTACTTTAAGTGGTTTGACCAAAACCTCAAAAAAAGTAAAATTGCTTCTCAATTCAGAACCAAAGACGCTTAAGTTCATTCTAAGCTCTGTAAACACTCTTCTCCCAGGCACCTTAAACACACTCAGGCTGTCAAACAACAACTGGAGGTAGTCTGGACCCCTCCAATGCTGACCACCAAAGACAGAGGGGATACCATGGTCCAAAAAAGCAGAGGTGGGTGGAGACAGGAGAACGGGCCACTCACTAGCCGTGTGGCCTTCACTGGTTCATTGCTCCTCTTTGGGCTTTGGCATTTCCTGCTCTTCAGTACAGACACTGTTTATGTTTAGTCCACCAGGGTGTCCAGGAACCAAGAGAGATAATATATGTAAAGGTTTGACCAAATATAAAGGATAATTTCCATTATTATCATGACTACTGACTCCACAACAAGAAAGCAGAAATAATTAAATTGGCATGCCCATCAGCTTAACCAAAACTAAGAAGACGATTTTTCCAGTTCATAGCAAAGATGGGCCATGCCAAAAAGATTTGCTGAAAGATCTCAGTTTACAGATGTCAGCAAAACCCAACTCTCAGGGTGTAGCCGATGTGCCCATCACTATGGCAATGGTTTGACACGAGAACGTGCGTTTGTGTGTTCAAGCACTAAAATAGTCACAGCATAAATCGTGAACAAATTATCCAAATAAATCTGACTCCTGCCCCTCCAGCCCAGGCAGTAATAAATATCTACGTTAGGCACAGCTTATACAAAACCTTTCCTTGAATTTGATCATGATGTAATTTTTATTACAGGCTCAAATAGGGAAGGTTAATGATAGAGCAAATGTGAAGGGAAAGAAGCTAATTTGGGTGAAACATTAACTTGTTCAACTTTCAGACCACAGCAGAAAATATGACGGTTAATTTCACGTCTTTGTGCGGAACAAGACGCAGAGCTGTAATGGTTTCAAAATGAACTAGCAAATGAAGAATTAAGTCTTCCAAAAACTCAGAAACAATTTACTCATTTTATTAAAAATGTATAGCCACATATATTATTCACTGACTCAAGTGACATATTTCCCTGTCAGGAGAACCGAGTTGTGAGAATTGCATTTGTTTCCCAATGTATTCCATGGGACAATGCCAAAATGCAAGCTTACGGGCAGGAAACTTCATATCCATAGTAGATTTTCCACATGTCACTGTGAGTTGAAAGCAGCTCCCCAAAGAGGCAACGTTTGCTTCCTGGGATCACTAAGGGCAACAGTAATGCAGAAGGGGATTTTTATTAGGAAGAGTCTCCCTCATCGACTTTTCGGAAATTTTCTCCTTTTCAACTGACATAGAACTGAGATCAGCTGGTGAGGGGCAGAGCGATCAGTGACCTTTTATTCTAAAGCATTGGAATGTGGACAAAGTTAAACCAGGAATCCTTTCCTCCAGTAGCCTCAGTCAGCTGAAAGAAAACATCCCCCTTCCCGCCAGAGCGCTAAACCAGGATCAGCAAACTTTTTCCTAAAAGCTGGATAGTAAGTATGTTCGACTTTATAGGCCAAGAGGCAAATGGAGGCTCTTATACATACTTTACAATCAATAATCATTTAAAATATAAAAATTATTCTTAGTTTACAGTAACAAAACTGGCAGCAGGACAGATTTCACCCATGGGCCATAGTTTACCAAGCCCAGAGTGAAAGTTAATAGGCAAATTTTGAAATCTAGACTTCTAAGGCAACCTGATGTGATAGGACAAGGTTTTGAGATAGTGCTTAATTTTTTTTTCTTTCCTTCCCACTATTCCCTTGGATTTTACTCTGTTAAGGTAAGGCCACCCTGACTTGGTTGGCAAGATAAGTCAACAGAGAAAGAAATAGAAATCTCTTCCTGGCTTTTGAAGTCTAAAAGATGATATATTTCGTTCTCCCCAGTGTGCAGAGATAAAAGAGGAAAGGACTCCCATATAATGACAGATGTGGGAGAAGAGGTGTGGAGAACACTGGCAAAGCTTCCTACCTGGGACACTACTAAAGGCCTCGGCAGGTGGAGGATAGGGGTGGAGGGCAAACCTGGACATGGATACAGGGATATGTGGACATCATGCATCGTTAGAAAGGGGACCCAGCACCAGTTTGCCGCCCCCTTCCAGACTGAGTGGCTGCAGGGTGAGAAGAAACCTCAGACACCATGGCTGATTTGTAGGATCTAAGAAGAGATGAGTCCTGAGCCCCTCATTCTGTGTGGAGGCCCAGAAAAAAAAATAAGACCCCAGAGAAAAGGTGACTTCCTTGTGGGCTAGGTAAACGAAGCCTAAGACAACCTCACAGAATACCCTCCATCCCAGAAGACACAAAAATAGCAGCAAGATCCCACATCCTTAGATAGTAGCAAGGACACTCACAACCAGGGGCTAAAGGGGAGAGAGTTGGGCACGAAGGGACCTTGCAAATGGCAATAGGAGATGACTTATCAACAAGCTCTAAGGATCCAGGACCAATGAACAGATGAGATGAGGAACAGGTACTAGCATGCCAGCAGAAGGGTGATGACTGTGGACCAGAGGATGGTTGGCTGCACTGAGACGTGGCCAGTGAAGGACCACATGAGACCACCAATGCCTTGGCTCTCTGCTATCTTCCAGAATTTGGTACAGCTTCAAAGGGAGAAGACGATGCTATGCTGCTGCTACCAGGCAAAAATAGCTTGATTCAGAAACTAAATATGATTCATGGTTGTTTAGAGCAATAAGTCTTACATTCCTGAGTTTGAGGAGTGAGATTCCTAACACATAAAGTGGCTAGTGAAAAAAAAATTAAAAATGCAAAACTCTGGGATGGGATCTAGCTCTGCTACTAACTAGCTGTGTGTCTTTAACAAACTGTGCCCCCACTGAGCTCTGGTTTCCTGATGTATGAAAGAAGGAAGTGCCCAGATAATGGAGAAAAATAGGTTTCTTCTTTGTGAGCCACATTTGATAAGTCAGTAGCTATTAACTAGAGCATTGGACTGAAGCGAGTTCTGAGGTTGCATCTGGGTTCTTCAAGAAAGTTGCCACCATCGATTACGGATGCTTCCCACAGGTACAAAGGGAAGGGGAAAGAATGGAGGCAGGTACATGTTTTACCTACTCATGGGCAGCTACATAGTCTCTGAGGTCCCTTTGAATACAGAAAGTCAGCAGTTTTTCAAACATCCAGCACCAAGGAATAGTTGCAGAAATTTTTCTTGAGAAATTTTTTCAGTGAGAGTCTAGCTTGCTGGATGGAGCTAACCTTGGCAAAGACTAGGCTTGGATAGGTAAATATGGTGTGTGGGGGGGGGGAGGCCAAGCAGACCTGTATACCCACTTCTCCACATCAAAATCTCACAGTGAAGTGGAATGAGCACTCAGGAAGGAGCCTACCTCTTTGAAGCAGGGAGTTGCCTGGCCTCTCTGGGCACAACTGGGCTTATAGGACACGTAGTCCCAGGGAGTGTCGGGGGATCAACAAGATAGCAAATGGGTTATGCACACAGCAGGCATTCAATAATTGCCCGTTTCCCTCCTTCATGCACCAGAGACTGCATTCGTTAACAAGATGGCAGTCTCCAGGACAATCCTTTCTCTCTGGAATGTGAAAATCAATTGTTCTTGGAATAAATCCTTTTCAGGCTTTCAAATTACAGAAAGTTTACAGCAGTATTAAAAAGAAAATTGGAGCTGGTGCGGTGGCTCACACCTGTAATCCTAGCACTCTGGGAGGCCGAGGCGGGTAGATCGCTCGAGGTCAGGAGTTCGAGACCAGCCTGAGCAAGAGTGAGACCCCATCTCTACTAAAAATAGAAAGAAATTATCTGGCCAACTAAAAATATATATAGAAAAAATTAGCCGGGCATGGTGGTGCATGCCTGTAGTCCCAGCTACTCGGGAGGCTGAGGCAGTTGGATCGCTTAAGCACAGGAGTTTGAGGTTGCTGTGAGCTAGGCTGATGCCACGGCACTCACTCTAGCTCAGGCAACAGAGCGAGACTGTGTCAAGAAAAGAAAAGAAAAGAAAATTGGTCCTGGGCTCCCACATAAGACTTGCATGGGGAGCTTTCTAGGAAAGCAGATTCCCAGGCCCTGAACCACATCACATGAGTCAGAAGCCCCAGGAATGGGGCAGGGAAACTGCATGCCAGCACAATCCCGACACCCCCCCACACTCAGGGCCACCAGCTCCGCAGGCACCCTGATAGCTCCCTAAACCCCAGACCACAGTGCATCCCCTTCACCTTCTCAAGCCTTCCCTGACCACCTATTTAACACAGCAGCCCCACCTAGCCTCCCTATCCCTCTCCCATTGTATTTTTTTTCCATAACACTTTCCATTCATTATGCTGTCCATACGTTTTACTCATTTCTCTCTTCTAACCCCTCTCTACACTGAATGTCAACTCCACAAGGACAAGCCCCGTTGTTTTGTTCACTGCCACCTCCCACACCCTACACCATTGCCTGGCACACAGTGGGCACTCAATAAATGTTAGCAGAGCAGTCCTCACTGCATCCCATGTTCTCATTTTACCTCAGAGGACCCCAAAAGGGAAAGTCAACGAGATGAGACAGGTATCAGTTTGTGAAGGGTTATGTAACAACACTAACCTAGAACCTGTAAGGACTGAGTCCCTGCAACCTTTTAAGACAAGAAAGAAGTGAATGATTCCCTTGAAGTTCTCTCCAACCTTGGTGATTTTCTCAACTAAATATCTAACCTACAGCTTGGATTTTCAGCCGCTTGGTTCGACAGGGGGTGAGAATGGCCTAAATCCAAGAATAGAGTGATGGCTTGAGCCTCCCGTCTCAGGGAGTCATTCACAGGCTCCTCGGGGTCTGCCCAGTCCCTAACTTCAAGCCTCAGTTCCTGCCGCATTGGGCTTCTCGCTTCCTGCCTGGTGCCCTCACCAGCCAAGACCAAGCCAGGCACCACCCTTCCTTGACTCCAAAGAAGCGAGGGTGTGGTTCCAAGCATCTGGAGATGAGGGGGGAGGCTGCTGTTTAACAAAAGAGACACATCATTATTTTCTTGCGCCAGATCATGTTTCATTTAGCTGACTTGGCTCCACATTTAAACAGCATCCCCCAGGCAAATAATACAATTAAGCAAATGGAGAGGAGATTTAGTAACAATAAATTCCACAGCACTGGCCATTCTTTTGCATGCAGTTTTAAAAGGAGCTGAGCATTTAGAAGGATCAATCATCCTGAATCTCATGGGTTCAAACATTATATAGAAACTGCTAGTAAAAACTGATGGGAATTTGAAACACACACACACACACACACACTCTTTCATGGGTTAGGCCTAGACATTTTCTTTTTTTACGACCCAATAACTAAAAGACAATTATAAAAATAGGCTTACAATACATGTGGAAGAATTCAGGCCAAAATGAAAAATAAACTACAGAAATTGAGTCTATCTGAGAGTTAGTCAGGGAGGGAGAAGAGGCCTCAGGAATGGAGTTATGCGTTAGAGCAGGTAAGGTAATGAATTGGGAACTGAGAGAGATGTATCATAATATCAGCTCTAACATGCATATTCTGTGTAACCTTAGGTAAGACAATTACTTTTCTGAGCTTTTGCCTCTCTATAAAACAAGTTGTTTGAACCCCACCATCACCATTTTTGCCATCTCCAAACACCATCTATACTGCTATTTACTATTTTCCTTTAAGTCAGCTCTTCTTTATTTGAACATGGCTACACGCTGGGTGGAAGGAAGTGGACATATATCACACTATTTGCTGTAATGTGTACATCTCTCATAATAAATATATTTACTTAGAAAGGAAACTATTTCATTAATATGAAAGGAAAGCTAGAATCACTGGTCTTAAAATAGAAGGTAATGACAAAAATAAGTACAATAGACTCCTGCTTTTAGTCATGGCAGACTAGTTTGTTTTAGACTAGCCCCTTTGCCAAGAACAACTTAAAAAGCTGGATAGAATGTATAAAATATAAAAATAAAAAACAAAGAACCTCTGTTGGAAGACGTTTGGGAGATACTAAGGCAGCTAGGACCTGAAGAGCCCAGAGCCGAGAGAGAAGCACAGCGCACTGAGATAAATCCAGCATTCAACAGCACTGCTTTTTTCCAGGCATTTGCTGATTTGTAAACCTCATAGGATCCAGAGGCTCAAGAAAGTGGAGTCTCATGGTAACAAAAATTAGGGCTTGTGATCCACCAACAAGGGGGGCCCTAGGAAAGACTTCCAACTTCCAACTGGGACCATGAATGAGCTACACATTAGAAGTGAGGTTGAAGCAGAAATAGCTTAACTCTCACAAAGACTAAAACCCAATTTTAAGCCTGTTCAAACCAAGGTGAAACAAGGTGACCCACCAGTCCTCAAAATACCTGACAGAAGGCAAAGTAGATGTACTTTTCTCTCAAAGAAGAAAACATAACCCAGAGCTTCAAATTGGCTCTACAATTTATCATACATTTGTCCAGCATTTACCAAAAACTACTCGGCATCCAACAGACATAACCAAAAACCAAGAAAAGTAAACCCAGACCCATATGTGATCCAGATATTGAACTTATCAGAGGCAAGCTTCAAAATAGCCATGATTAATAAGTTTAAGAAAGAAGATGACAACATGAAGAATTTCATGAGAACTGGAATCTTTATAAAACAAAAAAAACAAAAAAATGGAAACTCTAGAATTGAATATATACTAACTGAAAATAAGAACTCAATAGATGTGATTTATGGCAGATTAGACAATACAGAAAAGAGGATTTGTAAACTGGAATACAGGTCGTCAGAAGACTAAGCATGAAGAGGGGAAAAAAATATAAAAAATGCACAAGAGAGATACAAGTGAAAAGTACTAACATGTATGTATTTGGAGATCCTGACAGAGAAACAAGAGAGAATGGAGCAGATGCAATACTTGCATAGGTATCATCTGAATTGTTTTTCCCAAAACTGAGCAAAAACATAATGCTACAGAGTAAAAAATCTTTACAACCTCAAATAGGATTAAGAAAACCACAACTAGGCACATCATAGCCAAACTGCTTTAAAAACAAAGACAAAAAAAATCTTAAAAGCATCCAGAGAAAACAAACATATTATCTTCAAGAGAGCAACAGCAATGATGGAAGCTGACGTTTAAACAAAAATGATGGAAGCCAAGAAAGAATGAAATGACATCTTTGACGTGCTGAAAGCAAATGATTGCCAACTTAGAACTCTATGCTCAGTGAAAACATCCTTCAAAAATGCACGTGAAATAAAAACATTTTCAAACAAACAAAACCTGAGAGAACTAATATCCAACAGACATGCACTTTTCAACATACTAAAGAGAACTTTTATAGCAGGAGAGAAATTAGGCCAAAAAGCAGCATGGAAATGCAGAAAAGAATGAAGACAACAGAAAGTGCAAATGTTTGGGTCAAATCAAATAAATATTGGCTGCACAAAATAATAATAGTAACTTTTTATGCCATGTGAAATATACATAAAAATGGGTACAAGAATGACATAAAAACATGGAAGGCATAAATGGAGCATTCTGATGACCTTATGCTGTCCAGGGAGTCATAAGAGGACAAATTTACATCACACTCTCCTTTTAATCTCTAGTATAACCATTGAAAGAAGAGCAAAAAAGAATGTTACTTAGTAAGCTAAGAAGAGGAAATAAAGGAATAATAAATTAATTCAAAATAAAACAGGAGTCAAGACATGGTGGCTGACACCCGTAATCCTAGCACTCTGGGAGGCTGAGGCGGGAGGATTGCTTGAGCTCAGGAGGTAGAGACCAGCCTGAGGAAGAGCAAGACTCCATCTCTACTAAAAATAGAAAAATTAGTTGGGCATAGTGGTGCGCACCCGGAGTCCCAACTACTCAGGAGGCTGAGGTAGGAGGATTGCTTGAGCCCAAGAGTTTGAGGTTGCTGTGAGCTATGACAATGCCACTGCACTCTAGCCCAGGTGAAAAGAGAGAGACTGTCTCAAAAAAAAAAAAAAAAAAAAGGAAAATTAAAATGAAAAATTGTGAAAATAGAAGAAAATTGTGAGATAGTAGATTTAACTACTAAATAATTCTAAAACAAAATGTTCAACTGGACTATTTTAAAAAAGGAACTATATGATGCTTAAAAGTGACACACCTTAGACATGAGACAGAAAAGTTGAAAATGAAAAGATAAAAAAAACAGGAACATTGATCAAAAGAAAGCAAATATAGCTAACTAATAATATACACAGTAGACTTTAAGGTAGGAAGCATAACTAGAGTTAGAAAGGGACTTTTTATAAAAATGAGGGAATTATTTAGGAAGATATAATAATTCTAAATGTATACACCTAATAATAGAGCTCAAAAATACAAAAAAAAAATTAACAGAAATAAAAGTTCTAGTAGTCAAGTCTATAATCATAACAGGAGATTTTGACATGCTTTTTAAGTAACTTAAATAATAGGTAGACAAAAACTCAATAAATATATTGGAGATATAAACAACATAACTAACAAACACAATTATACTTGTGCGCAACTATAGAATACATATGTTTTCAAGTACACATGGAACATTTACTAAAATTGATCTTCTGTTGGGTCATATCAAAACAAATATCAAATAATTAAAATTATACAGAGTATATTGGTTTTCTCTTGCTGCTGTAACAAATTATCACAAACTTAATGGCTTAAAACAACATAAGCATATAATCTTATAGTTCTGTAGCTTAGAAATGTGACATGGAAAAAACAAAATTAAGAAAATAATTCCAAGGAAACCAATTTTCTGGTGAGTACATGTGATGCTTGTTTTTCCATTCTTGGGATACTTCACTTAATATAATGGGTTCCAACTCTCTCCAGGAGAACCATAGAGATGTCGTATCTTCATCATTCCTTATAGCTGAGTAATATTCCATGGTATACATATACCACAGTTTACTAATCCAATCATGTATTGATGGGCATTTGGGTTGTTTCCACATCTTTGCTATTGTGAATTGTGCTGCTATAAACATTTGGGTACACGTGCCTTTGTTACAGAATGACCTTTTTACCTTTGGGTATATGCCCAGTAATGGGATTGCTGGGTCAAATGGCAGGTCTACTTGAATCTGTTTAAGATACCTCCATAATGCTTTCCACAGGGGTTGCACTAGTTTGCAGTCCCACCAGCAGTGTATTAGTGTTCCTGTCTCTCCACACCCACGCCAACATGTGTTGTTTTGGGTTTTTTTGATAAAGGCCATTCTCACTGGGGTTAAGTGATATCTCATTGTGGTTTTGATTTGCATTTCCCTGATGATTAGAGATGTTGAACACTTTTTCATATGTTTGTTAGCCATTTTTATATCTTCCTGATCATCACCTAAATACAAATCTGGGAATGACACCAATTGGACATCAGACTGAGGTGGAGGGTGGGGGAGGGGATGGGGGTATGCCTACACAATGAGTGCATTGCACACCGTTTGGGGAGTGGTAACACTTGAAGGTGCTGACTTGGGAAAGGGGGGGTGGGGAAAAAAATATGAAACTATTGTTTTTAACTTGCACTGTTCACTTAATAATTTATCATGAATATTTCCCATATTATTTCATATCATTGTACAAGAAATAATGTATACATTATGAGGACATACTGTATCTAACAAGATATACTGTTAGACTCTTTGATTCTGTAAAACTAAATTGAAAAAAAAAATAATAAAAAAAAAAATAAAAAAAAAATAAAAAAATAAAGAAAATAATTCCATTTACAATAGCATAAAAAAGAATTAAATGCTCAGGGACAAATTTAACCAAGGAGTATAAAACTTGTACATTAAAAGCTACACAACATTTTTGAAAGAAATTAAGGAAATCTAAATAAATGAAAATACATCTGTGTCATGAATTGGAAGATTTGCTATTGTTCAGATGGCCATACTCCCCAGATTATCCATAGATTCGATGTAATTCTTATCAAAATTTCAACTCCCTCTTTTGCAGAAATGGACAAGCTGATCCTAGACTTCATACAAAAATGAAATTTTGGGGATGCTGAGTAGACAAAGCAATCTTGAAAGAGAAGAACAAAATTGAAGGACTCACATGTCCTGATTTCAAAGCTTATCAGAAAGCTATATGAATCAAAACAGTGTGGACTTCCATAAGGATAGACATATAGACCAATGGAATAGAATTGAGGGTCCAGAAATATTAAGAAATCTATATACCTATGATAAATTGATTTTCAACAAAAGTGTCAAGAATACTCAATGGGGGAAATAATCTTTTAACTAATGGTGCTGGGACAACTGAATATCCACATGTGAAAGAATGAATTTGGACCTGTACCTAATATCATATATAAAAATTAACTCAAGAATGGAAAAATAAGCACCACATGTACTCACCAGAAAATTGGTTTCCCTGATCATCACCTAAGTGAACATTTGGTAATAACACCAATTGGGTATCGGACAGAGGTGGGGGGTGGGGGGAGGGGATGGGTGTATACCTACATGATGAGTGCGATGTGCACTGTCTGGGGAATGGACACGCTTGAAGCTCAGACTCAGGGGGATAGGGGGGCATGGGCAATATATATAACCTGAACTTCTGTACCCCCATGATAAGCTGAAATTAAAAAAAATTAGCTCAAAATGCATCAAAGATCTAAATGCAAAAGCTAGAACTATGAAACTCTTACAAAGAAACATAGGTGTCATTCTTATGTCTATGTATTAGGCAACAGTTTCTTAAATATGACACCAAATGCACGAGCAACAAAAGGAAAGACAGATAAGTTGGAATTCACCAAAATAAAACCATTCGTGCATCAAAGGACATTACCAAGAAAATGAAAAGACAACCCACAGAATGGGAGAAAACATATGCAAGTAATATATCTGATAAGAATCTAGTGTCTAGAATATATAAAGGGCCCTTACAACTAAACAATAAAAAGAAAAGTGACCAATTAAAAATGGGCAAAAAATTTTAATAAGCATTTCTCCAAAGAAAACATACAAATGGCCAAAAATGTACATGAAGAGATGTTCAACATCATTAGTGATTAGGATAATGTAGTACTATTCAAGAATAGATAAGTAGACCAATGGAACAAAATAGAAAGCCCAGAAATAAACCTAGAAATAAAAAGAACCCACCATAAAGAAAAAAATTGATAAATTGGACCATAATAACACCAAAAAGCAAGCTATGGAATAAAAGAAGGTATTTACAATGCAATCAACCAAAAAAAAAAAAAAAAAAAGAACTGGTATATAGAATATATAAAGAACTCTTACAAGTCAATTAAAAAAAATGACAATGTACAAAAACCTTGATCAGGTATTTCAAAAAGAGGATATCTATATGACCAATAAACGGAAAAAAACGGAGGCTCAGTTCCATTAATCACCAGGGAAATGGAAATCAAAACCACAATGAGATATAACTACACACCTACAAGAATGGCTAAAAACTGTATACCTAACAAAAATTCATAGAGATATATACTCAAAGATATGTAAAAGAATTTTCATAGCCACATATAATCACTAAGCAAAAACTGGAAATAGGATCCAACAACCATAGAACGGATAAGTAAATTGCAATGTATTAATACAATGGAATAAAATACAGCAATGAAAAAGAATGAATTAGTGTTACATAAACAACACAGATGAAACTCTCAAGTATAGCATAGTCTGTAAGAAGCCAAGTATAAAAGAATTCATATTGAATGACTCCATTTACATAAATTTAAAACTGGCAAAGCTTATCTAAGGTGATAGAAGTCAGAACAGTGGTCTTTGTTGGGGGCAGGGAGGTGGGGAGATACTAGTTACGGAGAAGGGAACTTCTGAACTACTTTAATGCTTTATGTCTTGACCTGAGTAGTGGTTACATGCGTATTTACTTTGTGAAAAATCATCAAACTATTACATGTACTTACATAGTACTTTGCTGTATGAATATGTACTTCAACAAATAAATTTTTTAAAAATTCAGACACACAAGAGAATATATGCAATCATCCTAACGCTTTTAGCGAATTATTTGAATCAAATGTTAAAGTCATTCAGTGTACTCCACTAATGTGTGTTCAAGCAATAAATAAATATGAGTCAACAAATAAATATGCTTTTGGAAAAAAATAAATACACTTAGTGAATTCAAAACCATGTTATTAAATTCTAGTGAGAGCCTGTTGCCTGCTATGACTCTGAGCCCAAGGCTTGATCTCTCTTGGTTAAAAAGAGAAATAAGAAAATACTCAAGAAGTGCTTAAGACTTACCACCAAGCTGAGATTCTTTCTTGATATATAATGAAAATAGGATTAAAAAGAAAATTGCTTTCTCAAAATGTGGTATAATGTCCATCGCTGTGTATCATCTGCAATCCCTTGGCTGAGTACCAGGGACCTCCCCTACGCTGGGGGACATAACTGGCTTATTTGATCTCTAGGTTCCTTCCCAGCTGACAATCTGTGACTTGCTGATAGAAGACTTTTCACACTCAATGAAAGTTACAAATAGTTCTTAACTTAGAATCAGGCCATGGACACTACAACTGACTTGTCTTTTTCTTCTGTCTTTTTCCATGACTTTCCTGCCTCATCTTGATTTATAAGCAAAATCTGGAAAAGGTACAAAAATAAATGTTTTGTGGTTTATCTGGAAATAATACGGAAAATATTGCTGTTATTTTTGGTGGAGAAAATAAATTTTGTATAGTTTTTTAAAAAAGGAAAATTAAGTCCATTGATTACAGGATGTATCAAGATGGGTAGGCATCTTCTATATGCCACTGATGACATACTCCTCTCCATGTACAAAAGGCCAGACATTGGAATAAGGGAGCTCCGTTCTAAGGGGGTTCTCTCTCCTGCCTCACGTCTGAGCTAGCAGCGACGCCATCAGCTCTCCTTTCAAAGTATATCCAAAATCCAACCATCTTTTAAGTCACCATCATCCCTCACCTGTTGGCCTCCTAACTGCTCTGTCAATTTCTGTCCTTGTCCTCTGTCAATTTTTTGTTCTCAACAGAGCAGCCAGAGTGATTCTGTCAAACCAGCAGTCAGAACCCAGCGCCCATCTGCTCAAAAACCCTCTTAACTCATGCACGGCAAAGCTGATATCTTTACTGTGGCCTGCCAGATTCTCCAGGACCTGAAGCCCGAAGCCCATTTCCTCTAGAACACCTCCTCCTATTGCTCTTGCTCACCTCACTCTTCAACAGCCACAGGGGTCTCGGAGATCAGCTGCAACCAGACTAAACCTGATCCCACCTCCAGGGCCTTTGCACCTGCCACTCCTTCTGCCTGGGACTCTCCATACTGGATTCCCCTGGCTCACTCTTGCACTCACTTCATATCTGTACTCAAAGTTCACCTTATTAATGAATCCTTCCCTTACCTCTTATGCAAAATTTCGCTCCCCCTCGATACTCTCAGTCCTTTGTTCTCGGCTTCATTTTTTGCTTAGCATTCATTGCCATCTAATATTCTATATTTATTTACTGACCTTATTTAGAGCTCGTGGTCCCTCAGCTCTTTATAGCAGGAGATTTTTTCAATCAGGAGGGCAGACTCTGGTACTTGAAATTCAAGAGACAGTTTAGACAAGAACTTGAAAAGACACTAAACCCCCTATGAGCTTCACAGTGAGGACCGTGCCTGATGTGAATGGTCCGCTTGGTAACAAAGGCCCTTTCATTCTCCCTGGCCAAACAAAGCTGCTGAGGGGAGGCTGGTGTTTATCCCCCAAACTGTGGCATTCTGTCCAATTCTCCCCTTCCAATTCCGGAGGGCTCCTGGATTTACTGGGGGAGAAAACCTTTGCTCTGTCACTCCCTTGGAGAGGAGGAATAGAGCTGTTCATTCAGCAAATATTTATCAGTTACTATTTATGCACCAGACAATACACTACGTGCCAAGAACGGAAGAATCTGACACAGCCTGTGGCCAAGTGAAGCTCAGTCAGGACAGCAGAGAGAAGTGGTGGTTCTCTCTGCACCTGATTAAACCTTCAGAGCCACGGTGGATGGTATCCCCCTAGGTCCTGACAGGTGTTAGCTTGCTGCCAGAGATTTGTAGAAGAAACTATTCAAATTTACAATCATTTAATCTTTATTGATAGTTTGAGGGTGGCTTGAAGGTGATGCCTATGAGGTCAACTTCATTCTCTGATATATCCTTTAAGTGCAAGAAAATGAGGTACAGGAAGAACTTAAATAAAAGCCTGCGGATGCCCCCAAAGTGGTCATGCCATGGACAGGTCCTCAGGGTGCAGGCTGGAGAAAGGTTGAGAGCTTCTGTTAAAAAATTCTTCCCCTCAGTTCATGCCTGGTTGAAATCCACTGGTGGCAAAGACAGTAGCAGCTATTACTGCTGGGCACTGCTGCTTGCAAGCACCGTAACAGGTACTGGGGTTAAGTCGACTGGTTTAATCCTCACTCCAATAAGAGCTGTAGTCATTATTTAAGCCCATTTTTCAGATGCAGACCTTGGCATTGAGGTTCATGTTGAATAGGTTACCAAGGTTACATTTTGCAGATGGTAAGAGGTCGATAAGGAATTCAACCCAGGTTAGTCTGATTCCAAAACCTTTGTATAAAACCCTGCTGGCATACAGCTTGGCAAAGCAAGTTGGAAGTCTTTGGATCAAACTTTCCTTTGAAGAGGCAAGTGATACATTTATGAACCAATTTGATGTAACCAAGAACTAATTAAGTGAAATAAGGTGTGTCAAGTGGGAAGCCCAGCACCACCTACCCCGTACTAAGTGCTAGATGTTTGCTAAATCACCATGACCATTTCTCATTGCATTTGCTTTCTCTCTTTTCTTTCTCTCTCCTTAAGTCAAAAGTCCCCCCTAAAAGAACTGTACAGAGTTACATGTCAGCTGAACCCCACGGCTTCAGACCCACATTGAACCTGGCCAAATCTATCTTGTGCAACCTCATCTCCTGCTCCTAGCCCATGCACACCTTCCTTCTGGGCCCAAGCTTCCAATGCCTCCTCAACTCACCACAAGATATGTGCTCCTTACTTTTGTACACGCTGTTCCTGATGCCTGGAATAAATGTTGAGACAACTCTTCTCCACCTGGGGAACCCCCATTGATTATTTAAAATCCAGATTGTGTCTCATTTTCATGCATACAACCATTCAACAAAAATTCACTGGCCTGCCAGGCCCAGGGACACATGGGGCTTGAAAACATACCTGGATCCTTCTCCCCCAGAGCTTACGGTCACCCTTGTGTGAAACCATCCGGCTCTCAAGTCCCTGATTCAGCTCTGTCCCCACAGGCATATATGTGCATGTGTGTGTATATATGTACGTATGTATCTATGAGTGTGTGTATAGCTATAACTACGTCTATTGTATACACATACACATGCACATATATACATTCTTTTACAGCACAGACTATATTAGACCCTGATGGTTTGTTTGTGAATTTTTCTTTCCCATAAGATTGTGAGCTCTTTACACTCAGGGATCACATCTCCTTATTCCATTACTATGATTCTATCACCCAGTACTTTCCTTATGGTAGAAATTTAAATAAACATTTGTTGCAATGACAAATGAATGAATGTCAGAAGGAAAAAGTGCTCTGGGAGAGCATGTGGCTCCATTCCTTCATTACACAAATGGGAAAACCAAGATGGGGGTTGGGGGGATTAGATTGCTTCTTGGGACTACATCGCATTTACACAGGGAACAACGTGGTCCCCCAACTTCAGGGTCGAAAGAGGGACTTTTTTACATTTTAAACCTAGTTTCTGATTTTAAAAAACTTTATTTAGCATTTTATTAATAGAAACACTTTAAGTTGGCAAAATGCAGTCTATCAAAAGTGATTAAGAAATTGGCTCTTGAGCCAGACAGATTTGGAATAAAATTCTGGCCCCGTTTGACTTTGGGCAAGTTACTCTCATTCACCTCTACGTCTCACTTCTCATACCTCTAAAGTGGAGCCGACAAACTGTACCTGCCTCAGACACGTCCGGAAGATATAAAAAGATCACAGCACAGCAAGCACAAGGTTTAATATGTGGAAACTATTACTTTTATCATTATGATTTGGCTATTAATTTAAATGATACCTGGTAAATATATTAGCTAAATGTTTGGAGGTTAAAGTCTCACCATAATTATTGCGGAGACATATTGAATATATATGTTCATGGAATATATATGTACATTGCTATCTTAAATTGGTTACAGCAAACCTTCCTTAAATTATAGAAAAATTGGATGACTTTTTGTCAGACATTTCAGATGCAGTATTACTTTTTGCCACAGGATTTACCTACTGGAATTAAAGCATTAGCAGAGTCCCGAGCACGAGGAAATGAACGCATTCCAAAGCATGATGGCAAGCCTCCTATCACAGTGCGATTCAAATGTCATTACTGGACTAGTGGAACCTGCTTTTAATGGCTAGAAGATGTTCATTTCCTGAGACTTGGTTAGTATACTGAATGGTCCTTTTTTTCCAGCATAAAAATAGAAACGTAAAGGTTAGAATGCTATGGTTAAAATGGTTTTAAACAATATTTTATGGCATCTGAAAGAAACCCTTTTATCTTTGACATCTTCACTTTTTATTGTCTGGGATTTTATGAGCTGTGTGCTTGAACTAGACCCAAATCCTGGGTGCCACACTCAAAATCATACGGTACATCTGTTTCTCTGACCGAGGACGTGGTGGGATTCTACATATCACAATCTTCCTCCCACCCCAAAATCAACACACTCACATTTGGTGGAAGGAAAGGAAAATGTCGCATACATGCCCTCTCTGAAGAAGGGCAGCCTTGTTCCCGTCCCATGGGGGCACAGGACAGGGCACAGCCAGAGCTGCCAGAAGGGCCCCTGACATCACGCTTACTGCCTAGAGCTGCCTGTATGTGCATCCATCTCCCTGAGGAATCGTTACCACTGGGGAGCATGAGAGCCTTGGCATCCTCACAGACATCCCCATGGCACCAGATGTGGACCTTGAACTTGGTGGCACTCCTGGGAAAAAGGCAGTGCTCTATCATCATTTCAAAAATCAAGCAAATGCCTTTTAGACTTTTCCCGCCAAATTTGTGATAAATTTTTCTTTAATAGTAATGAAAAATTTTTTGAATGAAAACATTATTTTAAAATAGAGAAAGTCAAGGGAGACTAGTGTGTTGAAGCGAGAATGGCAGTGGTAGGGACTATGCTTTGTCTGTGTGTGTGGAACTAAGAGAACTTTGTCTAACAGAAACGGTATTCTCTTCCAAAAGGAATTTGTATTTATACAAATTTTTTTACCAAAAGTTAACCGAGAGCCATCAGCTGTGCCTTGAGCCTGCATGTTTCAGCGATGTTGTCCAGAATTGACCCAAACCCTACCATAATGGCTGGGGTGAAATCAGAGAAACAAGAAGTTGGGGAATGCAAGTAGGACTGTTGAGAACATTGAAAGATGTGGTTGGAAATCATACTAGAAAGGTATGTTAGGGTGAAACTCTGAAAGGTTTTGAACGTCTAATAAACAATAGAAGGCCATTGATATTTTTTAGCAGATCAGTTTCTAGAGTTCACCAAGGCTGGGCTACTCCTGCCCACTTCTCAGGTTCCTGAGGGCCCTTGTGCTCACCTGCGATGAGAGGAGCAAGCCCTGTCCCCAGTTTCAGCTGCGGCTCCTGAACAGCCCGCCATGTTGCCCAGGGAACACCTGCTGGATGTTTTTGGGCTCTCCTGTTGGCAGGTCCATCAGACTCCCTGTGGCTATCCTTGGCTTTCTGCTGCACAGAAACATAGGTCTGCTGATACCATGTAGATCTTGTGGCTCTTGGTGATTTCTCCTCACTTTTTCCATTTGGGGATTTGTAGGAATGAATACCTAGCTTTGAGGGGAGAGACCTGGGGTGTTTTGTAAATGTTGACCATTTGTTTCTGGATTCTTTTCTTTCTAGCCAGCTGTTCTTTTTGTATGTAGGAATTTGGAGCATGTTTAAAAGGATGCATCCACTGTCATCTTCACAGAACCTAGAACTGGGTTTTGGTTTTCTGGTAGAAATTGTGCAAATGGGTGAACTCTGTATCTAGTTTGACCTAGAACAGAATGGAGTAAGGGGAAAATACAGGATGATGAAATAATACATTTTTTAAAATAAATGGAAACGAAGGATCTCAGCCCTAGAGGGAGCCATGAGAAAGGCAGTCCCTGATGAAGGACAGAGGTGTCCACGAGGGCTCTGGACTTTCTTGAGAGGTACGCTGGAGAAGTGTCATCTGGTTTAGTCCAGTCAGGTGCTCTTGGGTCATAGCAACAGTCCCCTTGGTGATGCATGGCAATATTGTCTCTTCTTGCCAAAGTGTCTCCCCACGATGTCCCAAAGACTCCAGGTAAGAGCTCAGACTCAGCTCTGATGACCACTTCCTGGGAGGAGGCTGTGGTGTGAGCAGCCATGAAAAAGTGGGAGTTGAAAAGGATTGGCCTTACTGCTTGTAAAACGATCTCCACAAGGTGCACGTGGCTGTGTCGGTAGGACTGACTTGAGATGGAGCCCTGGTATGGGAAAGTAGGGAGGTGGTTACTTACCTGGCATGGGAGGAAGTGTGTCCCCCCTTCAGGGAAACACCTATGCTAATTTATGAGAGACATGCTGAGGACCCTCCTTCCTCCCCTGGAGTCCCAGGCCCTGACATGAAGCACAGGTGCCTCAAACCCTCCTTGGCTGTCTGTGATGGAAGCCTCTCCAAGTTATAAAACAAGTTTGTGGCCCCCCTCTTCTCCTTGTTCATGAAGCAAAAGACCAGGGAAAATTTTAAAGCCTAACAATGTGAGAGAAATCCTAAACTTCTGTGAGCTGTGTGAGAGATGCCCACTCAAGACCTTGACCTGTGGGACAGAAAGACAACCATGTAGAAGGAACGCAAACCACGCCAGAACTCTGGCCTCCCAGCAGGCCACGCACACAAGGGTGGGGCATGGATACTTCATATCTGAAGATGTGGTCTGACAGCTGGTGGTGAGGCCCATCAGAGGCCAAGTGGCAATGGGTCAGGGGACGTTTTCAGCAGCGAGCCTTGCTCCAGAGCCCTTCCAGGCTGAGGCCAGAGTCGGTCCTTGAAAAGTCATTCAGTTAACAAGGTACTGTTGAGTTGTTCCTCATTCTCTCTCCTTCAAGGCCTCTCCCATACTTCCTTCTGCAATATCTCTTTCCTGTGACTTTAGGAACCAACTGATCTTATGCCTCAAGGGGTATCAGAGTACAGACTTTGAAACCAGGGGCTTTGGGTGTGTGAGCCTAAGTTTCCTTGTCTACAGAATGGGGAAGTTACCCAGCTTATCATTGCTGCAAGCATTAAATAAGATATAACCATCCATAGGGAGATCATATAACCCTGTGGATGCAAGACACTGCCAGGTTTTGCCTGTTGCCCTGGTATCCCATCAAATAGCACCTCCTTTCACTCTCAGAAGCACCTCAGTTTGGATGATAAATTAATTATATCATCACCCTCTATATAAGGCTCTCAACATACTCGTACAATCTGTCAAAGAATAGATAACAGGACTTCCCCAACCCTTTCCCACCCAAACATGCTTTTGGAACCTTCAGTCACATTGTAGTGTAAATCTCTGATACTACTTAAATGTTACCCCTGCCAGAAATCTTAAACTAAAGAGATATATCTCTGGTGGCAGAATCTCAGTTCCCAGGTGGGACAATCCTAGGGGAGGAGGGGCGCAAGGGGCTGTGGCACCTCCCATGCTGACTGAGCCCCACTGTCCATGCTGAGCTTTGTGATTATTCTCCAGCCTTAACTGTAGCCCCCACCACCTCCCACCAGAAACTTCAGCATGGATAGATGTACACCATCAGAAGGCAGGGTCTGAGCATACATGGTGATTCTCCCAGGCAATTAGTGGTTCAAAGGCTTCTCCTTGAATCCCTGGAACACCAAGATGACGTGATCCACACCTACTTGAAATCCACCAGGAAGCGGACGTTTGACCCAGGAGACAGGATTGTTAGAGGGAACTCACACTGTAAGAAAAGCGTGCCTTACAAAGCAAAAATAACACGTTTTTAAATAGTAACAATTTACTCCACAACTACTTAGTTTGGTCATTAAGCAAATATATGAAAGCCTATCATGTGCCAGGCACTGGGGACGTGGTGGTCCCCAACTTGTCAGCAGGATGCCAGGACCACAGGTGGAGCAGGGAGAAGAGGCAAGTGGGACCACAATGGGACCCCCAGTGCAAATGCTACAGCCAATTTTGAAACTTCCCCACCCAGACTCTACCTTTTCCATTTAAAAAGGAAATGTTATATTGTTTAAATAATGTTTTTATTATTTAAAAATTGGAAAACATATATAAATTAAAAGAAGTTAAATACTATCTCAATCCCACCAGGTAAATACAACCACTGTTAACTTTTTGGTGTTTTTCCTATCAACATTTTTTCTCTGTTCCTTGCTTTTATAAATACTTGTGACCCCATAGAAAATACAATTTTAAATATTTATTTCTTCTGATTACAAAAGTACACATATTTATTATAGAAAAGGTGGAAAATACTCCAAAGCCAAAGTACAGAATAAAAATTATCCACAACTTGGCAACCACAGGTAACAACCACTGATGTTTTCAAATGCATTCTACTAGATTATTTAAAATTATAAACATGCCATTTTGCCGATGGTGGCTGTGTTATAGGAATAGAAAAAATAATGTCCTTTGTAACTTAAACAGATTCTCTATATACTTCTTAGAATACATTTATAGAAGTAGAAACATCGGACAAAAAAAGGGTCTCACAGATTTATCTTACCACAAGTAGAATATAAAAGTGCCTTTTCCTCTCATAGATCATGACTTTCTAACTGCTTCTGAGTTTGGGAGATGGGAAATAATTGGTGGGAAGAAAGCTTGAGGTGAAGTTCTAAGAGGTAAGTTCTACCAAAAATCTACCAGGGATGGAGGAATAACACTCGGATTAATCAAAAAGTCACACAACAGAAGACATGGCTAAACATCCAACTCCAGAGCCCAACTACTGTGTTTCAGTCCTGGCTCTGCCACCCACGAGGTAGAAGCTTTGGGAAAGTTATGCATTATTTCTGTGCCTCAGTTTCCTTATCTGTGAAATGGGAATAATAATGGTATCCACCTCCAAAGGGCTGTTGTGGTGGTCACATGAGTTAAGAACACACGAAGCACTTCGGCCAGTGCCTAGCGTGTATTAAATACTCATTATGTCATTTTAAAAATAAAGCACAATATGTTAATTTTCTATAGCACAACTAGTAGGTAAAGGAAAATAAATCTACTTCTCCAGTTTCCAAAGATGATTTTAAACTCCTTGATCCAGAAAAATGATAAAGGAATATAAAAAATTGTATTTGAACCCTAAGTGAGCTTGGGTCTTTTACCTCCCTTCCATCACTTACTATACAGCCCAGTTCCTCGGGTAGGGCAAGAGGCAGCATCGAGCCCTGCACGGTCCCACGAGCAGGGAACATTCGCTACTTCTTCAAACTGAAAGTGACCATATTTCCACTGACACCAAGGCCCTGTGGGAGAAATACCCTGCCTGGGGGTCATTTTCTGAAGAAATGATCTAAAGTAATTGTCTAAACCTCTCAGCACCATTGGCTTCAAGGAAAGTGCCCAAATCCAGAGAGATTCGGCATTTTGAATCATTCAACAAACTGCCCCCAGAAGGCGGATTTCGACAGGAGCTATAACCGACTGTGAATTCTAACATTCATTCATCGGTGATTAATGACATCAGGGAAAACAAGCCAGCAGGCGGCAACGTTAAGAGAGAAAGCTATTTCAAATATCCCCCATTCTAATTAAATATTTCTTCTTATAACACTAGCAACCTAAAAATAGGTTTGATCTGTCCATGGGGGCCACTCAAGTCAACATGGAGAAGTTTAATTAGATTGCCTCAAGCAAGAATGTTATTCTCCAAGGTTTTTGATACTGGCATTAACTCTAGGACTGAAGTCCAACCTACACGTGTGTGTAGTGCCTGCTAAAGTGGAAGACGGCATTTTCTACAAAATCCTGACACCAGAGGAGGCTGGAGGACAGGCCTTTGTAACTGACTTCATGTTTACAACTGGTGTATCAGTATCTTAAAAGTCCAGCAACTGGTGATCATAAATATATTTAACCGTTTAACACAAAAAGCGTTTGATATGCACAGACTCCCATTCAACACAAGAAACAACAGTCGTGTGCGTGGCATACACCACTGCCTCAAGGTGACATCTTGACTAAATTAATGTCAATTTGTCAACCAATTGCCAGGTAATTCACTAAACTACTGGTCATTTGGCAACCTAGACTGTTGATATATTTAAGCCACACACTACTGACAAACTTAAATATGTTTGCATTGTTTTGCGACTCAAAATACTCTACCATCCTTGGTCTATATCTCTTCATATTCATTCAATCATCCATCCATTCATTCAACCAGCTGTTACCAAGCACCTACCGGAAGCACATGAATGATGGCTAAGTCAGACAAGGTCCCTATCCTAATGGTGATGGCAATCTAGGAAACTCTCCAAATATGGTGTGAATCTCAATTTCTAGAACTGTTGAGTCTGGGGCTTTGGATGCATGAAGCAATGCTGCTTCAACAACAGTTGGCCACGCACTGATCATCATTCTTTTTCATCTTGCAAATTTGACAGGAAGAACATGGTATCTCAGGGGTTTTTTGTGTTTTATTACTACTAAGATTAAACATTTTTTCCCCAATATTTGTTGACTAATAGTACTTACTGAGTCATCTGCTTATATCCTTTACTCATATGCCTGCTAACATATTTACAAATAGGCCTCTACATATTCTCCAGACATTTTTTCAATTGTTTTTTTTCTCATCATAGAGTTGAGCATTTTACACATTAAAGAAATTAACCTTTTGTAAGCAAATAATTCTGTCAAGTTGTGGTTTCTCATGATTTTGAGGGTTTTATTTTTTTATTTTTATTTTTATTTTTTTTGGCAGGCGGTGGCTATGCCGAAGATTTTTTTAACACATATAATCAACTTTGTCTTTATATTTATGTTGCTGCCTTCAGCAATATGTTTAGAGACATTCACATCCCCCCAACTATGTTTTTTAAGTGTTCATTAATCTTTGTTTCTTGTTTAAATCCTTATCAGGATTTTGATATGAGGCGAACAGTAGGATCTAGTTATATTTTTCCCCAAATTCAACCAGTTGCCTGAGTTTTTCTTCAACTTCCCAAATGTTTCTACTGGTGTCCAGAGACACAGCCCAAAAGGGGCCTCATTCAGCAGTCCGCAGCATCGAATGACCGCCAATGGAATGACCACAAGGCAATAAACAGGTTCCATCAGAAATGACAGAGGAGAGAGCCAAATATTTTCCCTCTGAGAGTATTATTGAGAAAAGTATTTTGCCTCAAAGCTATTGCAGAGGGGACAAATGCTATTAGAAAAATCAGAGAAATGTTTACTCTGAGCCAGGGGTCCAGAGTGGTGAGGACTAAAAGGGAGATGAGTGATACAAGCGCCAGCTGGGACTGAAAGGTTGATTCTCATTTTTAAAGATGAAGAATAATTTTCTTCATAAAAGTATTGAAATGTTAATGTATTCAGATGTTAATTCCCCATGCCAGGACACAGCGTCCATGACCTTTCCATGGGTTAGAGCTCCCCCAGCCTGGCTGAGATGCTGGTTGGGAGAACTACACACGGGGAGCTATGGCTTCTTGCTTGACTGGGAATCATCAGAGCCTGGGTGACTGATTGTTGTCCTAGATAGAGGCAGAAGGGTGGACTTGGTGTCCAGAGATTCTACTGATGGGTCTTCAGATGTCTCATCTCTAAGACTGTCCTTCCTTTGTTCTTGTTCCTTTATTCCTTGTTTTCAGAAACATGACGGGTCCATGTTTGAGATCTGTCCAATTAGCTCCATGTAGAGTCTCCTTTCTTTAATTTCTCAAATATTGAGAGAGTATCTTTTATGTGCCAAGGCTTCCAGGGTGGGGAAACTGTGGTCTCAAGGCCATATGTGGTCCTCCAGATCCCCAAGTGCGGCCTCTTTACTGAATCCAAACTTCATAGAACAAATCTCTTTATTAAAATCTGTAAAATCTGGGTTCAGTCAAAAGGCCACACTCAAGGATCCAGGCAGGACCTGATCACTTCAACTGCAGTGCTGGTAACACATCCTACAAGAGTAGGACTGGAAGCAGGGGACACCTGTCTAGTCCTGCAGTAAAGGAGAGAAATGAAGGTGGCTTAGACTGCAGTGGTGGTGTGGAAATGCAGATACTGAATGGAGTCCAGATGGATTTGGGAGGTAGAGTCCACAAAACTTGATGCTGGACTGGATGTGGGGAAACGGAAGAGTCAAGGGTAAAGGACAAATTTCTGGCTTAAACTAGGCTGATGGCACCACTGCAGACACGAGAAGGACTGGGGAGTTACGTTTGCATAGGAGTAGGGGGAGAAATCAAGAACTTTGTCTTTAGGATACCCAAGGAAAGATGTCAAATAGCGGGCTTGGGGTCTGGAACTCAGGGGTGAGGCCAGGGATAGAGACAGGAAATCCAACAAGCCTACCTTCTGAGGCTGTGCATTTAAAAAGACTCATCCTGGCGATCCTACTAGTGAACTGGCTGCTTCCCTGCCCACAGCCTATAGGGCTTCCATGGCTAACAGCAACCAGCCGCTATAAGTATGCCCCATCCTTTCCAGCCAGAGGGATGCCTGGTGCACATCCATTTGGCCATCTGACAAACATTTATGAGCATCTTTTGAGTCCCATTATCTCAAGTCACACATGTCAGTCACTGCCTGTGTCCCTAGGCGTGAAGCCATTGCTTAGGCAGGGTTCCTGGAGGGGAGATGAGTTTTTATTACAAGAGGTCACCACCCCTCATTATACAAGGCTCATGAAAAATGTTTCCTGCCCAACTTGAAGCAACCCGGGGCCTGTGAAAACCTACCTCCTACTTTTAGCAGGAAAGCTCAACTTGGAAATACCAGGGTGGTTAGGTAGACAAGAGGGTTCTGTAGACTTCTGTGAGCATTTTGACTTATTTGGGTCACGGAGAAACTATTAGGAAGGTTACCTCCCAGGCAACACTTGCACCAGCTCCCCATCTCCCTGGCAAGCCCCACCCTGCAAGTATACAAGCATAAAATTATCCAGTTTGAAACCCAGAGATCCCTGCTATGTCTTTCAAGCTGCAAGACCCTTCTAAAACCAGTTTTACAGAAGTGTTTGCCAGTTCCCAAGGTCCAGTGCAAACCCAAAGGTATTAAACCCCCACCCCATGGCACTAAGTAGAGACATCCCAAGTAACAGGGAACCATCAAGTGACTATCTTGACAAAATTTCAAGGCTTTGTGTGCTGCCTTGGAAACACCATTAGTTCAAATATAGAAGCTGGGGTTCATGTGCTGGTTCTCCTATCTGCCGGCTGTTTGGTACAGAGCATCCTCTCTGTAGCTTCATCCATAGCTTGAAGGAGCCTATTCTCTATTTCAGAAGGCATTTGATCAGCATGGCAGGTGTGAGCTGGGTCCAGGATACAGATATTGGTAGACAGGTCCCTATTCTCTAGGAGACTGGAGTTGAAGTTGGGTCCTTCCTCAAGGTGGCACAGGCAGAGGTCACATGCAGTTGGTATGCTCAGTGCCAAGCACATTAAATGAGTGGCCTTATTTCACTTAGCAATCCTATGAAAGAGGCACTTTCACTACCCCATTTTAAAAGATGGGGAAACTAAGGCTTAGAGAAAGTGACTTTTGCAATGAGGTCACAGGCAGAGCAAGTAAGATGCAAAGCAGGAGCTCAGTCCTAGGAAGGCTGACTCCTGGTGTCCTTGCCTCTTCAACACTCGAAGGGCCTCTCAGTCAGGCACAGCTTTCCAGAGAGGATATGGCCTGTGATTCCGGTGCCAACATCCAGCAAGCCCGTAACTAGAGGGCTTTCAGTGCTTTGCAAGGTCTGATGAGTACGTGCTATGTCACGTTTTCAGCCTCTCTAGACCAACCTCAGCTTCCCCAGAAGCAGCTCAGGATGGGATGTCTACTATAGGAGGACCCTCGGAAGCCATCAGGCAAATGCTCTCATTCTTACAGATGGGGAAACTGAGACGGGGAGCAATGGAATGGCTTGACCAAAGTCTCAAGAATTAGCAGGAGAGCCATGTCAGCAGAAGTCCAACCTCGGTGTCTTTCTTCTCTACTACATTTCTCAGGCTTTGTTTCTTTTTATTTTTTTATTTTTTTATTTTTTTTTTTTTTTGCGTGTGTGTGTGTGGTCTCACTGTCATTCAGGCTGCAGTGGCATGATCATAGTTCACTACAGCATCCAACTCCTGGGCTCAAGAGATCCTTCTGCCTCAGCCTCCCAAGTGGCTGGGATTACAGGCATGTGCCCCTGTGCTCAGCTAGTTTTTTGTTTGTTTGTTTGTTTGTTTGTTTGTTTTAATTTTTTGTACAGACGGGGTCTTGCTTTACTGCCCAGGCTGATCTCAAACGCCAGACCTCAAGTGATCCTCTTGCCTCAGCCTCCCAAAGTGCTAGGATTATAGGCGTGAACCACTGCGTCTGACCTGTTTTTTCTTTTAATGGAGGAGAAAACGGGGGCTCAGATAAAGTAACCAGTTTATCCAAGGTCCCCCAGCCAGAAAGTAGCTAAGCAAGTAGTGGAACCATCTAATGCTGCAGGCAATGTGGAGACTGGGTGACAGCATGGGCTTTGGCATCAGTAGGCGTTGGGTTTGGGCCTTCCTAGCCACGTGACCTCAGGCAATTGACCTGACACCTGCAAACTGGGAACAAACTGATGAGAGAAGTGGCGCCCTCAACAGGCCATCGTGAGGATAAGGGAGGGAGGCCGGCACACACAAAGGGTTGAGCACACTGCCTGGAAAACAGCAAGCACTCCGCAAATGTTAAACCCTGGTAAACATTTATTGAACACCTACTGCATGCCAGGTACAATTGCAGGTGCTTTTGTCCTTTACAACCCACTGGGTGGGTCTTCTCCTGTGGGACAACTTGTAGTAAGTAACTCATCCCAACCGCTCGGCTCATCACAGGATTCAACCCTGTCCTTGAACCCTTCCTTGCTGAGCTGTACTCCCGTCTGCACCAGCTTTCAGTGTTGTAGCAAGACAGGCCCAGGGAGGGCATGGTCAGCATCCCTTTTACTGCACAGCAAGGCTGTCCTTCAAAGCAAAGCTGTGGGGACACGCAAGGAGACAAAGCACCGACTGGAGGGTGATTCCACTTAGGGAGGTGGGAAGCGGTCGTCCCTAGGGCTGACAGAGCACTGAACCCATCCCTGCCCAGGTGAGGTCTCAACAGCCCAGAAGGCCAGAAAGACCCAGCCAGGATCCCCATTCTCACAACCCCTCTGCTCACAGTGCTTGGGCAAAGCGAGCTCACGTTCGGGCGAGTGTTGCATGTGCCCAACGTTCAGGGAGACCCCAGTTTTTGCAGATCCTGCAGCAGCAGGTTTTACAGGGTTGGAAGGGCCTGCCCTCTCCACCTAAATGACAGCTTGTCTGCTCAAGCTGAAGTGAAGCTGCAGGCCCAGACCCCCTGGAAGCAGCTGGGCTTGGCTGCCACGTGTTGTGTCACCTGTCTTCTTCCCCAGAGCCACGTGGTGTGTGGCTGTTCCTCCACTTCATCCCACTCTCAGGCTCGCAGAGCTTCCGCATGCTTTAAAGAAAGAGAACTGCAGAAGGGGCTTCTCTTTGGGGTTGAAGTACATTTGCATCACATCTCCCTGAAGTGGAAGCGAGGGGCTCAGACATTACAGTTGTACTTTTCCATCTTTATTTCTCCCTCTGGTTTCCTCACCAAGAGGGAAGGATGATCATAGTAGGTGCTCAATAAATATTCAGAAAATGAGTGAACAGAAGTCCCTCTGGTGAACATGAGGTCCACCCTGCATGCCTCAGACAAACCCACCTCACCAGGGGTGGCTGTAGATGCCATCCTGGGGAGCGGCTGCGGAAGGCTTCTCCTCAGAGAGCGAAGGGGAGGAGAAGGAGCAGAGACAACCCCTCCCTGGAATGGCATGCCCACTGGGCAAAACTGTCAGGCCCAAGATGGTGCTAAAATGTTCGACTTCCCACTTGGCTTGGCATTTTCCAGTTTCTCCAAAATGCACGTGGAACACATTAGAAAGGGGTCAGATTGGTTTGGAAAATGCTTGGGTAACTCTGGACTTGGGAGGTGGAGCTAGACACCTGTGGAGAAGAGCACAACCCCTGGCCAAGTTGACGGTTATGGGGGGAGTGCTGCTCCACGCCAGCCCAGGACAAGCTCCCGGGGCCACTCCCACACTGGCTCTACCCACCTGGGGGCCTCCACCTTCACACCTCAGACGCCTCTTCCGACTGACTGCAGCAAGGAGACCTGCTCAGCCCACCTCCACCTTCTCTCTCTCCTGCTGCCTCTCCCGACCCAAGCCACAAGCTCAGCCCAGGCCCTGCTCTGTCAATAATAATGGTAGTAACAGTAACCCATAAGTTATTATTTCCCACATACTGAGCCCTCAAATACCAGGTAAAGAGCTTCACACACATTCTTCCACTTTATCTTTTGAAAAAATCCTCAAATCCTGTCTTCACATTTCCACTTCCCAGATAAGGAAACTGAGGGGTTACCCGATTTCCCCAGGGTCGTAAAGCCGAAACTCAAACCCAGAATTATCTGGCACCAAAGTTTGCTTCGTAACCTCCACACCACACTCATGTTCCAGGGACATGCAATGATCAGTCTAGAAGCCAGTCCCTTTCCTCCCACATCAGGGAGATCCAGAAGCTAGAAGGTGGGGGAAGCTCCTGCCCATGACACCTGGTTACCTCTGACAACTAGCTGATGTGTTTTAAATTAAATCCCCTCTATTCGCAGCTGTAGCTCCCAAATCTAGTTTTCAAATTAAATTTCCAACACTCTCCCCACAAGTTACCATGAGCAGCTATAATGAACTAAAAAACCTACTTCCTCAGCTCACCCCACTTCCCAGAAGACAGGTGTCCTTACGAATAGAAAGAAGTAAATGTTTTTTAAAACAACTTTTTTCCTTTGGACTATCCCTGAGAAATCCAGGGTTAATGTTCAACCCTGGGCTAGCAGTGGAGATCAGCCCAGCCCAGCGACTCAGCAGAGCAGAGAAGAAAGAGGCCGAGGGGCACTTCCCCACTCAGGTCTGGTAGTCGGGGGAGGGCACAACTCTCTAGCCGCTGTCCACACTCCGGGGCAGTAAGAGGGGGACCAAATGGAGACTTGGGGAAAGGGCAGGACTGCAGAGAACTTCACACAAGCTTCCCCTAGGTCTAGCCCTGGGCTGTCCAATACAGCAGTCGCAAGCCACCTGAGACTCCCGGAGCGTGGCGAGTCCCCACTGAGATGTGCTGCATGAGATAGACCCTGGATCTTGAAGATTTGGTACAAGGAAAATATGAAATAGCTTAATAATTTTCACATGACCTACATGTAGAAATGATATGTATTTTTGGTATATTGGATTAAATAAAATATATTCAAATTAATTTCACCCATTTCTTATTGCTGTTTTTAAAGGGCTATTAGAAAATTTTTAAATTACATATATGGGTGGCAATAGATTTCTCTTTGACAGTGCCGCCCTGCATAAAGTGTATGGTCCCCTCTAAATTCCAGGCTCTGGACACAGCCACACCTGGGGTTTCTTCCTCCACCCCCTCAAATGCAGCTGGTTTAGTCACCAGCCCCACCTTCCTCTTCTTTGAAGCCTGCCCCTGCCTTGCTCCAGAGCTCCCCAAGGTTCCCATTACAAGTCATGTCAACCCTAAGCCACTCTCTCCAGCCTTCCAGGCCACCCTGGTGATCCATGGCCCCAGCCCTGCCCTCAGCGAATGACCCCTGGAAGCTGTCTCCATCCTCCTTTCATCCCTTCCGCCTTCCTGGCAAGTCAGGGCCCCAGGTAGAGAACAACCTCCCTCTTGCCCACACTCTTCCTGGCCTTTACCTTCAGAAGTTTGCACATAATTGTTCTTTCTCCTCCTCTTTAATGAGCGCCTGGCTCCCAGGGTGCAGGGAACATGGGTCCAGACTTGCTCCTCCATCTGCAGCCGGCTGCTGCCCAGCCACACCCACCTCACCCTAGTCCTAATGCCCAGCAGGTGTGGGCTCACTGGGCCCAGCCTCTCACCCCAAGCTGCACACCTGTCAGGCAGTGGCATTGGCAGAGCCACAGGGACTGGATGCGCCCTGCTCCTACAAATTCTCCCGAGAACTTCTTTGCTGGCGACCATCTATCTCCCTGGCTGCTCTTCCTCCAAGAATTCAGGCTCTGCTTTCTCCGGAAGCCCTCTCCCAGCCGCCAGGCTTCTCTCCCTTCAGATCTACCATGCCCATGCGTTCACCCTTAGGAACTGCAAAAGCACTTACCACCAGGGCAGAAGGAAGCCCCTATTGTCTAAGGTCATTTGATAATCACCTAGCACTTTCACCTGCAGCATTTAATCCTTGTTGCAAACCCACGTGGTAAGAATCATCCCCATTTTACAGATGGGAAAAACCAAGGAGGCTCAGCACAATGGAGGAACTTACTTGGCCCTCTATACTTCCTTGCTAGTTAGTGTCATGGGAAGAGCAAGGAGGAATGAAGGTTTGAATCCCAGCTCTACCATTTTCAAGGTCTTTGACTTTGTGCAAGCTTCTTAATTCCTGTGTGCCTCAGTTTCCTTATTTGTAAGAGGGAGTAATTATCTTGGAGTTGTTGTGAGGGTTAGTGAGTTGGTGCAGGGATTGTGTTTAAAACAGTGCCTCCAGGTACCATGCAGTAAGTGCCCAGTCAACGGTAGCATATTAACGAGTGTTCAGTCTTGTTCTCCACTCGACTGTCAGCTCCTGGACCATGAGGGACGTGCCCTGGGCCATCTCCGTCTCCCTGCCCAAGTCTCTAGTGATGGTCATGAAGGAGCTGTGACCATGACAGTGTGACAGACAGATTTGAGTGGATGTAGGTGTTATAAACTGAATGTTTTTGTTTCCCCAAAATTCATATTGCACTGAAGCTCTAACCCCTGATATGATGGTATTTGGAGGTGGGGCTTTTAAGAAGTAATTGGGGTTAGATGAGGTCATAAGGGCGGGCCTCTCGTGCTGGGGTTAGTGCTCTTGTAAGAAAAGACACTGGCAAGCTTGCTTACTCCTTCTCCACCGCCATGTGAGGACACAGCAAGAAGGCAACTGTCTAGAACCCGGGAAGACAGCCCTCACCAGAAACAATGCTGGCACCCTGATCTCAAACTTCCAGCCTCCAAAATTATGAGAAATTAACTTTCTGTTGTTTAAACCACCCAGTCTTTGGCATTCTGTTACGGCAGCCCAAGCCGACAAAGACAGTAAGTTGGCCCTGCTTTTGTCCTTGTTTAGAAAAGTTCAGAAAGTGAGGAATGGACTTCCCAGCCTCACAGGAGTCTCCAAACCTCAGAGTTCCTCAGCAGGGAGGCCCTAACGGTTAATGCAGGAAGAGTCTTTTCACCACCTCCCCTGGACCCCTTAACCAAGAAAAGAGTGGGTGGTAACAGTCTGTGTATGAGAAACAAGTCCAGGGGCCCGGCACCCTGGACACTGACCAAATACGGTGTTCTAACTGACAGCTTCACACATCACCAGACCGTGCTTTAAAAACAACCACCACAACACAATTCCATTCCTGATTACAAAAGGAATAATGCACATTGTAGAAAATATTCTTAAGTATAAAGGGAAAAACACATGTTAATCCTACCATCCAGAGACAACATGCCATTAATATTTTGTGCATTTCCCATGTTTTTAAGGTCTGTACGTAGAGAAATACCTTTCAGATTCTTCTCTAGCTGAGCTCATGCTACAGATATTCTTCTGTGGTCTGCCTTTCTCCTTCAATATTATATCAGAATTATTTTCTCTTGTCATTAAAAATTCTTTGTAAACCACATTTTAAGGGCAGAATAATATTTTATCATCTGGTTGTACCATAATTTATTTAACCATTTCCTATTGTTAGACATTTAGGTAGTTTCTAATATCACACTACCATAAATAATGCTGCAATGAACATGCTGCTACATAAATTTTTATTTACCTACCTGTCCCTGATTGTTTTATTTTTTCTCTCTTTTAAATTTTTTATTTTTAAATTTTTTTCTTTTTTATTTCAGCATATTATGGGGGTACAAATGTTTAAGTTACGTATATTCCCCTTGCCCCACCTGAGTCAGAGCTTCTTGTATCCATCCCCTAGACAGTGCGCACCGCACCCATTAGGTGTGAAAATGCTCATCCCCTCCTCCTCCCTCCCACTTGCCCCACACCCGATGAATGTTACTACAAAATGTGCACATAACTGTTGATCAGCTAATACCAATTTGATGGTGAGTACATGAGGTGCTTGTTTTTCCATTCTTGTGACATGAACAGAAACTTTTCAAAAGAAAATAGACTAAAGGCCAACAAACATATGAAAAAATGCTCAACATCTCTCATCATCAGGGAAATGCAAATCAAAACCACAATGAGATATCACTTAATACCAGTGAGAATGGCCTTTATCAAAAAGTCCCAAAACAATAAATGTTCTCATGAATGTGGAGAGATAGGAACACTCATAACTGCTGGTGGGACTGCAAACTAGTACAACCTCTGTGGAAATCAATATGGAGATACCTCAAAGAGCTAAAAGTAGAACTACCATTTGATCAAGCAGTACCATTACTGGGCATCTCCCCAAAGGAAAAAAAGACATTCTATAAAAAAGACATCTGCACTCGAATGTTTATAGCAGCACAATTCACAGTTGCAAAGATGTGGAAACAACCCAAGTGCCCATCAATACATGAGTGGATTAATAAAATGTGGTATGTGTATACCATGGAGTTCTACTCAGCCACAAAAAACAATGGTGATCTAGCAGCTCTTGTATTATCCTGGGTAGAGCTGGAGCCCATTCTAAGTGGCTGGAAAAACAAGCACCACCTGACCTTGCCAGGGAGAAGAGTACTGGTCTCAAGTCACCCACAGGGTGCCTAAGCTGGATCAATGTCTCTCCGCCTTGGGATTTGCCCTGCTCTGCTGGAGTCACCAGGCAAGCAGCACCTAGGAGGGCTGGTGGGTAGGGAGCTCACCATCTGAGTACCCCTCAGGAAAGGTCCCACTCCCTGTGGATGCCTCCAGGTGGTGGCTAAATTGCCTCTCTCAGCAGCCATGGGGAAGGGGAGAATGAAGCAATATGGTGCCTGCCTATGGGCTTGGGTCTGTGGGCCAGGAGGTGCCCTGAGGGAGCTGGGAGCCTGGTGCCCTGTCCATGAGAGGCTCACCACTTACTGGTGGCAGCATCTCTGGGCTGGTGTTAGCAGGTCTCTTCAGCAGCTCAGGAGCCCACCAGCAGGCCCAGATGCAAGGGAGGGGAAATTTAACCACTCCACCTACCCCCGTCACTGGTCTCCAAGCCTCTGGGGGTTTAGACCCTGCCAACACCTTTCTCTTTTCAATTCTGTTCCACAACTTCTTCCCATAGAGTCTCCTGTAGTTTCAGGCACCCTTCCTTCCAACCCTCATCTGATCTATGTTTGTCTGTTTGTTTGTTTTCCCTTTCATCTAAAATCTATCTTTCTTGCAGAGAGACTCTGGCTGGCAGTTTTTCTCATCAGCCATCTTCCCCTGATTATTTTCTTAAGATGGATTCCTAGAAGTAGGATTGCTAGAATTGAGTGCATGAGCCATGTTAGGGCTCATTAGCCATGCTGAGTGGCATACGTATAAGAATACCCATCTTACCACATGCTCATGAGCACTAAGAATTGTCTCTTTTTAATCTTTTGATAATATATTATACTTCGTTGCAAGTTACCTCAAATCCTAATGAGGAGTAATTGGGTTTTGATAATCTGGTTTTGGAAGAAAAACAAGTAGGAGAAATGTTCTATTGACTTTGATGTCAGCCAGGATTAGATATTTGTTTTCAAAAAGTACAATGTTATTATGTTTAACTGCAGTTTGTGACACCAACTTGTGGCTAGTAAAATAAATAAAGGACAGGTTTGAACAGCCCAGCTTTACAGAACAGAGAAGCAAAAGGGGCAGCAAATACCAATATTTATTGAGTGGGTTCAAGGAACCTGCTCTTAATGTGCAATACCGTATTTGTTCTTTAATCCCATGAAATAATATTATTCCAAGTTCCATACACAGGAAAACTGAGACTGGGTCATAATTGACCCAGATCGCTCAAGCAATAGCTGTGCAGCCAGGAGTTGAACCCAAGCCTGTTCCAGAGCAAACACCACTACCCCAGGCTGCAGTGCAACTAATGGATTGAAATAAAGGCGAAGCAGTCTGAAGGTCAGCTCTCTTGTACAGGATAAAATAGCCCCATGCAATCTGCTTATGTTACTACATTCTTCAGAACTTTCCCCCATAGAATAGGAGGAAACCTCATTTAGAAGTCACCTAAATTATCATCCACTGAAAACATCAATGAATCACAAATAACCATGCATGTTTGCATGTACTGACTTTCTAAAAACACACACAAAAATTAAATGCAAAAAAAATTCCACTGAATGACAAATATGTATTAAAGGGGAATTTTATTCACAGAGAGCTAAAACAAAAGAAATCCCATATTTTAAGGCTAGAAGTAGTTTATGAAATCCCTGATTGCTCTACAACATGGACATTATTATTTACAATATACCAAAACATAAAACGCTGGCTCATGGAAAATAAAAATAATTCTCTGAAATAATTTGGTGCTGCAAATCTGGTATTGCATTCATATAATTTAAAGTTATATTCAGAAGATGGAAAACATTGATTCTAGTGTTGAGAAGAGAGATTTGTTGGTAATGATTTAGGATGGACCGAGCAGGGACCTAACTAAAAAGTGGACCAGGAGATTGCTGACAATGGCTTTAATGATTTTTGCCAACTATTTTGAAAAATTGGTTAAGAAAAAAGGTGATTATTTATCTTTCTCCTCTCTTGATAAAGTGAGCTGTAGCAAGCTACATCTCTATCAAGAAGATCCCAGACACGGAGCTTCGATATATTCCTGGCTGCAAAATGTCAGCAGAAAGAGAAAACCTTGATAGTAAGTGCCTTGGACTTCAGGCTGGGTCTTATCCCCTCCTAGGGAATCAAGCCTATCTGCCTACCTTTCTTCTCTCCTTTCTTCAACTGTTCTACTTTGAATTACAAATAGGAATATATCATTTTGGTATAAAGTCCAAAATCTTCAATACAATTTATAAGGCTGCTGCGACCTTCAGCTGACCTTCCCAGCCTAGTTGGCCAACATTCCTTTCATTTTTGGTCATCTAGTCACATCAGCCATTTTCCAGACTCTCAAAGATGCTATCAACTACAGGGCCTTTGCACATGCCGTTTCTTATGCCTAGAATGCTCTCCCCAGCCCCGTTCCTCTCAGCCCTGCTCTTATCAAGGTAACTCCTATTTATTTATGAAGCCTCAGTTTAATCCCCAGCTCAATTTCCATTTCTTGGGGGAAAACATCCCTGTTTCCCCAGGTTGGATCAAGCTTCCTGTTATCAATTCTCAGAGAACCATGAGTCCTTCATATCAGTTACCATTGTGCTTTCATATTTATTTGTGTGATGATTTTGGTTGTTTTTCCAACCATCTGGTTAATCCCAGGATTAATCCTATGTGTCTAACACAGAGCTTGGTGACCATAATATTTGGTGAGCAAAAAGAATGGATAAATAATTGTCTATTTTATACCCAGGAAAACTTTTGTTCAAGACTGATAGTCAAATGAAAACATTTTTAATAAAACAAAAACTGAAACAATTCTCACCAACTCACTAAAGAAACTCCTAAAGGTTGCATTTCAGGTACTAAAGAAAATGAGTCCAGATCACGGAAGGTCTGAGAGACAAGATGTTGGCAAATATGTTGGAAAGTCTAAACAAACATTGACCATATAAAATAATAATTACAAAATCTATTTTAGGAGATTAAACAGATAACATTCTGGTCAAAAAAGAGCACATGCATTAGAAAAAGGATAAAAAAATTATCTAAGAATCTCACATTGCGAATAGGATCAAAATACTGATTAATATTAGACTTTGTTAAGTATAAATGTTTAGGGTAGCCATATTATAAAAAATATGTAGGAAACATGTTTTCCAAAACAAAAAGGGGGGCCATGGACTAAGAAAAAGAAAACAAAAATCCATGCAAAAAGACAAAAAAGATAAAAGAAATAAAAAATAGGACAAATAGAAAGTTCAAAATGTGAATAACAATGATCATAATCAATATAATGAACCAAACTCTTCAGTTAAAAGACAAAGATTGTCAGACTAAAACTCTGGATGTTTAAAAGAAACACTCAAAACCTAAGGACACAGAGCAATTGAATAAAAAGATCAAAAGCGATGAATACCAACCAAAAGAAGACAACAGTAGCCATATTAATGCCAAACCCAATAGATTTTGAGGTGTAAAACATTATTAGGCATGAAGAGGGATACTATTAAATATATAATAATGAATGTTTCCATTCAGCAAAAAACATATCAAGTGAACAATTGAGTGAATTGCAACCAATTCATTTGCATCTTCAAGTCCTTGGGAAACACATGCATAGAAAGGGAAAAGTTCTGTCCAATTTGGTTGAGGATGCATCACCATGCTAGGAGCATGTGATCATCCTTGACCTCCTTCCTCAAGCAGAAAGACCTCCCCAAGCTCAACATGGCTTCATTTCCCTCAGCTGCTAGCCAGACAGTCTGACTTCTGCTACTATGTCGCACAGTTCCTTAAGCACTATCACTTAATTCCCCTACTGTTTACCCAAATGCCAATGGTCTCTTGCTCTTCCAGTCCCAGGTCAGAAACCTAAAGTAACCCAAATGCTCTGTGCCAGATAACAACCTTTTGATTCTCCCTCGTCTCTGAGCTTCACCATGTGAAATCATGAGTCCAATTTAGATTCTTTAGACTCCTAGATTCTTTCTTCATTCATTTATTTATTCATTCTTTAATTCAGCAAACACTTTTGCACACTCACTAGAATCTGGGCACTATCCTAGGTACACAGGAAAAATTCCCTGAGAGTCTCCAATCTGACTCCCTGGAGCTAGCCTAGAAGACGGTTCCTATTACATCCTGGGGGTTGAGTGTGTGATACCAAATTGCCAAACTGAGCGATCCTGGACCCTTGGAAGCTAAAACTTCTCCCAGCTTCAGGCATGGAGGTAGCCCTTAATTAACAGAGATCCATTCCCAAGTTTTCAGGAGGGTAATTACAAACATGTCAATCATTATTTCATTTATACATTTTTATATTTTTAAAAAACCTTTAATTATTGCAAAAAGAATTCATGTTTGTCATAAAAACCATTAGTACAAAAGATTAATAAAATTAAAAACTAATTCTGCCACTTAGAGATAATTACTGAGAATACTTTGGTGCACTGGTTTTTGTTCATACACACACAGGAGTGATTTTACCCATTTATTTCCATTATGAAATAGGACAGTCAGTCTGAATTGAAAAAGAGGATGAAGCAGCCCTCTATTTTGCAATCTTTGCTGTTCATGGGATTAACTATATTTTCATTAAAATGTTACAAAATCAACAGCACACTAAATACTTTCAAATGATTACTCCCAAAAGAAAAGAAACTCTAGCTATTATCTATTGTCGCATAACAAATCACCAAATCATCCCTAGACATCACAAAATAAAGCAATGAGAATAAGTATTACCCCCAAAGGAGACATGTTTGCATGTCTGAATACCTCGTTAAAATTCTCCTCTCTCTCTGGTGATAAGACCACTTAACATGAGGTCTACCCCTCAACAAAATTTTAAGTGTACAATAGAGTGTTGTTAACTATTGGCACAAGGTACAGCTGATCCCTAGAAGTTACTTGTTTTGCACGACTGAAACTTTAACAGCTCCCAGGTTATGCCTCTCCCCAACCCCTGGTAACTACCATTCTACCCTCTATTTCTATGAGTTTGACTGTTTTAGATACCTTATGTAAGGGGCGTCACGCAGTATCCGACCTTCTGTGACCGGCATATTTCACTTGGCACAATGTCCTCCAGCTTCATTCACGTTTTCTCACATGGAAGGATTTTCTTCTTTTTAAAAGCTGAATAATATTCCATGGTATGTACATACCACTTTTTCTTCATCCACTCATCCCTCGATGGACGTTTAAGTTGCTTCCACATCTTCGCTGTTGTGAATAATACTGTAATGAACGTGAGAGTGCAGGCGTCTCTTTGACATCTGATTCCAGTCCCTGCGGATATGTGCCAAGTGGTGGGATTGCTGGGTCACATGGTAATTCTAGGAATAAACCCCCGCGAGTCAGTCTTGAGCTGCAAGACTCCACTCCCCTCCCCACCGCTCCCCACCTCCAAACTGTGCTGATTGGACAATCGGTAGACAGCTGGGCCAATCAGAGCCTCTCATTCAGAAACAGGTGTCCTGACTCTCAGCTCTCACGAGCAGCACGGACCGAGCGCAGGTTTTTAAATGGCTGCCTCAGTCTCACCTGAGGAGCCTGTAAAAAGAGTTCCCAGGACGCACTCCAAACACGTGTATGAATCCGAATATCCAAGGGAGGGCCTTAGAACCTCTATTTTACCAATATCCTAGTCTGAAATTCTGTCAAATTTGGAAACTACAGCAAGTGGGAATTCATGAATTCCCGACCTGAGGTGCCCAGAGCCACCCCACTTCTTCCCTTGGATTCCAGGAGACATGTCAACATTCTTCCAACTAGGTTGTGTCTTGTTTACTGGGGCTGGAGTTGGATTCCGTAACTGCAGTGTAAAAAACAAAAACCAAAAACCAAAAAAACCTTACCTAATAGGGTCCAGAAGCGTTGACACTCCGAACACCTGATGCGGTACAGCCCCCGGTTTTGCGATCCTTGCTCTTCCTGTGGTTCATCTGCCTCTCTCTGGCGTATTTTCCCTTGTTCGGGCGTTTTACATACAAGAAGAGGGGTCCACAAGAACAAGACAACTGATCTGAGAGTTTCCATTTCTAAATTCCAGGGGAAACTGCTCCCTGCATGCTGTATTTCTGACCTAGTTCAAACCACTATTGACTACAGCTGCTTGTACTAGTTAAAGACGGTGAAAGTCACAATTTCTCTTTTAGATTTGTATTGAGCCTCCAGTGGACACAAGCATGGTTCTAGGCTGGTGCTGCCCCGTAGAACTTTCCACAATGAGGGAAAATCTTATAGCTACTCTGTCATTTCAGGTGTGGCTACTGAGCGCTTCAAATGTGGCTGGTTCAACTGGGGAATATTTTATTTCAATTAATTTAAATTTAAATAGCCACAGGTGGCTAATGGCGTCTGTATTGGATGGTGCAGTTCTAGATGCTTTACCTAATTAATTCTGCAAAGCAAGAAGCACCAGCTTAGTTTTATAGATGAGAAAAATGAAATTGAGAGAAGGAAAAATGACATCCCTGAGGTCACCAAGTGAGAGGGTGAGGATTCAAACCCAAACTGAATCCCTGGTACAATAATAACTGCGTCACGCACACACACACAATGTGTGTAAAACATTGATAGGAGATAAAATAAAACTGAACATCCCATCTCTTAGGCATCAGCTCTGTTTTAGTTACAAAGCCAAAACAAAAAGGAAAGCCACAAAGCAGGACACACACTATCAATTCCGCCTAACCATGTAGACCGTCCAGCCAGCGGGCTTGGCTTTCTCCTCCAGCCTCCTGGCTCAACACGGGCTTTGTGGTTGAGCATGTTTTATTGCATTGCCGAAAACTCCAAGATAGCTCAGCCTCCAAGAACAAAAGTGATTGCAGGGTGAAGAGGGAAGGGAGCCAGGGGGCTGTCCCTGCCGTCTCCTAGGGCAGACTCCACGAGTCTGACCAGCCGCATTCAGGCCTTTAAAATACCGCACCGTTGCGGACAGGGCCCTACTGCGCTGGGAAGCATCCCCAGCCGCCCCTGCTGCTCCTGCGCCCAGGGAAAACTCTATTTCTAAGAGTTACGGTCAGCCATTTAAATCACATTACACTGTAAGTGGATATACAAATTGTCAGCCCTAATGAAATTTAGGAGGAAGCAGTGGGAGAGGTGAAAACACTTAGAACTGGTTTTTTGGTTTCTGAGACTCGAATTCAAGTGGTTTAAATTGCTAGTTGAAAACGTGCTTGGAGTGTGGTTTTTCTGCCAGCACGAGGAGGCCACCCTGGGAATTCACAGTTGAGTCTTCATCCCTGGTTCCCCCGGAACTGCAGCACGTATAGACCTTGATCCAGACATTGAGCTCCTCGAGGAAGGAGAAGGTCTTACTCATTTCTGCACCCAGCAAAAGACCTGGCATACAGAGGCACTAGGGAAATGTGGAATGAAAGAATAAACCCACACAGCCCCCGTGCACAGCCTGCATCGTGAAAGTCAGAAGAGGCCCTGGGAAAGGAAATACACCTCGATGCCAGAAATCCCTCCATTACAGACTGCTGAAGCGGGTGGGGGGGGGAGGGGTGAGAACTGCCCTCTTTCCATCTATTCTCTCGGCAAACACAGGCTCATGAGACAATGAGATGAATGGTGTATTAGACTAACTAATGAATTATCTGCCACTAAATAATTTGTCAAGCTTTTCTCTCCAGGTCAGAAGAGGTCCCAGAAGAAGTGAGGGTTTGTGGATTAAGATAATAATATAATAGCTACCATTTATGGAGTGGTTACATGTGCCTGTCACTGCACAAACCCCTTCCTGTGTAATCCTTGCAAAACCCCTGCACAGTGGAGAGGGTTTGCCCCTTTTACAGATGAGGAAATGAAAGCTCAGAAAGGTCAAGAAACTTGCTCAAGATTGTGCAGGTGTTTCTGATTCCAAAACTCATAGTTTTCCTGTTCTCCCGCCCCATGCCGGATAGGGCACCTGGTCGGGATGTGGTGGGTATGTGAGTGTGTACAGGAGGCCACGCCAGAGAGAAGCTTTTGGTACATCATTTGCTATTGCCAGATTTCATTCGCATTCATTTTATTCCCACATGTCAGGGTTTGAGGTCCAATTCTCCACCGTGATATAGCATCAACTTCCTGGGCCATGATACTGCTAAACAAGAAATCAGATTCACCATGTGACCTCATTCAAACCATTGTGCACATGTCCAGGAATGAAGCCCAGAGAGGAGAAAGGGTTTGCCCAAAGTCACACAGCAAAGTGGTGGCCAGAGTGGGACCAGAAGCCCGACAGTGAAAGTCCTTTGGGACAGTTATGAAGTCTGAGTCCAGGATTTCTCAGCCTTGGCTCCTGTACAAGGGGTAACCCCCCCTGGCTGGCATACCCTGGCACCCTCCAATGACACAAGAACAAGAACTTAGAGGAGGAACTCTGACGTAGCCCCAACTGGGAAAATAGGCTAAGTGACTCTGGGTCAGAAATTAAATGTTAAGTTTCTAGCATTTCTACTATAGCTTTCTATTTTTCACTTCCTGTCACCCCTGAGGCACTATCACGTAGAGGTGATATGTAGCAAGCGCTGTCTAATCAGAGACCTGGCTTTGCTTCTTACTAGCTCTGTAGTTTGAGGAAGGATACTTAATCTCCTGAGGCTTCTATTTCCTCATCTGTAAAATGGAGAGACTAACAGTCCCTTTCTTCATATGCCACAAGATCAAACAAAATAATGTGAATAAAAATACTCAACGACAAGCCCAATAGATGTAAGTGCTTAAAAAATGGGAGCGGTTGCTAATAAACCTGTGTTGCAGTTGCACAGGTCTTATTATTTCTATTTTATAGGTGAGAAAACTGAGGCCCAGAGGAAGCTTAATGGCTTGCCCAAGGAGGCACAGCTTGGTACCCACAGGAGCAATGTGGGGTCTAATGACGGGTGAACCTAAGATTCAGGAGCCTAAGCTGCAGTGCTGGCCTTCACCTTCTCAGCAAGGTCATTTCCCTCATAGCCTCAGAATCTTGCTCTGTAAAGAACAGGGAAGTCCCCACCCTGCTTATGTTGTAGGTCTCTCCTGAGACATGGGAAAGCATTCTGTGGCGTTTCCCATGGAGGGGGGAGGAATTGGCATGTCTGAGCTGAGGCTGAGCCCATCCTCTGCCTCCCCACCCTCTGCTTCTCCAGCCTGAACCTCATCAAGAATCTTCAGGAACCCCCTCTTGGTGCCTTGAAGGGAGCGTCCTGCAATTTGCTGAATCAGGGAGCCTCATGAGTCATGGAAAGCTGGTGATGGAAATGTGGCTGGTTCCTCCCCGATGCCAGTAATGGCCACCATCATCGTCCCTACTATGGCTTGAGTGACTACTCTGTGTCAGGCCCTTTACTTACGTGATGAGCAATCCTCACCATTACCCTATAACATTATAATACCCTTGTGTTACAGATGACACTACTGAAGCTCAGAGAGGTTAAGTAACTGGTCAAAGGACACACAGCTAATAAAAACAAAGCTTGGAGCCAAGTTTTCTTGACTGGAAATTCTTTGTTCTGCACCATGCTTATGGTGGGTGTATGGGGGTGGGAAAAGCATACACTAGTGTAGGTGCTATTGTACTGGAGAGGAGAGGTAGAACACCACATACACACTGTGGAATCTTGGCCCAGTTGGGGAGGATGTTTGCAAAGGTGGTTGCAGCAATGTCTCCCCTCCTGTATGGATGCCCCTTTGCAGTGTGACTTTGTGACTCCTCCCGTTGAGAGGTGGAGTCTATTCTTCCACCTCTTTGAATCTGGGCTGTCCTTGGGTTTGCTTTAACCAATAGAATGCAGTGGAAGTGATAGAGTGTAACTTCCAAGCCTGGGCTTCGCAAAGCTTTGGAGTTTCCGTTCTCACCTTCATGGAATGTCATACCACAATGTGAAAGAGCCCAGGCTAGCCTCCCTAAAGATGAGAGACCATATCAAGAGTAAGGCCCATCCAACAACCAGCATTATCTATTGACTTGTGAGTTAGCCCCTAGCCTACTTGCCAGGTCCCAAGTAATAGCAGCAAAAGCAAGCCCCTCCCCACTGACCCAGCCCAAATTGTTGACCCGTAGAATCATAAGCAAACACAATGGTTACTATTTTAAGCCACTGTGTTTTTGTATGGATATGATGTGTTCTTTGACAATAGATAATGGATAAAGTGAGTGACTTAATTTCTCCCAGCCTCAGTTTCCTCATCTGTAAAATGGGAATAATGTTCATTCCATATTTGATAAACTCTGATTATAAAAAATAAATGAGATGAAGCCTGCAAATTGCAGAGCACTGAGTCCGGCACAGAGTTAGCAGCATCAGCACTGGGGGGTCATCACTGGTGCGAGCAGCTCTGGTTAGGGCTTCTGAGGCAAGGCACAGGAAGTGAGCCCTTTGGTGGGGAGCAGGAACGTGTATGCAGAGGGCAGCCATGGGACAAGAGTATGAGGCAGAACTTACAGCACGGCCAGGCATGGTGGCTCACACCTGTAGTCCCAGCAACTCAGGAGGCTGGGGTGGGAGGATTGCTTGAGCCCAGGAGTTCAAAGTTACGGTGTGCTGTGATTGTGCCACTCACTCTAGCCTGAGTGACAGAGTGAGACCCTGTCTCTATTAAAAAAAAGAAGAAGAACTTATAGTGTAACACACTGGTGGAGTGGTGGTGGGCCATCCCAAGTTTGGCTGGAAACCCAGGATGGGGGAGTTTTGAGCCAAGCCAATGCAACGCCAAAATGTTGCAATGAAAACCCTGAGGTTCTGTGGCCAAAATGAGGGTCCAGGAACTAAGGAATTGCAGAGGTGAAAGTGTCTCCACGGGGTCTTTAAAGGTCAGCCCTGAACATGCCCCACCCCTGCTGAACACCCTGCACCTTCAGGAGGATGTCTAGGCTCCTCCCCACAGGCCCTGCCTGCCTGCCCTGCGCCCAGCCTCATTCTCACCACTCCCTCCCCATCACACCCCCACGTGCCTCCAGACTGCCAGTTCCCATGATGGGCCCCACCCTCGCCCACCTCCAGGCCCTTGCACCTGCTGTGCCCCCTTTCTTGAATGCTCCCACCCACCCTCCCCCACTTAACCTGGATGACACCTACCTGTCTTTAAAAGCTCAGCTAAAGAGTCCTTTCTCCGGAGAGTACCCTTGATTCCCCAAGTCCGGGTTGGTGTCTCCTTCTTGAGCACCCATGGTACCCTGTCCTTCCCTGATCCCTGTCACAGTGACTACTCATGACCAGAGCATGTGCTCTGGGAGGACAGGGACGGAGTTTGCTTTGCTCACCTCTGTAACCCCATCCCTTGAATCAGTGCCCAGACACAGTAGGTGTTCATTAAATACTCCTTCCTACTGTGTAAATGATAAATAGATAAATGAGTTGGCTGGGTCCTTCGAGAAAAAAAAATGACAACAACAAAAGGAAATTGGAGACTCAGAGAGGGTGTCACACAGGAGTTATGTTAGAATCAGGACCAGGGCCTGCCTTGCTGAAATGAGGCCCATTTTCCTATGCAGCTGGAGGTACCCTGTTGATGCACGGAGGAGCCCTCTGGATAAGGAGTGTGGACTAGTCAGGACATGTCTGAGTGTCCCAGGGCATAGAGCTATCTAGGTGAAATGGCACGCTTCTCAGGGGACTGGGAACTCTGTGAGTGGAGTGGGATGGCCTACAGGGGACATTCCCAATCGATGAATCTTCCAGCTAGGGGACCCCCATTGAGTTTGGGGACTTAGTGACGACCTTGGGAAGTACCAGGAGAGGCAATGTGTTGGTAGAATTACTAATTTCTGTATCAAACTCCAAAATATTACTGACTTAACACAACAGGATTTTATAATGGAGTCACACAACAGTCTAAGGAGAGAGTTCCTGGTCAGCACTAGGCTTTCCTCCGTGTGGTGACTCAAGGACTCAGGTTTCTTCCGTGTTGTGGCCCCATCGACCCCTCAGACTTCAGAGTCTTCTGCTCACAACTGGTGGAAGGGCAAGATGCAGTGGGGAACTCACACTGGCTTCTCAAAAACCTGGGCTCCAAAATTGACACACAGCACATCTATTCACCTTCCATCGGTGGGAGTCAGTCCTCTAGCCCCAGGCAAGAAGGCCTGGGAATGGAGTCTTTGGTTAGGCAGCCATTTTCCCAGGATTAAGGCCATATTGATGAGGGGACAGCATGCATTTCTGGTGGCCAAAGAGGCTCTTGAGTCAGACTTAAGCTCTCCAAACTTCCATTTCTTCATCTATGAAATGAGGGTAACAGTATTCCTCAGAAGATTCTGGGGACTCTTACTGAAATGCGATGAAAGATAAAACCCTTAGCAAGTGCCAGCCACAGAATAAATGCTTGTCAATCTGACAAAGCATTGGTTCCTAAACCACTTTTATTTTTTTAATTAGTAGAAATGAGATTTGTCTGAAGGGGATGGTCAGAGAACAGCTGTATCTTCTCATTCTTTCATTTGCTGCCTCTGCATTTTACATCTTTCTTTTTCCCCTTTCTATCCCCTTTCTGTTTTCCTCTCTTTCTTCTCTCTCCTGCCTTTTGGTCTACCTAAGCCTCAGGACTCTTCCTTGTTGCCTCCCAGAGAACCCTCTTCCCCATCCCAATCACCCAGGCTGTAAAGCAGATTAACCTCGCTCAGAACCAGCCTCTCCATTAAAGGAACAGACATGTCACCAGGTAGCACTCCCTACCTTGGCAGCCATAAACCTCAAGCCAGACAGCTCTTGCTCTCAAGAGAGCACATGCCCACAAAACCTACCAGAGATGAGGTGCTCCACACCAGGGCTCCCCAACTTGCCCAGAGGATGGTAACAGTAACAGGTATTCAATGAACAGAAGACAAAAACATTCAACAAAACTCAAGAGTTAAACAGCAGGGTTCTTTCCTGCAGCCCTTTGATTTTAACATTGCCTAGATATTAATGAGCATTGCACCTCTCTCAGTGGAGCAATGATCCATTGTTCTTCATTTCCCAAATTTATTTGGCCACGAAACACTTCCCGTTGAACATCTCCTGAATCTATGAGTGATGAAATGCTCTTCAGAAATTGCAACTCAACAACAAGTATCAAAGAACCGAGCTCATTTGGCTATGCAGGGGCAGGCTGGCTAGAAAAATTTAGCTGATAATTTATCTTTGTTTTTAAAACTAATTCCACCTCTTTTTAAGTTGCTATTACTGTTAGGCTTTGGAGGTGGCCTTTGGCAAGTTATATCATGTAATTTAAATATCAAGCCTCATTGAGCAGTTTGTCCCCATGTTCCAGCTGAGGACACTAAGATCAGAGCGATTCAAGAATCTGCTCAAGGTCACCCTGCAAGTGAGTAGCAGGACTGAAACCTGGGAATGGTTGTGTTTTTCATTCACTCGTTAAATATTTATTGGGTTCTTGTGATATGCCAGGCATTTCTTTATACCTAGAGACTAATCTTCTTTTCTGTTTTATTTCTTCATTTTAGCTTCATTGGCTACCTTATAAATATGTGCAGACCTTTTTGGTTTAGACCAGTGGTTTTCACCTGAGGAGATTGTGCCCCTCCAGAGGACATTTAGCAATGTCTGGAGACATTTTTGGTTGTCACGAATGGGTAGGTGCTTTTGGTGTCTAGTGGGCATAGGCCAGGGATGCTGCTAAACATCCTACAGTGCACAGGACAGCCCCACACCAGACTATTAGCTCGCCAAAATGTCAATAGTGGTAATGTCACCACCCTGGGAGTGGAGGTTTTTCCAAGCTCTTGGTGTTCATCAGGAAAAGAGTTTCAGGACATACCACGTAAGCCAAGCAACTGACAGATTTTATTGAAAGCAAAGGTACACTCTCAGGAAAGAGAGCAGGCAGGCTCGAAAGAGAGCAGCTGCACTGGAAGGAAGGGATTTTAGATCCTTTCTAGTTTTTAATAACTGAGGGGAGGAATATTCAAGGACAAGAGGTTGGCTTTTACTAAGAATTTTGGTAGTAATTCCTAGAATTGGGTTCCCTGCCATGTTCATACTTCATATGGTTGTCTCTGAACTGTCATGGTGATTTCAAGAGTGGTGAAATTTTAAAACCATAATGTAAATGATATTGTAATTAGCCAAAGTTCATGTAAGGTTACAGGGACAATGGACAAGCCAGTTGAAGCCAGTTCTCAGCCCCTTTTGTTTAAGGTCATTCACTTTAACACCTGCTCCTAGTCTTCAGGCCCTTGCATCTGGTCTCAGCCCTGTCTCCTAGTCTAACAATAAGGTTGAGAAACTCTGACCTAGAAGGAGAACATTTTTAAAAACCTTTACAAATGCAAAAGCCTGCAGGGGCCAGTTAGGTGACATGAGTAACTGGCTAATTGGACGTGCCTAGTCCTGTCTAAAAAGGAGGCGCAGCTGCTTGGGTCCAGCGGATTGTTGCTACGTGGGACCTCTGACACATGCACCTAGGCGGCCTGCTCTTCCTTTTTCAAACCAAACCCCCAAATTTTAATGTGAAGATACTCATTTTTTAAATGTTGGCAACTAATTTTATTATTTTTTTAATGTTATACCAGTCAAACAAGACACATCTGGAAGTGTGACATAGATAGCAGGCCATAAGTTTACAACCTCCCCAAAACACTGAGGGTGACTTCCCAGCATCGAGCCAATAGTATTAGGTGTTAAGAACATAGGTTTTGGAGCCAGACTGCCTGGGTTGAAATCCAAATATCCCTTTCACCTTGGGAAAGTGGCACAACCCCTCTCCACCTCTGAGCCCTTTGTCTTTAAAATGAGATATTAAACAGCACCCACCCCACATTGACTTGGATTAGCCCTCAGACTTACTTTAGCATGCCTTTCCGCATAACCTAGCTAACATTTATTGAGCTTTTACTATGTAGCAGAACCTACTCTAGGTAGTCCATAAATGTTAGTTCATTTTATCTTCACCACAACCCTAAGAAGTAGGTAGTAATACTCTCTCTCATTTTGAAGATAGAGGGCTCAGAGGCAGAGAGAGGTGGTACAACTTTCCCAAGGTGAAAGGGGTCCTGGGGTTCCAACCCAGGAAGCCTAGCTCCAAAACCTTTGTTCTTAACTGCTAAGCTAGGCTGTCCTGTAGAACTGCAATCCCCAACACCCAAGCCACAGCAGCCCAGTATGTCCGTGGCCTGTTAGGACCCAGGCCACGCATCACCACCCGAGCTCCACCTCTCAGCCCACCCCTCGCCCCTCTCCCCATCCTGGCCATGGAAAAATTGTCTTCCATGAAACCAGTCCCTTGTGCCAAAAAGGCTGGGCACTGCTGCTGTAGAAGATGCCACATCTCCATACTCTACACAGTGAAACTCACAAGGGACGTCTCTCACTCATCAGTCAACCCAGCAAGTAACAGTCTACCTCGCTGGTCAGCCTATAACTCCCGCTTGGAAATTAAAGCTGTTATTTTCCAACGGGGGGTGATTTTGCTCTCCAGGGCACATTCGGCAATGTCTGGAGATGTTGTTGGTTCTCATAAATGAAAGGATATTATTGGTTTCTAGTGGGCAAAGGCCAGGGATACTGCAAAACATCACATAGGACAAACTCTCACAACAAAGAATTATCCAGCCCAAAATATTAATAGTGCCAAGGTTAAGAAACTCTAAAGACCTCACTGGCAATTGTTGTAAGATTAAAAAAAAAAAAAAAAAAAAACGACCACCAGCAGACTATTCCAGGTGATTCAGTCTTCTTCAACTTGAACATTGTTTTATTTCTCTCTTAAAATCATTCTATCTTTGTTCCCTTGCCCTGAAATTTCATGGTAATCCCATCTCGCTGTGCTAAATGCCTAATCTCTTAGTACAACTCTTACATATTAGCAGCAACAGAGCAGATAAGAAATGGAAAAATTTGCATTAGGCAAAAGAAAAATGAGCATTAAAGTACAAAATAAATCATTTGAGATTCAACCGTAATATCATCTACATACCTGAAATGTATGTGTTTTTCCGGATGCCTTAACCATAATCCACGCTCGCATCAGACTTTGATGAACACTCTCTGTGCTAAACACACACACGTGACTGCACTGAATTTCATAAAATGATTTTAATAGAAAAGTACAAGATATGAACAAAAATAAATAATCTTTATCTCATTTCTAGCCCAGCAAATTGTACACTGCATATAAAAATGGTCTAAGATGCAATTTTCCTCCATTCTTTTTTTGCTTTTGAAATACTGAGACAGCATTTTAATTTAATGTTCTAGATTCAAACTGATACAATTTTTAAAAAGTCATACCAACCTTTAATTATTCTATATCCATTTTTGAAAGTTTTCTAACAAGATAATGTTTCACTAAAATATTATCCAATCATCAGATTTAAGTGTAAAGTTTGTGTGAACAGGTAAATTAGAAGATCCTTTTTCTAAGTTTTAATTCCTATATTACTGAATGTTTCCTGAATTAAAAATTCATTTCATCATCTTACTTTCAAAACATGGCATCTCGTTTCCACCATTCCATAGAGAGAGAGAAGACTAGAAAATATTTCTTAAAAAAATAAATATTTTAAAAGTATAGTTTACAGTGATAATGCAGTATTTTAGACCTGTGCCTTGGTGCGTATTTGCATTAAATATATGCTTCAAGTTATAAGTACCTTTTCTATCTATCTCTCTATATATTTATATTGTGGACCACTCAGGTACTGTTTTTGCTAATGATCTCTTGGAGTTAGCTAGTACTAGTCTTTATTCGGATACTTATCCTGCTACAGCATCATATTTGATAATTCCAGTGGCTTGAATAATGTTTCATAAAAACAAATTGAAAATTGGTATTTGCAAAATTGCCTGAAAAAAGTTTCGGTAAGCTACTAGCACATATGCAGTGCCAGTCTCGGGAGGTCAGAAATTCAAAGAAATGAACAGATAAACTGGACTAAAACTTAAAACAATCTGTTTAGTTGAGCCCATAATGACTATTTTGAACACGGCTATGTTTGCCGCTGTCTATGTATAAATTTTTTGTTAATTTTCCTGTATTAGGAAGATCTTGAATGCACTCCAGGATGAGAAGAAAAAATATGCTGACACTGCTAAATCGAGTATATGTTTTTGCAATAAAGAACACTGGTCAATATACAACTGAGGAAAAACTGAAACAGATGTGAGTCCTAGAACCACAAGCGTTTGAATTTGCCCAGAAATGCTATTTTAAACACTCTATATGTTGGTCTACTGTTTTTTTGTGGAATAATGCATTCTTGGCATCCTTAAAAGGTTTCAATATGTTACAAGGTTATCCGGAAAGAAAGAAAGCACAGGGCTAATGTATCAATCTGTGCAGCACTGTCCAGATTTCCGTGTACATTTTTGTAAAGCACAAGAACCTGTATTAATTGCACTTAACACAACGAACCGTTAGTTTCCAATGAGTTTTCATTCTCTGCAGACTGAGGCTTTCTTTTTATAAAAACTGCTTTCAAAGGGCATAGAGACACCACACGTGGTCCACAGTAAATTCAAATAGAGAGGTGCAATAGTTGCAGTGGTAAACACAAAGATACATTTTTGGGAACTAAAAATCTGGTCATGGATAAAAGCATGCGCCTTTTCGTTCTTCTCTGGGCTGTTACAACAGCAACACGCTCTAAAACAATTAAGTTACATGCATAATGCTAAAAGAATGTGAGCAATCCTATAACCAGCTTTAAGCCATCTGCTTGATTTCTTTTTTTGAGGAACATCTATAGGAAAAGAGAATTCCCCTTTTGTTCCGTTACGTATAGAAACCTTTTGAAGCTTCCAAATAGTTTGGTTTTGGTAAAATCCTCCACTCTTCTATTATTTTGACATGTAGTCATCCTAAACTATCCCTCATGGTTTCTCCAAAAATCTCCACATGAATTATCTGAAGGACAACTGAAACCACTTACCAATATACAAGTAACATTTTATTTTATATTCTATCTTCCATTTGGCATAAGCCTTTCGATGTTTGTTTTTTAAACCAGTGAAATATACAAATCACACAAGAAAGAAATATGTACATTAAAAGTACAGAATAAAGGCCATAGAAGATATACATAATATCTGAATGACACGTAGAATATTTTACATTAAATAGTTTCTTTTAAAAGCTAGGATTGTTAAACTCAACTCTCTTCATAAACATGAATCACTAAAAAGGAACAAAATCTGATTTAGCAAATAAAAAAAGTACTTCATGGTTTTTGTATAATAAAAACCAAAAAAGTGACATTTTTAACTAATTAGTGCTTTTTACTTTCTAGATCTTTTGCTTGCAATTCACTGCAACTGAGGGGAAGTGAATATCCTTGTGCAATAAATTAAGAGCCACACCTGGCTGAGGTGACATGAAGGCCACCAAGCCTATGAAGGGTACAAGAGATGTGTGTCTTTCCAAACTTTTAAAACAATGCATGTCTGAGATAAGAACACATTTGATGGCACATTTTGGAAAGAGGGGTCCCTGTTTAAAAAAAACTTTTTAAACTAGCTATCTATATAGTGGGCTGGATTTTCCTTAGGGACTCAAATAAGTACTACCAAATCTAATAGGCACTAGTATCCACTCTGCAGAATGAACTAAGAAAAGAGAAACATTGCTGATGCCTCTGAGTTTTGAGTATCTCTTAATGTCCATGTCTATGACGAACAAGTAATGCCCTCTCCACAAAGTGTACAGAAATGGAGATTAGAGAAAAGGGGGTAAGGTGGAAAAGATAAATCTTCAAACCAACATGCATTTCAGTGAGTCAGAACTTCAAGCTTCCTCAAAACCAAGGTTGCTTCGTTGTGCTCAAGGTACGATCACAGCAAGGCCACAACCCAAGCTCAAGACTCAAAAAATTCTTGGAAAACTCCCAATTGGATTGCAGTGAAGGACGACAATGCTCTAGACAGAGAAACAACCCCAGAGTAAACTGTAAATCTAAATCACTGGCTGCACTGAGATATTTTTATATTTATATTTATATATATGTATATATATATATGTTATGTACAAAAGACTTTGAGATATCAGGCACCATTAAACCACATTTCCCCCCTTATAAATGCAACTGTTCAAGTACACTAGGAACAGTTTTAGGGTACACCTGCAGTATAATAAGAAAAGCTTGAGTGGGTAGTCTAAACACAGGATCATAATAGTGAAATGCTGTAACACCTCTGTGAACTCCATTAGCCAAGTAATGTCATTAAAACATATAGAACTACTGCTCCTCAAAATAAAAGTTTGAGAAAAAAAAAAAATCCCTAAGTAGCGCACTGTTTTCCAAGCAGAGCTCCTAATGTTTCATTTCCTGTCCTACAACCAAAGGGGACCCAGTGGAGCTGCCGTTTGGAAACGTGGCCAGCATCACATCACAGCACTGAGGAATCAAAGAGGGCTCGGGGTCAAGGAGGAAGATGGATTTCACTGTTTTTCCTCAAATAGCTTTTTTGCTTTAGTGCAGTGCTGAACTGCATGCAAGTACCTTGTCATCTGGGCTGAGAATCCATGAATGGAATTCATGTATTAGTTTCATTATTATCATTTATTGACCAAGTATCTCTAAGAAAATCATAGGATATTTTCCTTTATATTCAAGCCATCGCCCCTGTCCCAAACAAAAAGTCTAGTGTCCAGAGTCATCTGGGGATCCTTTTCCAATCTGAAATCCTAATTTCTATAACAGCTTCAAATCACCATCATCTTAATTATAGGCGTTTTAAATTTTTTAATTTCTGGGGACTTTCCTCCCTGTTCTCCAAGTTTCTACTAGAATAGGACCATCTGCAGATGGACTATTTGAAAAGAATGAGACACAAGATATACCTTTTTACTTTGAGGATATGAGATTTTTGCTCTTACATTTTAGCATTTTGAAAATGTAAAAAGCAGGCTGACAGCCCCTGGGAAACGTCTTATTTTTTGGTTTTTGGCTATTTTTCTTGAGACCTTTTTATCTTGCACTAGAGCATTTACAATTCATTTTGGGCACAGAAACTGAATCATGCATAGATCTCACCACCCTCTTTCTAGTGGCTCCTACCCTCCCATATGACCCCACATTTGAGAGAAAGAAAATGTATTTCTTTACCTTCTGGATGTGTACTATGTCCACACAGCTAAGTTAGGGTATGTGTTAGTTCCCCCTCATCCTATACTATCAAAAGAAGACTTGTATTATCTTTTCAAAGATCCACACAATAAATATTTTTCTTGCTTCCCACCCCCCATTATTGCCAAATAATAATTATAATATTAATAATAAACCACAGAGTTCTTAAATGGTAACAGAAAAAATGGTTCCGGTTGCAATGGTGGGGGTAAAATAAAACATATTTAAAAAAAAAAAAAAAAAGGAAAACCAGAATCACTGTACTTTCTATAAATAAGTGGGTCCTGGGAGCGGGGCTGGGTGCCAGATGGGCGCCCACTATTTGCACACGAACTGGTCCACGATCTCTGTGCACTTCTTGCACTTGACATAGCAGCACCAGTGGAACTTGCAGTGGCAGCGCTCGGTCTGCACGGTCTTGAACTGGTCGTAGCCGCGGCCGCAGCACATGAGCTCGCAGCCATCCATGCCCTCGGACGTCTTGTTGCACAGGCGGCCCTGCGTGCCCAGCGAGCCCGTGCTCTCATTGCGCACGCAGTAGTCGGGGCTGGGGTCGATGTAGACCAGGTCCTGCGTGGTGGGCGAGTTGAAGCGGCTGTTGACCTGCACCAACTTGCCCCGGCTGTTGAGCCGCATGGCCGCAGCACTGTCGTACTTTTCCTTCAGGGCGTCGCCCACTTTGCGGAAGTCCGCCAGCTGCAGCCAGCACGTCTTGAGACTACATGAGCCAGACACCCCGTGGCACTTGCAGGCCACGTCTGCCAGGTTGTACACCGTCTGTGGGGAAACAGGGACAGTGAGTGTACAGGTTCATGGAGGAGGCGAGACGCAAGCCTGGGCTACCTCAGCAAAGCGCTCCTCGATCTCCGTGATGGAGCTATGTTCACCGGCCCAATTAAGGGCTGCGCTATTTCCCCTTCACTCTCCACTACCAGAAGTCTTAAGTTGTCTTCTTTAAAAACTCTTCCAAATAAATACATTCTGAGCCCCCTCATATCACATCATCATCAACAACACCCACACAGTTTTGAATGGGAACAGGAAAAGATTCGTCCCAGTGCTGCTTTTTTTCAGGGAAACATTAGCAGCAACACGTGCACATTCATCTCACAGGTCGTTCACATTTCCTGAATTATCCCCCCAACCAGCTATAAGGGAAGTGCTATTATCATCCCCATTTCATGGAGAAGGAAAGCAAGGCCCAGAGAGATGAGCAACCCAACCACTGGGAAGTAGGGGTGCCAGGATTTGAACCCAGGCATTCAGACTCCACACCCATGCTCAGAGACTTGCCCGTGGCCACACAGCTGGTAAGTGTAGCATTGGGAGGGGGCTGAGTCCCAGAGGGATGGGATTCAAATCTTAACCCACTACTATTAAGACTATTATTGCTATGCACCAGGAACTATCACAAGAGCCCTTACATTCTTGGTCTCACCCCTCTAGGTCAATGCACCCACCCTGGAGCCAGGCAACATGGATTCTGTTGCTGACTTTGCCCTTGAATTTAGACAACTGGCTGTACCTTTCAGAGCCTCTGTTTTCTATCTGTGAAGTGGACTGTGATGGAACCAACCTCCCAGCACTCTTATAAAGATAAAACTGGGGGGAGACATGGAAAGCACTTGGCACCCGGCACACACTCAGTAAATCTGGTCTTTCTCCAGGGTGATGAGGGCTTGGTGTCTGGGCCCTTGCCCAGTAACCTCCCAGTAGCAATGCCCATGGGTCTGGCCCCAGAGCACTGTGCCCAGCAGTCTGGGAGGTGGTGGTTGCCTATTTATAGTCCTTCCTTCCCACAGTTCCTTATGCCAATGACCTTCCAGAGTCCACATGCAGCGGGCATGCTGGAGAGCGCCTGTCAGGACTGGAAGCACTTCCACCCAGAACTGCTACCTTCCTCCTCTAGGGATCCATAAGGGACTTTCTTTTATAAGGGGACAAAGTATACTCTCTTGGCATAAAAAGTTTCAGGCACTCAGCTACTCTGAGGAAGGGTTTTGCAAACATATTTAACCTTTGCTCCCCTTCGAGAAATACTAAAAAGCTATATACCCCGAGGAAATTCTAACAAAATTTCCTGGTGCAGTGCCCAACTTTCCACCCTTAATTCCCACCATCCTAGACAAAAACTTTCTTCTATGTAACCTCACCCACTAGGATCCAAACTCAGCTCACTGCTCCAAGGATAAAATTTACCCCCCAAAATCTCACTATGAAAGAAAATGCAGATTTTAAATGAAATTTCAATATTAAAGATGTTTTTCAAATTCCCCCAAATCTCCTCTTGCCACTTGGAAGTCCCTTGAGCCCCTCTCCTTGGTAGCCAAGCCTCTGATGATTTCTCAACATAAGAGAAGGCTAAGAAAGTCCCAAAGATGAGGACAGTCCCAAATATAAGCACATCCCTGGACAGGACCCAGAAGAGTCAGCCACCTCTCTGTCCTGTAGGCATTTCTGGTCTGAGGCGCTGGACACAACCTATGCACAGAGGCAAGTGATGTATCCCTGATGAGGGTGGGAGCAAGGTCTCATGGGCTTCCAGAGAGAATGTGGCTGAACCCCCATTACGTGGCTCTGGGTCTGCCAGTCAGGAGAGAGAGTCAACCCCTACTGCAGGCACAAGGGTAGTGGGAGGCCTGAGAAAAGGAAGGTCACACTCCCTTGGGAGCAATTATCTGACCCCTCAGGGTAGCACAGGCAAAATTCTACAGAGTTTAGTCCTTCCTGGACACCCCTAAATGCTTAACATCAAATTTGAGGAGAAGATAAGTTAGTTGGAATTGTCTACACCATCTTTGACTTCTCTATAGCCTCTGCTCATAATGTTTAGTAGCTATTTATCACAAGCACTTACTACAGCAGACACTAAACTAAGAGCTTAGACTAAATGAAATAGTTATTTTGTAGGTCAAAGATCAAGTGTTGGCAACTTCATATGGTTTGACCTACTATATGATCTCATTTAGTCCTCACAATAGCCCCAAGTGGTAGTTATTGCCACGGCCATTTAATAGACGTGGAAATGTGGGAACTGAGGCTCCGAAACAGAGACCAACAATGGATTCTAACCTAGATTTCTCTAATTCCAAAACCTCCAGCTCTTCATTTGCCCCTAAGCTGTGATGCATGAGTTTAATAAAATGCACTAGGCTTGTATTTCAATCTATTAATTTTCTTCCATTCACAAAGTAGTCCTCTAGTCCTCAGTTTCCCAATCTTTAAAATGAGGGTGTGGGGCCAGAGTATTCTAAGGCTCCTTCCCGTCCTCTATGGTTTACTCTGTGATTATCTTCCTTCTTCCTCACCCCAAAATACAGAAGAGTGAAATCTCTGACCAGAAAGTTCCTGGCACCTACCTTGGGTTCTGTGAAAAAATAATGGCCCTGGTTTTCAGTGCTGCCAAAGTTAAGAAAAGTTTTCACCCCTTCATTTTAAAGCAGCCATAAAGTGCCATGTGTTTAACCGCAGGAAAAAAAGGTCTTTTTAACTATTGAGAAGTAGCTTTTCATATCCCTACCAGGGGAAGAAAAAAGCGGGAACTGGGAGACTCGAGAGGGCTGCAAAGACGGTCCTCTCTGGGCACTCCTGTTGCTCTCTCTTCTCTCAGAGCCACCCTGTGATTGGCCTGATGGTCAGACCTATAAAATTCCACACCGCTAAAAGTGCTGTAGTTTTGCTAGAGAAGCCCTTAAGAAAAAAAAACAAAACCCTCAGTCCATCAGGCCTGCTATCTAATGACAAAGAGGGGCAGGGAGAAAAAAGGAGGGAAAAGAGAAGGCCTGAAAGCTGGGGTGAGGGCTTTCTCAACTAGGCACCTACTAGGACAAATAGCTCTGTCTCCCAAATTGAAACCCAACCACAGACATGGTCCAGGGAGGAGGGAGAAAGTTATTAACATTTTCATTTCAGAGCTCTGCTAGCCAGTAGCACTGGGGACTAATTAAAAAGGCAGGGAAAGATCTTCTCAGATAACCGCTGGAGCACCTTGGCTGGGGGTGCGGGGGTGGAGACCACGGTGCGATGATGCACCCCAAGAACACTTTCTGGGCTGTGCACTCCTCTCCAGGAAGGCCTGCATGTAGACAGGACTATGAGAGAGAAAGAGACGATGGGGAGAGAGGGACACAGAAGAGACAAACAGGGAAGGAAGAAAGGAACGGAAGAGAGAAAAGAAAGAGAGACAAGGAAAGAGATGACAAAGACAGGAAGACAGGGACAGAAAGAAAGGGAGGGACAGAGAACGAGACGCAGAGACACAGAGACACAGAGACAGGACCATATAGAGCAACAAGGAGACACAGGAGGTGGCCGGGGGCAAAGGGAGGGGCAGACAGACGGGTGGGGACAGAGACAGTGGCACTCACCCTGCGGCCTGCCTCGTTATTGTGCAGGTTCATGAGGATGCGCGCGCTCTCGTACGAGCCCTTGGCGTGGATGCGCTCCCGCTCGCGCGCGTCCACGAACTCCTTGGCGAAGCGGTAGCCGTAGTCAATGTTGTCGCCGCAGCCGCCCCAGAGCCAGTCCCGCGGCAGGTCCTTGGGGCGCGCGGCGCGGCTGCAGCCGCAGGTGGACAGCTCGCCCTCGCGGCACGCGCGGCTCATTGCGTTCACCACCCCCGCGGCGCTCACCGCGTACGTGAAGGCCGTCTCGCGGCTGCCTGCGGGCGAGGACGCGGGGTCACCGGGCCGCCTGCCCCACGCCCCAGGCCTGGGCCCGCTGGGGTGGGGACAGGGAGAGCCCTCCCACACACACACACACACTGCGCAGCCTCCCCGGGGGCTGGGGAGCCCCTCCCTGGTGGGGACCAAGGAGGGAGGCATCCCTGACACACACCCAGGCCCGGGGCCCACCTTGAGGGGAAGCCAAGAGAGATCCCCCCAAACACACAGAAGCAACAAATAACAAAGGAGCAGGAGTAGCAGAGTCCTGATACCATTGCTCTGACATTAAGAGTCTAAGGCAGGATTCTTAGCAGTGCAGGATTGATTTTCTCCACAAGTCTTTTGAAAATAGCCAAAACTCCATATTTCCAAAAATGCACATGAAAGAAATCATTGAAGGAAAACTCAGAATCTGTGTAGATTTCCTTGCACTTATTTTAATGTTTGGTATTATTTTCATTCCAATTACATATAGGGCAGGAGCGTAGAATTTGCTAGGCTTAGAGCCTCTGAAACCTTGGGTCCCCGAATCTAAGCAAGACACTGCCAGCAGCCGCACCAGTTTCTGCCACACTAGTTTTTGCCTTGCAGCCCCTTCTCCTTTGGCAGTTGTAACCTCTCCTCCCTCTTCCATCATGCACACAAAATCTGTCTGAGGCTCTTCACTTTCCCAGAGGTCAATTCTAAACCAGTTCATAGACAGTTATAAGTGAAACTCGCCTCTTCTTAAATTCCAAGCTGACTGGCCTGATACTTCTCATTCAAGAGTGAGTGCCTACTTCGAAAACAGCCTGCTGTCCTTTAATGCCACTTGTGCAACCACCCCATGGCCACTCCCCCAGAGACAGACCGATCCTTTGCCTCAAAGTGTTAGAATGGCAGCAAGAAGGAAAAAAGCACAACCTAGGAAAAACGGAAAAAATTTTTTTTTCTCCTTCCCCAAAACTTGTAAAGAATATCTCCTTGTCAAACAGTCAAAGGAGCGATATTTGTCAGGAGAAAAATGGAGGCAATCATAGATGACCCTAACTCTACTTGTACATGAAGACATTTCTTCATATAACAAGAAGCCACTTAATGAAAGTGTTGTACTATGAGAAAGAAAGGGTTAACCCCCTGCCAGTGGAAGCTGGGTGTAGGAGTGGGATGAGGGGGCCCTCACTTTCCTCAACTGTAAAATAAGGGTATTGAACTAGATGCCTAGGAAATAAAGGCCCCTTCTGGTGCTGAAATTCCTATATCAGAATCAGTTTCTCCTATGCTTACTTTGAGAGCTTGCTAACATCTTTTGGGGGCAGGGGGCTGGAGGAGCACAGGAACAGCTGACAACAGGACTGGGCCCCAACCAGAGGGTCATTCTGCAGGAGGATGGAGGTGCCAACTTAAGCAGCCAGTAAGCCACCCTCTCTTGGATTTCTGCTACATGCAGCCATTTGTAGTATCCCCTTCCAGGAACTGCGATGGTTCTGATTTACCAAGCACCCTCCCTTTCCCAAATTTTAAAAACGAATGACTTTAGGAGGGTGCTGGTGGTTGGCAGGAGCATCCAGAGAACCCCTGTGGTGCTTCACATCTATCTAGCTCTAACTGGAGAGGCAGAGAAGGTCAGGGAGTAGAAAGAAAGGAGGAGAACATAGAGCTTCCAGGGAGTTATATGAAGATTAACACTGACAGTATAGAAAATACTGTGGCCCTGGATGGGAGACTTGTAGAATAAAAAGGTTGTAGCTAGAGGAAGAAGAGATCAAACAATCCTCTGGGGACAGAGGAAAATAAGACACTGTCCTTTGAGTATACAGAACATAAAAAGGCTTTTATACAAAACACAAATAATGCTGCTTTTTTTCTTGAGTCTATCTCGAGCATTTCCTTTTTTGCCCCAGAATACAAACCTGGTAGAATTCTCTAAGTTAATTGGTCACTGCAGGGAAAACGTCAGTTTGAAAAGTATTCTTTGGCTGATAGCCTGAGGATACAGTCTTTCGGGTTGGAATATCGCTGGTTCAGTTAGGTTTCCCTCTGTGAAAAATCTACATCCACTTAGATCCCCACACTCCTTAAAAATGGTGCCTTCCTTACATATCTTTTCACAGCATAGAAACAAAGAAGAGTCAGACGGAGACAAAAGCTGGAAGGAAAGGGTAGCATGATGAAAAATGAGAAAGTTTCCCAAATGAAGAGTGGGCCCTTCATGAGGCAATTGTGCACGGTGACTCCAAGGCAATCAGCACCTTAGAAAAATGAGTTGAGGAGGGGGTCAGAGGTGGCAGCCTGAGTTTCTCAGACACTGGCCTCATCATAAGGTCAGATTCTCACAGACAAGAATGACTCTCAATATCCCTGGTGTTCTAATAGCTCTGGGGTGGGCACACATACACCTTTTGACATCAAAGGTGGTACAAATTTTCCCTTAGCTCATTCTTTTCAAACATACCCATAAGTAGAAAAGCGAAAGCAAAGTAACTATCCCTCTATTAGAGTTGGGTCCATGTTCCTCTTCATAAAAATATATTCTGTTTTTTCTTCCCTCCATCTCTTTTTAAAATAAATACAAAACAGAAGACCCCATCAGCATCCCACCACAAGCCACCCAGCAGTGGCTTTCTGCTTTAAAACACCAAGCACTTGGGGGACCTTTGGCAGAGAGGATGAGGCATGTGCACTCGTATCACCAGGGCATCAGCTGACTTGATGATAGTATCTAAGAGGGCTCCAGCGGAGGCTGTCAGGAGGTACCACTCCCACCACCTCGCATCAACCCAGACAGTAGTACCACACAGCTGAGGAGCGGAACGTGTACTTTCGGGGGACAATTAAACATAGGCCTGTGTACCAACGGCTCTGCTTATTCCCTGAGGAAGCAGCTCTTGGACCACATTTAAGATAAATCTCCAGCAGTACTCAAATTCACTTAGCAAATGATAGCTTATTCTGAACACTTTGGGCCCAAACAGGCTATGTATGAAGATGGGAAGAAGATCTCAAATCAAAGCTGTGTGCGAGGGACTACACAGAAAAACATTCCAACTGCTATTTTCCTTCCTAGTTACCATCAGAGGTGTATGGTTTTTGCTAACTCACATACATGTGGAAAAAGTAGTCCCACAGTTTGAGAGGAAGGCAGTTTAGAAGGAACATATAAGGAGGGGGAAAGCTGACAACATACCATTCTGACACAGTTTGTAAAAAGCTTTAGATCATTCACGATAGCAAAATGCAGGAGAATTAAATCTCTAGTACACCCCCAGTTAACTACATAGGACATCCCATATTCAGGGAAAACTCTTGTGTTCCCGAAGCTTAACCCCTATATTCAGATCCCAGTCTATACATTAGCACATTTTAATCATTAATAGAAAGGACAAAGCCCTGTGAAACTTTGCAGGCTGAGGCTATAGGCCACTTTCCCATTCAATCAGAAGAACGGCTTCTAGTCTTGTATTATTTTAGTTTATGAAGCCGCTTGGCTGAAATATCCACTGACAACTCTTTTTTGTTCTCAATGAATGCAATTTTCAGGGTCTTTTTTTAAAGTATTTTATCCATCCTTGATGGATATTAAGCCAACTTTTATCTTCAGTTAATTGCTTTGATAAATTGCTTCTTATTTTAGAAGTCACTACAGGCATATTAATTATAAGGACTCATTTGCATAAAAGTAAATAAACCTAAAATATTCACACTAGAAAACACACATAGGAGCATATCTGTCAAATATCCTACATTATTTAAACCAAACCAGAGGTAAAAAGATTTTTCAAAATCTTTGACTCTAGCCCAGTTTAAATATCATCTCCTCCTTGAATGAAGTAACAAGTTCAATGACATATTTAAAATTTAAGAATTGGACCATGAGCAATACACAAAAATTTTTTTTTAAGTTTCTAGGTTGAGATCCCAAGTATGTGTTTTCTTATCAATTGCCAAAATGACAAACATAAATTGGATCACTTTTAATTAAAATTCTTTCTGGAACTAAAGATAATGCTTTTAACATATATATCTTTATAGTCTCAAGAAATATCTATATTAGGAAAATGAAAACCTTGTTCATTTCCAACACATCCAGGGTTCTAAAAGATGATAATTTTTAGTTTGATACTTGGGCCATTTGAATTGTGGCTTAAGAAACTTCTAACAGACAAGAGTTTTGAAGATTAAAAGGGTACAAATGACTCGGCTTCCCCCACCTACTTATGAGAAACCAAAATAAGTGTTCTTTCTGCTTCTATTTTAAACAAAATGCTTTAAGGAAGAATTAAGTGTTCAGAAAAATGACAGTATCTACGACATGCCCCTTCTGATTTGATTAAAGAAGTCTAAAACTTGTAATCAGGTGAGGGGAGAGGAATTAACATTAATTGCTATCATGACAAAAATTCCTAAGCCATCACCCAAGTTGGAAGGTGCCCTCCTTATCAAGCATGTAAGTAAACACTAAAGACTTTCTCTAGGAAAAAAGTTAATATATATTTTAAAATATGTTAAATGATTTCCTACCTATCTGCATAACCCTGCCAAAAACAGAGGTGTTATCCACGGTACTGCAGTTCCACCTTCGATGTCGGAATTGATACTGGCATTCTTTGATGCCTGTCTTCGCGCCTTCTCCGATGTACTGCATGTGGTCCTGATATAAGTGGCACAGTTTCTTCTGTCCTTGAGAAAGTCCTGCCAGTTGGCTGCAGAGAGGCTGTGCTCCTATGATATATACTTCTGACATCTGAACAGGGTTATTCATACCTAGCGACCTGCAAAGGGGGGGAGATGTGCATTCAAGATTTACGTGAACTTTCGAGGTGGGCCCCCAGAAAGCATGTCAGCAATACATAGTTTTAAGCACACAGATGCTTTTTCTCTCCTGCTTTCCTCATGACAAAGTATGAGAAGGGCTTCATAAAACTCCTCTGTTTAAACTCCACTCAGAAAACGGAGGTATTGTGCAGTCCCCATCCTGCCATCTGGCTCCTCAGTTAGCGTTTTCACTCCCTTGCCCCTGTTGCTGCCATATACCTGAAGCAATTATTTCCAAAATCCACTCTGAAAAGGGGGAAACAGTGGTTTTGGGGATGGGCCTCTGACATTAGAGAAAGTGACTCACTTTGCCCCATAAATTAGACCGATCTGCTTGGAAAACATATGAATGCCGAAAGTAGACACAATTAGACACGGGTAGGAGATAGCAGTTCCTTTTGACTGATGGAAGAACAGAGGGACAAGTATACAGACTGAAGAAAATTGACCATGTTTCTGGACATTTTAAAAGGGCTCCTTATGTAATTGTGAGGGACCCAAGACAGGCTATCCAGTGAACAGAAGTCATGTTTGACAGTCAGAAAAATGCTGCTCATTTACCGGGAAAAAATATCCAGAACGCCGTCAAAAATAATCCTCTGGATATATTGCAGTCTATCTATAAGGCCCCTACCAGAAAGAAACCCCCATTTAGAGACATTTAAGTTAACCTCCTTTTGATCAAATTTCAAGCCCCAAATAATTCTCCACTTGGAGTTTAGCTGTCCTCCTAGAACTCTGCCTACTTCAGACTCTGTAGGTTAATAACCTCAAGTGACAGAAAATAAAAGTTGAAATTCACTTTTACTACCTAGAGGTGGCAAAAAGTAAATTTTATAGATGGGCTTACAATTATTATAGAAGTGAATTTCTGTTCCCTTTTATTACATGATGTACTACAAGCACACATCTGAACAAGGGCCTCACAGAAAAAGGCCTAGATTTATAGGTACCCATTCCCTATGGAGCTGAAGATAAGCTTTACAATACTAGCAAATTATTATAAAAGAAAATTTTGACTTAAAAAGATACATAAATAAAACATTTTGCATACATATGTATTAGATAAATGCACACGCACTCACTGTTAAGCTTTAAATATTGCAGCAGCATACAAACGAATCTTTACCACCACCCCCCCAAAAAAGGAATATGCACATAGAATGAACTTACCACCAAGAATTGGCTTCTATTACAACCTGGGTGAAGGAGAAAAATATGGCCAAAGCCATTAGGAAGAACTTGGAAGACATTGCACTTCCAGCCGTCCCCAAAGCAACTCCTGGGCTTAATATTCCAATCGACTTCTGGAGAGGGAAGAAAGGAGCAGATGTTTATTGCCTCTCAGATAATTTTCAAGCATACAAGTTTAAACAACGGAAGCATCCGGGGTCTCTCAAGTTTACTGTTGATTGACTGTGCTTCTCCTCCGAGAGTTTTTTTTTTATGGCAAGATATAGGCAGTTGCTTTTTCCAAATTAATCCACCCACGCAACCTCACCAGGAAATCTGATTTCGCTGGGATCCTGTGCGCGGGGCACGCCAGCGATTACAAACATGTCTCAATGCTGTTGAGTCAAAGCCCTGGTGCCAGGCGCTGCCTCCTTCCTGCTTGCTCGAGTCCCGCACCCCCTTGCTCCCCTCTAGTTCGCGCTGTGCTGGGTCCCTCCTCGGTAATTCACTCGGGAACCCGCTGCCACCCTCGTCCTCTCTCCGACCTGGGCCGAGCAACAAGTGGAGCCAGAATTAATTCCATGGGCGAGAGGAGCGCGAAGGCGAGTGGAGTGCGCCGCCGGCGGCTGCGGAGGAGGCGGGGTGGCCAGCGCGGGGGTGGAGGGTGGGGGCAGGACGCAGGAGGGAAGGGCAGGGGATGGGGGGCGAGGCCCGGGGGACCAACGCGCGGGAGAGTGCCCAGCTGGGAAATGCAACTCCGAATTAACATCGTATGTTTCATAATCAGTTTACGGGCCGATTTGGGGAAAGCCATTTCCAGATGGGGAAGAGCAGCCCGGGTTTCCTTTAGGACGCTCTTCAGCCAGATTGGGGCGGGGAGAAGGAGATGGGGGGCCTAGGGGATAATGGAGAGGTCTACTCTCCCAACCAAGAAAACCGGAAAAGAGTGACGCCCCCCCCCCCCCCCCTGCGGCCTCCTCGTTGGAGTGAGTAGGGATGGAATCCCAGACGAAAGAAGGGAGTCCGGGTCCCACTGACCCGGGCGAGGATCCCTTCTCTCCTCCCCACAACTTTCTCCCAAATTCTGATTTTTCACTCTCCCTCCCACCCCTACGCCTGGCAGCTGTCTCAGAGGGAGGAGACGGGAAGCCAAGGGGGACTCCAATTTCCCTTGGTCCCGATCTGGAGTTGTCAGCCACTTCGCCATCGCGGCACTGCGAGCTTGGCTTTGGAACACTGTCACCCCGCCTCCAGCCCGGCCTCTCCAACCCAACTCAGACTCGGTTCGGTCAGTCCTGAAAGGTTGGGGTGCCGGGCGAGGCCAGGGCCGGGGTTGCGGAAGAGTTCCCCGGGCGAAGTCAGAGATGCGCTGGCTCCCGAGCCCAGCTGGGCCCCTCGATTCCAGAGAGCAGGCGGCCCTGGGCGGCGAAGGTTCCCTTCCTGAAGTATTTCGGGGGCAGGAGTTGGCCTGGACGCTTCCGCTGCCGCTCCTCCCCACTGGTGACTTCTCCACCTGCAGGCGGCGGAGGAGCTAGGCAGTGGCGGGTGCGGGTGGGAGGAGCGGGTTTCCAAAATCCCCCTTCACATCTCTGGTAAGTGTAACCCTGCCGCGCTTGTCTCCTTTAGCCCATAAGGGAGCTCCTTCCTCAAAAAAGGAAAGAGAGGTGAGCTTCTTCCAGCGGGCAGGCGGACCCGGCCTGGAACCTGCGCCGTAAAAGGGACAGAGGGAACCCAGGCAGCCGTGGAAACGCTAAGGGGCTCTCGAGCGTGCCACGGCTTTTCCCTGCGAGCCGCCCCTTTGGCCCTGACAGGGCTTCTCGGAGAGGAAATGCTTATGTGGTCCCCAGCGCCCGCTAACCAGGGCTCCGCGCCCTTGGCCCAGTTGTCCCCAAAGCGCTGCAAAGCTGGGGGGTGCATCCCTGAGAATGGAAATCTGGGGTTTCCCCAACTTTGGAGGGAGAAGGCTGTCTCTCTCCCCACCTCCGCCCGAAGTGTCAAGTTTCCTCCAGGGGAGGGGGTGGGCTGCAAGATCTGCCTTCGCGCACGGCTCAGGCTGCAAAGTCAACTCTCCCCAACGGCGGCTGACGCCGCGCGCGCACACACCCATACACACTCACACCGTGCACATTTACACACTCACATGCGTGCACAGACACACACGCTCCGACGTGCTTCCGAGTCGGCGGTCCAGATCGCAGCCGGCCGCGCGCACTTTCCGAGCTTCGCTGCGGGCGGGGCGCAAGGGGCGGGGCGCCGGCAGCGCAGAAATTGATAACAGATTCGGCGGATTACAGCGGATCTCTTTGTTAGAGCCGAAACCACACAAACCGAACCCATTCCCGGCCCGACGCCCCCAGGGAGAGTCCACCAGTTCCCAGAGCCCGGGGCCAACTGGGAGTGGGGCCAACCGGTCTCTGCGACTCGGGTCTCCCTGCCTCCAGGGTAGAGGTAGGCGGAGGTGTCCCAAAGGGGATCGGCCAGGAGAGCCCCATGAGTCGCGTCTCCACTTAACCTTGTGCGCTTGCCCGGAAACACCTTGGCCTTCTTCCATCCTGGTGCAACCCAGAAAAGGCCTCATAAGTTTGAGAGACTCAAGGAACCCACAGCGTACTCACTAATAAATACATCGACTCTGTAGGGTAAAACATCCCCGCCTGTTTACCAAGAGATCTGATCCGAAAGACAGTGTGAAATGAGACCTCTCATGAGACAGTCACACCAGGGCTAAAACGAAAGTTCTGGTTCTCGTTCTTCGCTTTCCCGAAGAGCGAGCTAAATGTTTTCCAACACTTTCGGGGCCCACGGAAGCCAACTCTTTAAGGACCCGGGAATCTGTTCCTCGCGTGCCTCGGGGAGAAGGGCTGGGGGCATTTGAGAGGTTCAGCGCAGGAGAGGAGTGAAGTGGGGGGAGGGCGTTCTCAGACCCTCGTTTCCGATCCTGAGCAGCTCAACGACGCGGCTACCTTTATTATATCTCTCCTCGCAAAGCCTTCGCGTAGGGTTAAAGGTGTTCCTAATCCTTTACCAACTGCAGTGTGGGCCGTGGTGATGAGGGGTGAGGGAGAAGAACTCTTAGGAGTGAAGCTGCTCAGAGGACCTTCGGCGGCGGCGGGGATCATCAGGGGCGAGCACGCAAACCCCACGCAGCACCCAGGTCCTTGGCGGCGGCCACTTAACAGAAATGACTAAAAGGCCCGGCAGAGGTCCTGGGCTCTCGGCCACTCAGGATAGGCATCCCCTTCTGCTAGACTCTCTTCGCCTAGGGCCCGGGTCTCTGGGAGTGGAAATGATGAGGAACGCCAACTAGGCGGAAGAAGAGTTTGACGCAGACTCGCGGCTGCTAAAAAGAGAATAGGAAAATCCAAGAAGAATCTCTTCCGCTTTGGGGGGAAAATAGATTGATTTTCCTGCGTGGATCTCTCCCTAAAGCAAGGAAAGAGATGGAGAAACTAGCGGGAGAAAAACTCTGTTGCAGCCACAAACGTGGGACGTCCTTCCCGGGCATACGCAGGGAGCAGCAGGAGGAAAAGAAGGAGGGCCAGCCAAGGCCGGTAGGAGGTCCGCGGTGGGGGAGCAGATGAAGGAGCCATTGCTCCCCACACCTTGCTCCTGGCCACGAGGGAGCCGCGGCGGCCCCACGCTGCGGGTGTGTATCCACAGCGCTGTGTGCGCGCGCGCACGGAGCAGGGGTGGGGGTGTAGGGAATGGCCAGATAGAGAAGGAGAAGGTTGCTCCTGGAGCCAGAATCAGTGCAAGGAACGTGAACAGCCTCTGGCCGCGCGGGCCTCTCAACCGATGGCAGGTCCTCGAACAGAAAGAGGCTCCAAGGGAAGAATGGTCTGGCCTGGTTCTCGTCTGCTTCCTGCTCCCCATCCAGCCCCGACACAGGCTCTCCAGACACCAGGACAGACACACACATACATACACACACACAGCACTTACACCTTTTCACACAGGACGTTTAACTCTCTTGGCACAAGCTCAACTTTGTCCAGAGATGGAGCAGTGTTGGTGAACGGAGAAAGACAATTATAGTCCAACCTCCACTCTTTAAAGGTAGTTTCACCCCCAATTTTTAATAGACAAAGAAACTGACTGAAGCCGAGAGAGAGAGAAAGCAACCCTTGTCCTCAACCGCAGAGAGAACTGGTGAGACAGCTGAGGCCAGACCCGAGGCCTCCTAGGGCGACACTCTCTTTCCTATGCGCAGGAGAAGAGGTACCAACCCTGCGTTCAGTTAGCCGAGCCCCATTTGCTGGGTCAGACCCGTGGCCCCTTCCGTGTCGCAGCGGCGTCGCAGTGCAGCCAGTCCTCTGGGGGTCTCTGAGGGGCCCTGCTGGGAGAGTGGGGTCTGGTGGTCCGGAGGGATGAGCCAAGCAGAGGTGGGAGGGAGAGGGGAGCAGCTGCCCGCCCGCCCCAAAGACCCGCGACTCAGAGGCGTCCTACCTCAAGGCGGCCAACAGGGGGCAGCCGGCACCGCACCACGGGTCAGGAAAGGCTGAGGGTACGGCGCCGAGTTGTGCGCGCACAGGGCTAACCCCTTGTGCTCCAGAGAGCTGGGGGAGGGGAGGAGAAGACCAAGGACGCTTGGGCTGGGCCTCCTGGGGAGGGTCTTGCGTGGAAAAGGTCGGAGGGGAGAGTGGGGGTGGGAAACTAAGGCCAGCATGTACAAGACCCGAGAACAACTGATCCTTGACTCCTCTCTACACACACGCAGGGCAAGGATCCACACGCTCGGACACACACACCACATTCGTCCGCCCCGCACTCTAAGCGTTGCCCCCTCGAAACTCCCCCGGCAGAGGCCGTCTAGAAACTAATCTCCGCATCTGGCTGGTTCAGCAGTGAACGTGCTAATGTTGGCGGGAGGGCAGGGGCTGAGGAGGTGCGATCCCACCGCAGGGCCCAAGTTACTTCCAAGCAGCGAGTTGTCCATTTAAAGAGAGACGAGAGAGGAGAAGGGGCCCCCGATGCCAGACAGGGATCGGAAAGTAAAACAGGGCCGTAGAGTCTCCAGATTTGGGCAAAAAAAAAAAAGAAAAAACAAAAAAACTTTTGAGGGGAGGGAAGAGGGGTTGTTTGCTTTTAAGAAACATCTTAATTCCAATTCCAACCTTGTTCTCTAGGAAACTGAAAATAGGAAAGACCAAGAAAAGTGGAAATAAGGATCGAAGTTTGGAGGACAGATAAGAAAAGTTGTTTAGAAAACAGCAAGTTATATAGCAGGAAGAAACGTTAACTTTCCGTAAAAGTGAACTCTCAGTGACCCTCGGAGTGTGTGACTCGGCTTTAACATACAACTGACAATTAAAACAAACACGAGTTCACAAACTGGCCCCCGCCCGCTCTCCCAACCCGGAGGCCCAAGTGTTTCTAAAGGACAAGGCAGACTCCGCTCAGGGGGTCGGGAGCGCTCTCCCCGCGAACAGGATTAGAGCCACTACCACTACTGCTCCCCGCCCCCACCACTGCTGCAAAGTGCCTGAGCTCACTCAGTGGCCGCTAATAATGCTAATAACGCGACCCAGCTCCCCGAGCCGGGGTGCGCGCTGGCCCCCCGCCAGGCACTCTTAAAGGCACAGGGGCCTGCCGCGCTCGGTTCACCCGGCCCGGAATAGCCTGCAACCTGGCCTCGGTCGAGGGGGGAGGGGGAAGTGCGTTGCTCCGGGGTGGTTGGCCCCTAGTCCCTCTGCCAGTTCTTCCAACCAAAGAGTCCCTTTCCCCTTTCCGAGGCCCGGCCACACACCCTCCTGGTGCCTGCGCAGTGGGCGCTTGGTAAATATTTGTTGAATTGAATCATTATCCTGTTACTGAAATATACATAGTAAATTACACTCGAGGTTCTCGGGGTAAAAGGAAAGTCGTCCGTGAACCACACTCAGTTTTCTGCCATCGCTCTTCCCCACTTTTTCTCCAAAGTCTAAAAGGTGCAGAACGGTTTGTGCGACGAGAATAGACCTCCTGGGACGCAGAGGCAGTGCATCAGGGGTAGGGGGCGAAGGGGTAGGGGTCCCTGCCGGCCACGCTAGAGTTCCAGCTTCTTGAGGCGGTTGGAGAAATGGAGGGATAGGAAGAAGTGGAGGGAACTCAGTTAACTTCCAAAAGAAAAAAAAAAAAAAGTAAAGAAAAAAAAGTGGCGAGCGGCTGTAGCGCTCTGAACACCTACCTTCATGGCGAGGGGGAGGGGGCAGGGGGAGGAAGTCGCCACCCCTGCGAGGGCAGCCGAGGAATCCGAGTGGAGCGGCCCGGTTAAGCCTGGGGGGACGATCGGGAGCAGGGCTGCGAAGTTCTCCGGGGTGCGTCGGGAGGGCGCAGTGAACCAGAGCCGAAGCGGGCACTGGTGCCCCGGCCTGGGCTCCCGAGTTGGCACAGCGCTGGGATGCGCCCAGGAACCGAGGGGGCTCCGAAGCGCGCAGATAGGCAGTAAGAGCAGGGCCCAGCCAGGGCGCAATTGGGGAGCCGCGGGTCCAGAGAAGGCGCGCAGGCGACTGTTCCACGGCGAGGCGCTCCCTTTCCAACGTCCATCAGCGACGGCGGTAATTAGGGCTTTCCAACCCCAAATGTGGGCGTGATTGTGCAAAAGACTTTACAACAAATAATAAAAAAATTCTTCACAAGAGGGTGAAAAAAAAAAAGCCCCACTACTCAACTCTGGCCTGGGGCGGAGGAAGGGGGGCGATCCGTGCGCCCAGGTGCCCCCAGTTCATTCACACCACAGATTCTGCAAAGTCTGGACGGCTCACGCCTTCTGATCTCCAGCTCCTCCTCTCTGAGTCTGTGGCCGAAACGTCTGCTTCCAGCCGCTGATCCTGCAGCCGCAAGTTAGTGTGGACGTCTGTGTACACACAGACACACACCCAAACACACACACTCCCACTGCAGCTTTGGGGCCACAGAACAATCAGGCGCGCATGCCTTTTTCTCCGGGAGATGCCGCTGGAAACGCACAAGTCGCCATCTGAGCTGCAAGAGTCAGCGCCAAATTTTGTCCTTTCATTTTAGGGTTTGGCAAAAATGGGGCGCTAAAAGGATGAAAGTCGCCCCCAAACTTTTTGCTGGGTGGTAGGTTGAGGTGGCGATGGGCGACTGCCCCAGGGGAGACCTTAGCTCCCTTTCTCTTCACCCCCTTCTTTTTCTCCGGGTTAATCTCTCTCTTTCCCCCGCCTTTCCTGGGCGAAGGGCGAAGGAGAGGGCACCGCGGGCGCGGGGCTGGGGAATGGCGAGAGCTCGGGGCTCCGCAGCGGCGACTCAGCTCCGGCGGTCCATGGCCAGCAAGGCTGCCCACCTCCTCGTTTGGCGCCCGGGTCCGAGGGGCGGGAGAGCGGGCAGCGGGCGGTCCCCAGCACAGTGGCGGCGGCGGAAGGGCTTGCTGGGCTGCTGCCGCACGGAACCAGGCTCTGGGCGACGAAGGCGGCGCCGTGGAGCTTGCTGCAGATTTCCCCGCGATCCTATGCCCCGCAGACAGACTGACCGACCGCTGGGACCGCGTCCCCCCCCACCCACCCCCCGGCCCTTCTGGCCAACTGCCTTACTCTCTCCCTCCCTCTCTCCGGACTCCTCTTTCCCTTGGTGTTCTCAGAAAAAAAAAAAAAAGAAAGAAAGAAAGAAAAAAAAAATCTTTAAAGTTTCAGAACCAAAGGCGGCTGGAAAGGGGGGTGGGGGGGAAGAAAGAAAAAACTCAACTTTGCCTATGCGCATGCGTGTTCAAGCCGGCCTATGACAAACTCCGCAGGATTTTAAAGCAGTACTACGGGCTGGGGTGCCGGGAGGCGGGGTACACTTCCCCATCCCCCAGGCATCTGCTGAAAGAGAGAGGTCCACTCCGCAGCCGCTGCCTGCCTGCCGCCTGGCTGTCTGCGCTCCTCCAAAAGCCGCGGATCCGCAGGAGGCTGAACCCCAACTTGCCAGGCTGGACCCCTTGGCTCGCATGTCCCGGACTGCTCCCGCTGGGGCTCTTGGGAGACTGCAGCCCTGACATCGAACCTCTTGGGGGTCCTCCTCTTCATTCTTATCCCCGGGGGAGGGTACTTAAGCCCGGAGGCTGGTGGATAGGGTAGACGCGCACATCCTGCAGTTCCCCCAGTGTAGTGGGGGCTTGAGTACTTGGGTACACGATTGCTAAGTCTGGCTCTGACCCAGAGCATCCGCGCGCGATGCGTGGTCCCGCATGCGGATCTCAGCGAGTATCCTCAAGTGAAAGACTGTGAAGTTTGGCAAAACCGGGTTCGGACCGCCAGAAGTTCTATACGCTTCCAGATGCCTGTGCTTTGGGGGACTCCGGCGGGGCAGGGTTTGCTGGACGTGTGCCCCGCTCCACCTCCAGCACGCCTGGGACGCCACCCCCAAACAGTGTCTCACACTGGAATGCTGTTCTTGTTTTCCGTGGTCTCCATCCGCTAGCCGTCAAAGGTTGAAGACACACACACACACACACACACACACGATTCAGTTTCCGCCGTGCACTGGCATACACTTGACCTTAAGGCGAAAAATCCGTGGCCTAGGTACTTCAGGTACTTTGGGGTGGTAGGTCTTTTGTTTTTGTTCCTTCCCTCTTCCCCCCACCCTCAGCTGATCACCACAGGAAGCACAGGCAGAGGCTCCAGCGACGCTGTCCCACCCTCCACAATCCCTTCCCAGTCCTTACTTGTCCTAGCTGGCTGGACACTTCCCCAGCCCTGGCCTCCTTTCTGGCGCGCAAAAACTGCAGCGTGAACGTCCCACAAACTCCGAGAGATGGATGCTCCCCCCCAACCACTTATTCTGGCCTCGCCTTGCTTTCTTTCATCAAGGGCAAAGGCAGCCTTAAGGAGCGGGTAGCCCAGGGTTCTCAAAGCTCCCCTTGCGACATCTCCCCTTCACCTCCTGAGTCCCCTTTCCTCTAACTCTCTTTAGGCCTGACTACTTATCGAGCAGTGGGTATTTTACAATTTTCTAAACTAGCCTGAGATCTTCTCGGGCAGGGTGCAGGGTGGGGGTTTGTGTGAAGGGAGCTATAAAAGAGGGGTCAAGCACGTGTCCGCTGAGCAGGAACCCCCAGCTCCACCCCATGGTCTGTGTGGATCTCAGGGACCAGCCCATGTGTAGCAGCACTGAGAAGATCCAAGATGTAAGTTGACGATGAATGGAGCTCCCAAAGGGCGCTCCCAAAGGAAGGAAGGAGCTCTCATGAGGAGTGCCCCAGAATCCAGAGGCAGTTTGCACAGAGGATCCTATTCTATGACTAGAAGGGGCATTAACCTGAGAATTTGCTCCACCCATACAGCCAGTCTAGAAACACTGGCTACCTAACTACAAAATTTCTATTTTCTGAGTTATCTGGATAATCTCGGCTTCTCTCCAATTACCTTTGCTTGTGTAGACACAGCTCCAACATTTCTGCTTCCTGTTTTGCAGTCTTTCCTCTCGTGGCAGACGTTGGGTAGGGGTTGAGAGTGCCAGCTCTAGAGTCTGGAGTTCCAGTCCCGGTCCTACCACTTTCTAGCTGTGAAACCTTGGACAAGTCATTTAGCCTCTCAGCCAGCACCGCAGAATCCTATTAGCAGAAATAGCATGATGGATCCCGTAGACTTGCAAGGAGAATGAAGTGGGATGACCGTGGAAATTAGGGAAATGGCAAGACTGAACCATGATATCCATGGACTCACTTGGGTCATGCACTTACCTGGCACTCAATACCTGCTCTTCTTGAGAAAACAGCTCTGAAAACAGAGGTTTTCAAACTCCTGTGGTGACAAAACTGGACCTTATATGACAAGATCATGTAGAGTGTTGATTGATTCCACTTGAGGTGAACACTTTTCACTGAAGAAATATAAATGCATTTCATTATTTGGTAATTCCCCAGACCTCACCAGGGCTGTTTGCAAACTAGTAGTCATATACTCCACTTTATTATTCCAAAAACTTTCAAAATTTTCAACAAACCTGTCTGGTCCCAAGGATTTCAGATAAAGAGTTGTGCATTTTATCTGATGATATCAGTAATGGGTATGCTGAGATTATGCCCCATGAGCATTAAACTCTGTGTCAGCAGGACCTCATCTGTGTTTTCAATGGCTGTAACCCCAGTCCTCAGAACAGTGCCCCACACTTAGTTGGTGCTTAGTGAAAACCAAATGAATGGGTGAATGGGTGAAAGAATTAATTAAGAGTACCAGGTCAAGGCGGACAAACTAGAAACCTCCTTTGAGCTTTCAATGGGAGGTAGGGGTGGGGGCTGCCCTGGAAAGCCAGGCTCAGTTGTAAGAGCGAGTCTCACTGTGGTGTTGATTGGTTTGGCTGGGAAATGAGCAGACAGTTGGAAGGAGATAAATCGATGCCTCTCCATCTGTGAAGGTGTGTGCTCCACAGACCTCCACTTTGTGGAACTCCACCTTCCCCCTTGCTAACTGTGCGAGCATTTGGGTGTGTGCCTCAGATTGAGTCATCTGAAGACACACTGGCAAGGCATCGCCATGCTCCACTCATTAAAAATGCGTTTGATTCTGCGGAACAAATAAATCAATATTTTTGGCTGCTCTCCCAACAGGGTTATTTCACAAAGCAGAGTGCAAGATAAGGAATTCATGAACGATTGCATCCGTGTGCCGCCTTTCCCAGCGGGAGAAAGCAGGCCCTGTGTTGTTATTCTGGGAAAATCTACCCCCCTTTTATGCCCAGCAAATAATATTTTATGGCCCCGGGTTTATGGTGGTGTTTTAATGATCTGCTGTAGAAAGCGGGTTTTCTCTCCAGTCACTAGAATTTGTCAAGAAGGGCTGGAGGCCATAAAAGAGGGACGGGCCCCAGGGACAAACAGGCTCCATCTTCTGAAATAAACTAATAAAGAGCCCCAAGATGTTTACTTCTTCGCCTCAGAGTCAAGACCAGCAGGGCTGCATGCGTGAGCGGGGCCACAGATGGAGCACTAAACAGCACAAAGAGGCCGGAAAGGAGTCCGGGGCTTCCTCACCGCCACATGGCCACAGTCAAAGTAATACCATCGCATTGTGCTGCCACTGGTCTGTGGGGGACAAAGGCTCCCTTGAGGTTAGAGGACATTTTTGGACTCTGGGCTGATTCAAGGAGGTTCCTTGAGATCGCGAGCTCTCCTTGCACCAGACCTGATCACTGTGCCCTCCCAACTCAGAAGCTCCCTTATTTCACAGTTAATGGTGCTTTTTTAGGGGGAGGGTGCTGAATGGGTGCTTTGATTTTGTTTTGTTTTGTTTTAAGGGAGATGAGGGTCAGACAGATGTGCGTTTGAATCCCAGCTCTGCCTGTTGCTGACCGAGTGACCCTACAGCCGTCACTTACTCTTTTGAGCCTCAATTTCCTCACCTGTAAAGTGAAGATAGGAAAAAAACATACTAAAGTTGTTCTAACAATTGAGCTAATGTACAAAAGACCTTGGTTCAGCGCCACTCGTGGTGATAGCTCCATGAAAGGCCACTGCTGTGATTATTTCTGCACTAGAAATGTCAGTCCCTGGGTTCCCAGGTGAAATTCTGAAAAAAAAGGAGGAGGCTGAGGAGGGTAGGGGTAGGGGCATGGAAGAGGAGAAAAATGTGGGAGGTGATTATATGATTATCTGCCATGTCTACGTGATAGAATTCAATAAGGAAGAGACAGATAAGTGCTGAGATAATAGTGACTAATAAGTAATAATGATAATTGCTGCTGACATTTTCTGAGCTCTTATTATGTGCCAGATGCCAGCCCTGGCTAAACTCTTTACATCCATCACCTTATTTTGTCCTCACTACTTCAGGAGCTAGATCCTATTATTACCTCCACTATATGGAGAAAAGGGAAGGTTCAAAGAGGTCACAATTTTGATAAACCCAAGCTGTTCTAGCGGGGCAGGAGTTGTGAATCCTGACAGCTTCTGATTCACTCCACTGAGCACCAAGCCTGCGTACCACCAGAATCAGCCACACCAGGCACGCCCGATTCAAGTCCACTGCAACAGAGCTGTCAGAGATTTGCTCTTATTTCATTAACTGGCTGGCTTTGAAGCCATGACTTCCCTGCCCTCGTCCCCCCCAACCACCATCAAGAATGATTGCATGCACACTCAGGGATTCACCTTGAATTCTTACTTCGTATTGGGCAGTGTCCTTGAAATTCCCTGCTCTCATTTGTCAATATTGTGTGTCTAAATCTGTGTATTAGGGCTTTGGAAATCTGATTGCACTATTCTCAATGATAACTTCTGTTCTCAAACAACCCATTACACAGCCATACTCCTAGGGATGTAATAACAAGTTTTTAAGCTGTTCAGCTAAGTTTCATTCTCTGGAAGGGAAATCTAGAAAATTAGAATACTTTTCCAATTTTTCAGACTTAAGCATGCTGTGAAACCAGCTGGCAGAAGTATAAGGGCTCATTAGAAAGCAGCTGGCTAATGCTCAGACTTGATTCTAACTAGATTCTAATATAGATTAAATCTCTCGCTTCCAGATAAGAAACAATGAACAGTCCTCCTTTTATGACCACCTGGAAAGCTGACCTGGGGACACATTTGGATGGGTGTTAAAATAAACTTTGCCCAAAGAAGAAAAGTGCACCCTGGAATCTCAAGACTACATAAGAATGTGAACATCTCTCTTTGTCAATTTCGGCCATGTAAAACAACTTTTTAAACAACTTCTATAACTAAAATTTATTTTGAATTGGCAAATAAAAATTGCCCATACTTGTGGTGTACAACATGATGTTTTGATATATGTATACATTTTGGAAAAGCTAAATTAAGCTAATTAACATATCCATTACCTCACATACTTAACATATTTTTGCCATGAGACCATTTAAAATCTGTTCTCTTAGCAATTCTCAAGTATATAACACCTTGTTACTAACTATAGTCACCATATTACACAATAGATCTCTTGAACTTATTCCTCCTGTCTAACTGAAATTTTTTATCATTTGACCAACATCACCTCAAACTCCTCCTCCCCCCACCCCCTGGTAACCACCATTCTACTCTCTGTTTCTGTAAGTCCAACTTTTTTACATTTCACATATAAATGAGATCATGTAGTATTTGTCTTTCTGTGTCTGGCTTATTTCACTTAACCTAACACTCTCTAGGTTCATCCATGTTGTCCCAAATGACAAGATTTTCTTCTCTGTTAAGACTGAATAGTATTCCATTGTGTATATATTAATATACCATATTTTCTTTATCAATTCACCCATTGATGGACACTTAATCAATTCCATACCTCAATATTTACTATGTAAATAATGCTTCAATGAACATGGCAGTATAGCTATCTCTTCGATACACTGATTTCTTTTGGATATATACCTAGAAGTAGAATTGCTGGATCACATGGTAGTTCCATTTTTTATTTTTTTGAGGAACTACCATACTTTTTTCTTAATGGATGTGTTAATTTACATTTCCACTAACAGATGTGCCACAATTTTTAATAACAAACCAATGATGAAGAAAAATTTTAAGAGAGCAACACAATAGCAACCTTTCTAACTGGAAAGGACAGAATTCAACCATTCAGTAAGTTATTTGGTATTCCTGACACCAAGCTGTACACAAAACACCCAAGAAGCTTACTTCATTTTTTAACTTTTTGAGAATATTCTGACTTATCATAGCAATTTTACATCTTATTGAATTTTAACTTGAGTTACCCTAATGTGATTTTTTCTCTTATGCAAATATTCCCAAACTCCTTAAAAGGATCTCAAATAATTCTAAATCACAGAATTAAATCCCAAGCCCTTTTAATTTTGTATACTTTGCTGCTATCATCATCAATGCCAAATAAAATGACTCTGTTATGACTTCCCAAATATCTCTCAATCAATCAAGGAATTTTAGATAAAAGCTTTTTTTTTTTCTCTACTCAGTTTAATCCTCAATTCAGTGATCTATAAGTGTTCATTAAGGTCAAGTAACAATTCATTGACTTTGAAAAATATGAGAAACACTCCCAGGGTAAAAGATCCCAATGTCACTGAATGTATTTAAAGTAAGTGGTTTTGACTTAAGCAAAGATTTCTACTTAACCCAGAAGAAAAGCAGTCACTCTTTGGAAATACCACAGAATTCAGAAAAGTGAAATGAATAATGGCAAAGGATTAAGTTTACCTATTCCAGCAGGTACATATATCTACTGAGTATATACAGGAACACGATGGCTCCACTCACAAGTCATTTGTGGACAACCCTCTTCTGCTCAACCCAAGAGTACGATCTTCCCCCCGTGGCCCTCAGTCCTCAGTCATGCAGATATGTCATAACAGAGATTAGCTGGTACATAAGCGCCATCCTGCCCTTGTTCTGCACCATGTTCAATTCAAGGAGGTTTGGAAATATCTCTTTGCTATTTGAAAATGGGATTTAATCCAGAGGATACCAACATCTATTTCAAAATTCACCAACAGAAAATAAAAACAAATCATAAATTTAGAGAGTCAGTTTATTGGGACTAAATTATAACTACAAAAAATAAATCAAAGAGCAGTTAAAACATATGGAAAGTAATGGCCATAGACATGACTGATACGCTATTCATTCATTCACTCGTTTGCTCATTCAATGAGTATTTATAATCACCTACTGTGGATCATCAACCATTCATTTCACAAGCATTTATGGCACACTCATTCATTCATTCATCAAATTAGTATTGTATATGCCAGATCATTTTGGTTTGTCCATTTTAGTCCGTGGATACTTACTGAACACTTGCTAAGTGCCAGACTTGAACAGGCTCTAGAAGAAATTCTCAAAGCATGAGTGAGGTGGGAGCTCCCAAATGGGGCTGTAAACATATCCTGGATGTTATAGCTGCTTGGGCAAAGTCATTGGATCTGTGGCCTCTTAGCCAAGTAGTTCTAGAACAGGGCTAAAAGGGCTTACAGCCCAAGTACAGCATTGGGGATACCTCCTTGTGCTGCTGGCTAACTCTAGACATCTGTCCAAAGGGGGTCTATCAGGAGAGTGGGTCAGTCAATATTAGAAGACAAACACTCCACAGTTATTGTTGGGGCTTCCAAGCACTGTCATGCAATATGACACTCCAGGGACAGAGGCACTCTGGTTTGAGAGAGGGAGAACTTATAACCAAAACAGTCTCTTTTTTACAATCTTGGCTATCCCAAGGAAAATAAAATTTTCCCCCACTTCTCTCCCAAAGAATTCAATCTAGCTTGTGCTGAGCATTTTACATAGATAATATCACTGAACCTGACTGGAATATTAGTAAGGGATATTATTATTCCAATGTTACAGACAAGGAAACTAAGCTCAAAAACGTGAAACAAGGTCACATAGGCAGAATTTAAATGAGCTCTGTAAATCAATCCTGATGTCTAAGGACAAAAGCAGAGGGAAGAAGTAGAAAAAGAGGAGGAGAAACAAAGGGAAGAAAGCAGAGGAGAGAGATGGGAGGGATGTCACAAGAGAGGCAGGAAGGACAGAAGCAAGGGATGGAGAAGGGAATCAGGGAGAAAGAAAAGTGCTGAGACAGTTCTCCTAGAAGAGTACCGATAAAGAATTGCATTTGCTCTCTACTCTTTGTCTACAGAGATTGACCCTGCAGGATATCAAATACCATACTCATGTTTAAATCAAAATTGTAATCATTTACATGTTGCCATGCACTTGACGAAGTGTTCACAAGGCCAACATTAGATTGCTTCTTTGTTGGGTTTGAACCCAGATGTGTAGTTTCACAATGGTACATTCTTCAGTGTGCTTTCAGGCATATTCCTCATGTGACATCTGTCACTTCAGGATGGAGTTTTCATTTGGGCCTCAACACCATGTCGATCCTTTGAACAGTGTCACCCAAGTCAGGGACATGATTCCTAGGTGGCTCATCTATTTCTTCCTTTTTGGCAAACTTCCCCAGATTATCTACCACGTGCCAGGAATTATGCTAAGCATTGGGGATGCAGAAACAAATGAGCCACGGCTACTGCTCTTGAGGGCTTACAAGAAAGCAGGGTATGCAAGCACGTGCAATAAAGATGATAACAGTAACACTGTTAATGCTGCACAATGAGGTATGTGAGACACAGCAAAGAGGAAAAGCAGACCCACTACTAAAGAAAGAAGGCAAAGGATTATGTCAGCTGTGGAGACAGGGCAGCTAGTCTGGACACCTGTCCAGCACCAATTCCTCCTTCCTCTGTTAAGAGCACCTGATTCTCCTTTGAGGACTCACCTATACTCTCCTTCCAGTTTAGGGGATTTGGTGGGGCCAGCTCCACGCCCTGACTCAAGGTAGGGGCATGTGACTCAGTTCTGGCCCATCTGAAAAGAGTCATGTGACACAGACTAAAGGAGCTAGTCCAGGCCAGGAAGACAGTCTATGAGGGGTTTCTCTTGAAACAGAACACTCTGACGGATGATGCAGTCTGTGACGTATCTACATCTACAAGACATCTGGCTTTGACATACTGGGGACTACAAGTGGGAAAGCCAGCAACTGTCTTTTAAAAATAGACCTGAATTCTGTGGTCTTTCTGATGCTATTTCATTTGGAAACATAAATTAAATGGTTTAAGTAAACTAAATCCATTAGGGTTTGACATTGGGTCTTAAAATCTAAATTCTCTAAATTCTCACAGGGGAGAAAGAAGGACTTGAGATTCCCTATGCTCGTTAGGAATAAAATCTAAAATAACTAGCTTCTCTATGTGGATTCAGCAATTTTTTTCACCAAAAAAAAAAAAAAACAAAAAAAACAAAAAAACTTATTGCAAGCCTGCTATGTACCAGGCAGGGCTACAGAGCTGTGCAAAAATTAGAGAAAATTCCTGCCCTTTTGGAGCTTCTACATCTTCCCTGCCTGACAGATCTTCTTCCCTCACGGTGGTGAATATATTCACTCATTCATTCAATTATTATAGGCAAAAACTTGTATAAATGTACATAGCACATATGACAAAGTAAAAGCTCAATAGCAGCATGTTCTAGGAAAGAGCTATCTTTAGAGAGTAAATTGGTAACTCCAGAATGTAAACATTAACATGTTAAACTCCTACTACATATCTAAACATCCTCTTTTTATTATTTTTGTTGAATGTGGAAAATCTAGTCATGTTTTCCCCAGTAAATAGAGTCTGGTAAACCCAGTTGCCACAATCTTCAAAAATGATACAGGGGTCAGAGCTACATTATCCAGTACAATGGTCCTGAAGCACACACGGCTGTTGAGCACTGGAAATGTGTGACTAGTTCACATTTAGATGGGCTATAAGTGTAAAATGCAAACTAGCTTTCAAAGATGGCACCAAAAGCAAGATTGTAAAATATCTCATTAACAATTTTTATATTGATTATGTGTTGAAATGATAATATTTTGGATATATGAAAGGAAATATATTATTGAAATTAATTTCTCCTGCTTCTTTTTCCTTTCTTAAAAAATATGACTACTAGCAAATGTTAAATTACATCCATGGCATGCATCATTTTCTATCAGACAGCACTGGGTTAGGACAGAACGCCAGAGCCACAGTGAGGATTAAAACCCAGTTTCTCTATCTAGTAAACATGTGGCACTGCATAAATGACTTAAAGTCACCAAACTTTGGTTTCCCCTTCTGTAAAGGAGATCACTAATAGTACCCACTTCACTGAGCTGTTGTGACTACAAAATGAGATGATATATTCAGTGTTTAGCATAATGCTTGACATGTAGTTTGTTCTTAGTCAATGTCACTCTTCGGAGCTGCTCTGCAGTGTTGCAGCTGGAAAGGCAGGAGATTGGGCTAAATCAGTGATGACGGAAAAATGTACTCCGGAAATTTGCATAAATCCCTGACACAAAGTTGTCTCCTTTTGATTTGCCATTGTCCTAAATCCAAAGTGCTCACAAAATGAAGTTATTAAGAATGGATGGCTGTGCTAGGTTCTGGTTAAGCACAAGCTCTAGTGAGTTAAGTTTTGGTTAACTAAGGACAAGTATTCATTATAATTCTTCATGTCACTAGAGAATAAATGCAGTTACCATGACACATACTATTCAAGTGGATAATATTTCCCGACAGCTTTTCATGTGTTGGACATTGTGCTAAGTATAAAGGTAGTACAGGAATGTTGAGCGATTTGCTCAGGGTCACCCAGCCAGGAAGTGGCAGAGACAGGGCTCAACTCATGTCTGTTTGACCCCAAAAGTCTATGAATTACTGAGTTAATTCCCTGTGGCCATGAAATCGTAGTTACTTCCTCAGAGCTCCACGTTGTGTTTAGACAGAAGAGAAAGCTTGGTTTACCACAGGAGTTCCAGATTGTTGCACCAACAAAGAGAATTAGAGATTTCATAGCAAAGAAAAGCTCTGCTTTCAGAAGGGGCCATTCCTTGGTTATAAGGAAGCAGAGAACATTCGTCTGTAATAATGCCTCCATTAAAGGCAGCCCTACCCACCTATGGCCCTAAAACATTACCAACCAGAATCGCAGAGGAGGTGGAACGTTTTCTCACTTGAGAATTTTCCAGGACTTTACAAACATGACCCCATTAATCCACTCAATACCCGGATGAGATAGGTAGTTGGAAGTTATTATTATTCTCATTTTCAAGATAGAAAATCTGAAGCCAAGAGAGATTAAGCAATTAGTCCGAGGTCAAATGGTGAGCCACAGACAGACCTGGGAATGAAACAATTATCTTCTGAAATTCCAAACAAATGCACAAACTGATTGGCTAGCCACCACCATGTGCCAATATCCAGTTATATGCCCTTAGCATGAAACAACTGGCCTTAAATGAAATTTCTGCAGCTGCATCTGGGTAGATTTATATGCATTGGTTTAATATCAATGTCCAAACCAACATTAGATTTTTCCAAAGTGCTGGCTGAAAAAAAATAAAGCTCCTTGTTCCTTGCTCCAAATGTGGTATCCATTTTACCTAGCTCTGTTACATTTAACCATACCTACGAACACAGTTTTGGAGGATAAAGGGAGGATTGTTCTACTAAGAAGTCCTGCTTGTGTGTTCTTTTCTTTAGATAATTTGTAGAACATAAAAAGATTTAGGGAGCATCTTGCAATTTCTCTGATGTTGAGACTGAGAAAACATGAACATAAGCTCTCTTTCAATTGTACAAAATCTGGAATCCAATTACTCACCTTTGAGCTCACCGTCACTCTTTAGTCAAATACTCTTTACTTTTTTCAGCTGTATACTTTTGACAGTAGGTGAAGCTGCATGATCTAAAGTCATAGGTTAGGAAAAGAGAAGACCTCCAGGTGAGCCAGGAGAAATCTATGCTTTGAGCTAACAATTCCAAGGGCATATGCACAGAAAATTCGTCTACTGGAGAAAATTCTGCTAATGATCTCTCTCATCCAGTTTTGCAAAAGGCCCTGCCCCTCCAAATATTTGGAGCAAATTTTTGTTCTTTTCTGCCTACTTCAGTCTTTGATGATTTAAAATCAACTACTCTGTTATCTATTTTGACTGGTTTGGGGCAAAGTAAGATTTCAGTGAAACTTTTATTCTCAGAAGGAAAATAAGGCCCTATTTCATTAACTTGGTGGGAGGACATCCACACTTTTACAAATGGCCACATGTCATGCTATGAGCTTGTTCTTTAAGAATTCACAGTGGCCACTTTTGGATTTATTGAATTTCAGTTTCTTTGAGAAGCCAAATCAGACTCTTGGAGAAATTCTTTTCCCGTGACTTCATAATTTCTGGAAGAATAGGAGATTTGGGACTGGTTGCCCTAAGAAATTCCAGTTTTGTCCCATATCACTGCTCAGTCTGCTCAACCTGTTCTCCACCCCTTTGGTCCTGTTCCGATGTGGTCAGCTTCTTCCAGAAACACCAAACCTACTGCAGGAATGATATCTTGCTAACGCACTGACCCTACAAGGGAAAAAAATAAAAATAAAAGCTTATCAATTTTCTTCTTCCTAAAAATCAAACATTTTGAAGGAATCCAAAGGCAAGACAATTCCTTCCCCGCAACCTACTTGCATCTCCTTTTTTGTAAACTGAAAACATTATGCTCAGAAACCAGAGCATAATCAACTAGGGTTTGGGGCCCAAATTTAACACCTTACAAAGGTCTAGCTTGAGTATCTCCAAATGGAGTTATGGTGTATTAATATTTCCAACAGTCCTAGTATGTTGCTTGGGATATTTCCATAGAAGCCACTAAGCTACCTTGTTTGAAAGATGTTGAACAGCATCATGCCATAAAATCAACTAAGAAAGGCAACTACGTTACAAAAGGAGCATTAAAAACCAAAGCCATGGATTTTGGCCACAGGCAAAGGTACTGATTCCCAACCAACCCATGGCTAATCCTAACACCTTAATTCACCTTACAGATGTGTGAATATGCAGCATTTTGGTGAGAAAGAGGAAATGGTCCTATCCAAACCCAAGGCTTCCAGTAGTGCTTATGTCACACCACTAGACCTTCTTCTGTTTTTCTAACCAGACACACATTCCTTATCATACAGGTTGGGCAGGTCTTTCCTGAATTTTTAAAATCTGGTGTTTTATTGTCCAAAACCCTTGCTCTCGACTTGAGTTCATGTGTTTTGTGGAAGTACAAGTGGTAATTACACAAGTCTTTCCTTCCCTGTCATTGGCAACAGTAACCAGGGAAATTTACAGCCCCCAATATCCAGATCTGGAAACTGGTTATTAAACGTGGTCGAGAAAAACCCTGACGTGGCAAACGGATCTGAACAAGGACCAGCTCGGCAGCAGTTCTTGTGAGAGAATCGCCGGGAGGCAGCAAGCAATAGTCAGTCTCATTTCGTTAAATATTTTCATTATTTATGATATTGGTACGGCTGATAATGGCACTAATCACTTCCATTTGCTCAGTATCTAACGTGGCTGGCATTGTGTTGAATGACCATTTGATCCTTGTTAAAAAAAAAAAAAAAATCCTGAACCTTCTGGGACTGTATTATAACTGCAGAATGAGGAAACAAACACAGAGAGACTGAGTGACCAGCCTTGGGTTACTTGTTTGGCATATTTTGGAGTCAGGATTTCAACAGGGGTTATAAATGCAAATACATTCAGAGGTCAGGCAGGGCACACAATGGGGTGAAGTTGGCCAGGTGTAACATTTTAGGGGGACGTGGGGACAACAGAGAAATGGCAAGCATATCTAACCCTTCCCCAAGCTCCCAGACTCCACACTTACCTTTACTGCTCTGTCAAAAAATTTTAAGACACTGTTCTGGCCAAACAAGAAATACCTGAAGCCAAATTTCTTCCACAGGCCTTAGTTTTCTAACTTCTGTGATTTGAAACTGAATTAAAGCTTAATGGCATTAAACGTTTTTTTAGGGTAAACCTTTCAAATGAAATACAACATACAGAAAAGTATACAAATCAGACCATATCTCTTGATGGATTTTTCACAAACTTAATGTGACCATGTAACTAATTCCTAGGTTAAGAATCTCGACTCCTAGCCCTATAGATTAATTTTGTCTTTTTCTGAGCTTTGTATGAACAGAATCACGGAGTATGTCCCCTTTTGTATTATATATCTGCTTTCACCTGGTATTATGTGAGATCTGAACATGTGGTGGCTGGGAGCAGTGATTCCTTCTGAAGAGCTTTTCTTCTCAAATCTATTGCTTGATATGTTCCCCTGAATATCTTATTTGAGCAACTAAGGAGGTCAGAAATACTGATGCCCAGAAACTGCGGGCTTAGAAGAAATACAAGAATCCCATGGGTCGCAGGGTTAGATCCAATGCAGTAAGCTTCATCTAGGCTCCCTTTTCACGTGTGGCTTGATTGCCATTGGGATACACAGCCTGACAGTGTGGCAGTCCATTCTCTTATAATACGGGCCAGTCAGTGATGAAACCACCAGTTCTAGCAGGCCCTGTAAGCTGTGTGCCCGTGCTGGAGACCAAACGCAAATAGGGACATGCTGCCAGGTGGACACAAGTGACATTCAAATCGCAGCCTCTCATGTGTCACCTGTCTGACCTGGGGCCCAACACATCCCCTAAGCAGAGGGGCTCCACCACTTACTATCTGGGGGCCCCCGAGTGAGGCATGCAAGCTCCCTGGGCCCCGTTTTCCTTGTCTGTAGAGTGAGGATAATGATAGTTCCTGCCTCATGGGATTACTGTGAGAATAAATGAGCTCATGTAAGCACAGCATTTAGCACAATGCTGGCACCAAATAAGTGCTCTATAATTTCATGCTGTTTCTGGTCATCTCTGTGGGCCTCCATTTCCTCCACTGTAAAATGTGGCTCATGACAGAACCTACCTCGTGGAACTGTTGTCACGAATAAACAGAAGCAATGCAGAGATGTCCTTAGCACCACGGCCTGGGTCCTAGCAAATGCTTGGTAATGTTCAGCGATTTATTATCTGTGAATAATAAGATAATCATATTATTATGCATCAGAAATTCTAAGAATTAGAATGTCTCTCCAATCTTTTGTAAAAGCAGTTTACAGACACTAGAAGCAGCCAGGATATATTTTTAAGGTCAAAACCTCAAGTGTACTAAAATTAAGTCTATATGCTTTAGTGGAACTAAAGGTACAGGTTAACCTGCAGTTTGAGTCAGCAGTGTGTGGGTTGCTACCTTTCTCACCAAAAAGACTGGTTTGTGGGTAAAGAAGCAGAGGTTGGCCAGGTGCAGTGGCTCATGCCTGTAATTCCAGCCCTTTGGGAGCCAGAGGTGGGAGGATCCCTTGAGGCCAGCAGTTTGAGACCAGCCTGAGAAACATAGCAAGACTGTCTATATAAAAAATTAAAAATTAGCCAGGCATGGTGACACGCACCTGTAGTCCCAGCTACTTGGGAGACTGAGGCAGGAGGATGGCTTGAGCTCAGGAGTTCCAGCCAGGGCAACAGAGCAAGACTCTGTCTCTACAAAGAAAAGAAAAAAGAAAAGAAAAGAAGAAAAGAAAAGGAAAAAGAAAAGAAAAGAAAAGAAATAAAAGCAGCCTAGGTTCCATCTGGCCAGCTGGGTTTACATAACCAGGCCTGAATGCAAGCCACTGCTTAGGAAGTTCTGTGATGTACGAAATTCTTGTGCAACAAAAGTTCTCTTTCTACAAACAGGCACTAGAATAAAAAGTGAAAACAATTTTTCAGGTCCTCCAAAAGTACCTGACTGTGAGGGTATTTCACACCCGGTGACTTTGAAGCCATAAATCACAGAAACTGCATGGTATTTCCTCCATGTTGTCAAGGGTTAGCTGGAGGGAGATTTGTCCCTTCCTCTCCTTCCCAAAAAGCATTCAGGGGCACATATTCCTGTTCCAGAGCTCTTGGATTGCCATGAACTTACCATGTATGTTTGGATCAGTCACTTGACTGGGCCTCAGTTTCCCCAACTGATAAAATGAGGGTGTTGGATTACATGACATCTCACATGTTAATACTTTCTATCTCTGACAAGCACTCATTGATTTTAATCATGGTAAGAATTGGAAATTCATCCCCTGGAATATAATTCAAACCTTTAAGAGAACCAGGAGCTGGTTTTGTAGACTCAGAAAGGATCTCTAGCAAAGAGGCTCTTCCTTGTGAGCCACAGGTAGGCTGCGAAGGCTGGGGAGCCCTCGCGAGGACCATTGTGTGTGCACCCAAGTGGTGGCAGGGCTAACTACTATTTTCACTTGCCCAGCTCTCTTGTCTCTCTCTTCCAGAATAGACTCAATTTTTCCCTATTGGAAGCTGCCCTTCCCATGACCAACGAGGCTGTCACTCACATGACCTCAACCTCTCTACTTCCTTGGAAAAGGTAATTGGATGCACAATCCAAAAAAGAACCAATAAGTGTCCCTTTAGGGGCCAGATGTGGATGCTGGGAGAGAGGGGGTCTCTCCTTTAAAAACCAGAAATACTCAGAGCTTCTGGGATCCACCTTTGCCACCAAGTAGAGAGAGCTCAGCAGAGAGTAGAGCCAACTCAGTGGAAAGTGCAGAGGAAAACAGGGAGAGGAGGAGGAAGGGAAAAGAAAAAAAAAGGGAGAGAGGGAGGAAGAGAGAGAGAGAGAGAGAGAGAGACAAAAGGAAATGGAGAAAGGGGAAGAGAACCACAGAGAAAGAGAGAAAAGTAAAATGGGAAGGGAACAAGGGAGAGAAAGAAGAAGGGAGACACCACCAATGACTTGAATTTCCCAAATTCAATCTCTAGGTCCAGCCATACATAAAGAAAGATTTATGTCTTGGCTTTTCCAGTTAAGTGAGCCAGGAACTTCCCTTTTTTCTTCAAGTCCATAGGGATGCATCCATGACCCCCAAAATATTAGAAACCACCACAACTGGAGCATTTATTGCAGATAGAATGAACTCACGTCAGAAAGAAACAAGGTTTATTTGATGAATATAAATAAGGCGGTCAGCACAAAGTACTTCTCATACACATGATAACAAATTTATGAACTGTACATACCATGTACATTGTTCTTCTACTAGACACGAGGTTACAATGACTGGCTAATACATGCCCACTGGTAGTTTCAAGGGTTCCTTAGTTTTATTTATTTTTTTTCATATCGATGTCCATAATCACATGGTCAATATCACAACCCACATGCCACTCACTTGAAGAAATGTTACAAGAAGCACTATCAAACGAGGGTCTTGGGGAATTAGATACACTGACCCCCGGCAGCATTCAATCGCCACTCTACACAAAAACATCGCAGATAGAGCTTATGTCAACACATTGGAGGTCTCGTCATAAACACTGTTTAAAAAGTAAATTGAAACCCACTTTCAAATGAAAGTTGACACGCTGTTAACGTGCATACTGGATACACAAAAATCATTAAATACAAAATTGAGACTGTACATCAAAATCAAATGGGGTATAAAGTACAAGCCTGCTTTTGCACAAAATAAGACCAACTTCTCCTAAATGTTAGCCTGAACTTTTTTTTCAACTACATTATGATTAGAAGGAAACCTGCTAAAGTTTGCGCAAAGGAAATATCCTCTCAACATCACAGTGTTTGTTGTAAACCCAAAGACTATTTTTAATAGGTGAAAAGGGATATTTTTTTGGTAACCCCTAAACATCAGAGAATATCACATAAAATGGAAAAAGATGCTATGTTAGATAGAATTTAATTTTTAAGGGACCAAACCATGTGCCCCCATAAAGGTAAGCTCAATCATACTTTCAACCAACAAAAGCAGGGCAAAAAATGATCCCCCAAACAATAGCTGTGACAAAATTGGCACATATGTAGAAACAGCTAACTATACATGGTTGGTTATTTTTTCTGTTTCAAGGACCCTATTTTCCCTACTGGATTTCCTACTTCCTACTTCAAGTATTCAGTTCCAGAGTTCAGGTCAGGACCTGGTTTAGGAGGCAGTGAGGACCACCCCTTTGAGGACATCCAAACTGTTCATGGGATGCATTTATGGCCTGTGCTTTCAGCGGGATGTTGTGTCAAAATGTGCTAAATGAGCTTGCAAAGAACTCTGCTCACTTCTCCAACCAAGACCTAGATCCCTTAGATAGTTAAAGGACAAACTTTTAAAACATGAATGTATTTGGATTGTTTATGCAACACGTAAGCTTTACATAGTTCGTTATACTTACTGACGACAAGAACAAAGCCAGAAGCAAGAAACCTGCTTGAATGTACTACTCCTAATGCACCAAGAATGAATGGTGCAACTCAGAGACAGTTTCATCTTCCTCAACAAATAAGGTATCTGTCTTTTAAATATCTCTATGGCTCACGAGAGAGGTACAGAGTTAATTGCACCAACATTTTAAAAAGTAATAATAACTAAATTCAATGCAAGACTTCAGGAATATATGTTTAGAATCCTTTCCACAGCAGCAAAGAAAGACAACTATATTTATTAAGGCCACTCATGCTTAAATTCACTGTTTGTCCTTTAAAAATGCAGGTTTTCATCTCCCACTTGCATACACATGGAAGAGTTTCTTCCATTGACAAGAAAATGAATCAATACGAGAGTTGCACGTGTTTGCCAGACTCAGTTGTGAGTTTTATGAAGTTATAACAACTTTAAATTTTTTTTTAATATTCCGAAGAAGCAGTAGGAGTTTAATTCTCCTTAGTACCATGTCACTGTATGTAAAAGACCTCAAAATTTGGTCTCTTTCCCTGGCATGTGCTTTAAATAATGACTCTGTATCCACATACATGTTGTGTAGAGCTATATACAGATACACAGCTTTTGTGATTGTTCCTCATTCATCAATGTTTTCATGTTTGATGCTGAAAATGCTTTGGAATCCATGTTGCAGACATTTAAAAAAAATGAGAAATGACCCTTCATTTACAGAAGATCTAAGCTTACACTGTTTGCACAGCATTTGGATTTTGAAATGTGAATGAGTCCCAGCTTCTTCATGGAGACCTGCATGTATGGGAATGGTAAGAGTCTGAGGCTCGGTCACATCCGGGCTGTGGGAATGTATGGAACACGTGGAACAAAGATATGCAGGTGCCTCAGGCTTTTGCCACTCCCCAGTACATGACCAGGGTAGATAAAATTATGAATGATTAAGTTAGATGTGCCATGCATTGTCAGAGACACACACCATGTTCTCATAAGGCGATTTCTTGGCAAGTATTAGTGGTTTAAAAAATTGATTTCATTTCCAACCTGGCCCAGAGGTAACTACTGCTTACACCATCAAAATGCGGTTCTTCAAACAGCAGCTTAAAGAAATAGAGGAGGGTAAAGGCTCACAAGTTTTGGTGTTTTGGTTTCTTTGTCAAACGCTCCATGCATCGTGGTACACAAACACTGCCAACACCACTCACTCACAGCAAACTGACACTTTTTGATAATCTAATGCTTTCGGAATGACCACTAAGACTGAACCAGCAGAAGAACTGGAGATGAGGCTAGTTGCCCAACAGAAGCTGAATCCATAGTTAAAATCCCATGGAGTTCGAATTTATCCAATGATACTTAAGTAACATAAATAAAATGTTATCCCATAGTGACATTCAGGAAAGATGATCACATTTTGAATGCCCAAATCCCAACAAAAATGGAAGATCTGTCATTTTTCTCCTCCTCTGCATTCTTCCCTTCCAACATATCTGAATCCATGAGGAATGACAGGAGGTGATGAAGGAAATATCAAGTAGAACAGAATCCTGCTCAGTAATGAAAGTGAAAACTCCCCTTCAGCGCTGATGAGCTGCTCCAGGTGGTGGTGGACAGTGATGTGAGCCGCACTGCAATAGATTATCAGAATATTGCTGCAGAGCTGCATTTTCTCTTTATTCAGCCCTTCTGATAGCTGCAACAAAAAAAAGCACATAATTTAGCAGGTAGAGAAGCTGGCAACACTATCTGAGATCATCCTGGCAGAAGCCCTCCCACTCCTTACCCCTGCACCGGCCTCACGCCACCACTCTCATTGATTGGGATTGGGTGGGAGTCGGGAGGGGACAATGAGGAGATGCACAGAGGAAGGACAAAGTGAACAGAAAGTTAATTATGTCCTGCAAGAGCATATGAGAAGACGCCTTTTTCCAGATATGTCTCGTCTATCTATAAACGTCTCTCGATATATGAAAAGAAATCAAAGGGAAATACGCCAAAATATTCCATGATTTATTTCCATGTAATCAGATTATGTGTCAGTTTTTTCTCTCCATACTTTTCTACCATGACTATAGTTTTAAAATTATTTTTTAATTTGACTTTATTATATTAGGTAGAGAATTAAAGATGATCGAGACAGCAGAAAACTTAGCATTCATTTAAAAACCATCTAAGAGCAACAATTTAAAAGAATACTGGACCCAGCAATTTCAATCCTAGGTATATACCCTAAAAAATGAAAACAGGGACTCAAACAAATACTTGTACACAAATATCCATAGCACCATTATTCACAATTGGCCAAAAGTGCCCGTCAACAGATGACTGGATAAACAAAATGTGGTATATATAGACAATGGAGTACTGTTAAGCCCTAAAAAGAATGAAGTTCTGATGCGTGCCACAACACGGATGAACCTTGAAGCCACCATGGAAAGTGAATAAACCAGACAAAAGAAGACAAAGACTGCATGATTCCACTTATACGAAATATCCAGAACAAATCTATAGATGCAGATAATAGATTAGAGGTTCCCAGGGGCTGAGGGGAAGGTAGAATGGGGAGTTATTTAACAATGGGTCCAAAGTTTCTGCTTGGGGCAATGAAAAGTTTTAGAAATGAATAGTGAGAATGGTTTTACAACCCTAGGAAGGTACTTAATGCCACCAAAACGTATTCTGAAAGGTAAAAATAGTAAATTTTACGTTATGCATATTTTACCACAATAAAAAAATTTTTAAAAGAATATTGGCACCTCCTTAAATAGAGCAGATGGAAGCAAAGTTGGCTTTCATCCTCACATCGAAATGCTTGTGCATATGCTTAATGCTAAACATAGATGCAACAGTCAGCCGTTTGCACATTTCATGCCCCAGCGAACAGGTTTCCAGAAGTGCCCCAAGTTTTCTCACTGTCCCAGTGGGGGGCCCCGTGTGTAGATGCAACTGCAGCCTGGGAAGAAACAGTGCAATGGGTGAGAAGAGGGGACCATCCCACATCACTGCTTCAACTGATGACTTTCTTCCCGGTTGACGCTCACCGTTGTGTGATTCTACCATTATCATCCACATACGGCCTTTGAGTGCCTCAGGGTTTCTAGGCACAACAGTGCAGCTATCTGGGGAGTACAGCAGGGAGGGAAAAGATCAAATACGTACACACACTCAAGCACACGCAAGCCACTTTTTATATATAGCCTGAGGTGTCTGGTTTGGTGGTTGATACACGGCGTTTCTTGAGTCACACCAACGAATGAGAGCCAAAGATCCCAGTGTCTGCACAGGTAGGTAGCTATTTCAAGCCATCGTTAAGTAGTGCAAATGAAATATGTGGCTTGGATGAACTCTGCTAATTCATACTCTGAGGAGTTTGGTGTAACCCTTTTGGTTAAGAAATTTGAATCGGGGCAAAGAAAAAAAAAAATGACTTTTGCAGAGCCAGAAAGTTAGGGAGTTCCTAGAGCAGATCATATTACTCATTCTGGCACATAAAATCTCTGCAAACTTTGTATGAAAATTGTAAGTCAGAGCACGCTTTCTGTTTCATGAGCTGTGCATAGCTCTAATTCTTTTGTGCATTAAGCATTTCTTAATCATCCTTTTAAAGGGCTGACCAATATATTAAAAGGCCACATAATTAAAAAGTAAAGAGAAACCCAAAGCAGTATTAAAATATACAGGTCATTTTTTACAGATGAAGAAAGGAGTGAAAAATAATTACAGCGAATGTCCGATGTCCTTGATGTTTTTCCAAGATAAAGTAGCAAAGAACAATCATTTATTCAGTTGTGAGAAAGATTTCCAGCTGGGTTACAGGTCACAAAGCAGAATACAGTGCCTCACACTTGCAGTGCACAGCTTTTGGGTAAGGTTTATGCTGCAGACAAGAGAACTCTCAAAAAGTGTTGCCACTCCTGCAATCAAACAATCTATTCACCAAGAGGCCTAAATGGGTTTGAGGTGGGGGGGAAAGAAAAAGAAACAACCAAACCTCAAATGACACAGCCAGCAGTTAGAAATGCAAATGATCCCTCCTTGAGGGGCAAACAAGTATATGCTTTAAAAAAAATTAAAAAGGAATCCTGCCTTCCAGCAATGAGGCAATCTAGGCTGCCACCCACTGTGAGATGATCCCTGGCCAGCCCTTCCTCACATGAATGGTCACAGCAGCCCTAACCCTTCTCGCATCCTCACTTGCAGCACCCAACCCTAATCCCCACCGGAGCAGCCGACAGTGCTATTTCAATGGTGCCATCCACTTCTGGTGCATCCCGTTTACTGCTTACAACCCCCATAAACAACCCTGTTTACAGTCCCATTGCCTTCAGGATGCAGGATGAGGGACTCCTGGCCCTGGGGGAGGCCCCCTCCGGCCCCTCGCTCTCCAGCTCTACACTTAACCCGACATTCCGCTCTTTATGTCCCACCTATGCTGAACTTGCCTCTGCAGTCCTACTCTTACAAACACGTCTTTCTGTCTGACATGCAGTACACCAACTCTTGATCTGATCCAGCCCCATGTATTCTTCAATCTCAGCTTAGATGTCACATTTTCCCAGGAAGCCTTTCCTGACCCTCCCAGGCATGATACAGAGTGGGAAGTCTCTCACACACTGCAGGGTCCCTTCTGGTGAATTGTCTAGACCCGTACTGTCCAATGTGGTAACCACTGGCCATACGTGGCCACTGAGCACTCGAAATGTTGCCAGTCCAAATTGAGATGTGCTATATGCGTAAAATGCACACAAGATTTTGGAGATTTAATGTGAAGAATGTCAACTATCTCAGTTAACAATTTTTTATACTGACTATGTTAAAATGATATTTTGGATATATTGGATCAAATAAAATATATTGCCATTAATTTCACCTATTTCTTATTACTTTTAAAAATGTGGCTAGTAGTAAAATAAACTAAAAGTTCTAGCTGTAGCTTACATTATATTTATACTGGACAGCCATGGTCTAGACTATAAACTCTGTGAGGATGGGGAGGCCAGCCTTGCTCACTTAGCATTCCCTGTGCTTTGTACAGGGCCTGAAACAGGCTGATTCACTCATTCACTCCACAGATATTAGACTAGAGAGAATCTGAAAAATACCCACCCCAATACTTCCTACCCTAATCCCTGGTGCTAGGACCGGGAATGTATCAAACCATGATTATGTTACCTTACAGATGTAATTAAGGTTACTAATCCGTTGACTTTAAATTAGCCTGAAGGGGGATTATCTGAATAGATCTAATTTAATGACAGGAGCCCTTTAATAGCAGAGACTTTTCTCCTGCTATATAGCAGGAGAAAGTTGAAATAGGTTAGGGATTTACTGTGCTGAGCCGGAGGGAGCCACAGGGCAAGGACCTGAGAGCGTCCTTTAGGATGTGAGAGTGGCCCCCAGCTGACAGCCAGCAAGGAAACAGGGACTCAGTCCTACAGCCACAGGGACCTGACTTCTACAAAGAACCTGAATGGATGCTTGCCCAGAGCCTGCAGATTAAAGTCCAGCAAAGTCTACTTTGACTTTGGCTTTATGAGATCCTAAGCAGGGAGCCCAGTTGAGCCCATCTGGACTTCCAACCTATCCACAAAACTAGGAGATAATAAATTTGAGGTGATTTGTTATGCAAAATCCCCTCTCTGTGTCAGGTGCCAGGGATAAAATAGTGAGAAAAACAGACAAGATCTATGCCTTCATGAAGCCTGTATTCTCAAGAGGAAGACAGACAACAAATAGATACACAAATCAATAAATGAATGTGAATTTTAAAGTCTGTGCCATGAAGCAAATGAACAGGGAGCTGTGATAGGGATGCTTAAGATCTATTAAGTGACTGATGACAATTACGATATAGATCTCTATTTTTTTTTTAATAGGGAAACATTCGCAGCTTTTCAGTGAAAAAAGCAGATTACCATTTTATATGTCTAGTTCAATCTCATTTGTGCATCAACCCACACATTGCACACATAAACATTTGCAAGTGCATATACCAGGATATAATTAATATTTATCTCTGGCTGGTGTTTAAGTTTCTCTTTTAGAATTTTTTTTTTGTACTTTTTTGATTTTTTAAACCAAAGAATGTATAACTAGTATCATACTAAAATATGAAGCTATTTCCTTTGTGGGGAAAAAAAAAATCAGTGTTGGGTGGGATGTCTGCTTTCGACTTGGCTCAGGGCTGCGGGGTGTGCGAGGGGGCGGGTGGGCAACTGAGCATAGCAGTTAAGAGTCTGCCCCGGGACAAGCGCCCCAGGGAGAGCAGGCTATAAACGTGTGGTGTCTCGCAAATATTCCTTCAGACTGTTTTTCTTTGGAATAAAGACACCTGCCCGATTATGGCTTTCTTCTCCTGCCCTTTCAGTAGTGATTTGCAGAAACAGGCTGGGAGAAAGGGGTCTTTGGTAAACACGGAGGGGTTAAAGGGGAAACTGTTTAATAACAGTAGTAAAACGCAGGCTATTTTTGACATCTGGGTTAATGTCCATTGCGCTCCATGTGCTTTCCAAATGTGTGCAGTGTGCCCCCAGGTACAAAAACAGACACCCATTCACAGCGGCTTTGGATGCCCCTAACACATTGCACATGGTGCCCACATAAAAGGCGAGCCCCTGATAGACTAATTAACCAGGGTCTGAGGAGAAGAGCCGCTCTTCTGGGGGCAGCTCACATCCTGCAGAACTGCTCCACTGCGAGGCTCTGCTCACGGGAAAACCCAATAGAGTCGTTTCTGCTTAAAAAAAAAAAATCTATAACTACATCTGTGTTATTACTTAACATCTTTTAAAACGGGGTGGAATGGGTTTCCCGTTTTCCTCATGAAGATTTATTTATTATTGTTGTGATCAAAGTGGCAACAAATTATGTTAAATCATTTAATTTTCTTGATAGGAGCAACCACCTTGAAACCATAATTCAAAAATATGAGTGGAGAGCAACATTTTACCTTGAGAGTGGACTCCTACAGCTCCACAGGGCAATAAAATGTAACACTTCAGAGCCCAAAGGGCTGGGGGTGGGGGGACTGGGGTGGGCCCAGCCAGCCCTGTGCTCAGAATTGCAAACGGCCTTAGGATGACAGAGCTTGCTGGGGCCGGGTGTAACTCGCCCACAGTGTTTTAAATGAAGGGATTCAGATGCGTATGTGATGTGGTCATCAAAATGGCAGCATATAAGTCCATGTCTCCTTAGGATTTATTTTTGTCATTATTATTGTGGTCAGAATTATTATATTAACAGCTAACATTTGGTGCATGCGACCTGCCACCGCCCTCTGTGCTTTTGCATGGATGATTTCAAACAAGCTTGACGGCACCCTGATACTGAGCCGGTAGGTTTACAGCCCCTTATGCAGATGAGGAAACGGAAGCCTAGCAGAACTGAACCCTTTTGGTCAAATTCCCCACCTTCCTGCAGAGCCCCTTCCCTGACAATGAGGCTAGGATTTCCTAAACCTCAGTCTTTTGTGTCCTAACTTTCCCATTTTTGTAATCTCTTCACAATATCTGTAACATTTAATTCATATTTTTCTTTTAAAAACATTCTCTAAAATCTTATGTAAATTCCGTTTTTAAAGAAAGATTTATTTTAATACTACAAGGGAGCTAATATTTGTCTAATATACATTATAATAAATGCATAGCTACTAAAATAAAACTGCTCATCCATGAAACACCTAAAACTATCTCATGGACATGCTCACTCTGCTTCCCACTAGCCTTGCCTGGGAGACCACTCCCCATGTCCGACACTGGCCCGGTGGGCAGCACTTGGCATGTGCCGTTGATCTTGCCCATACGCACATACTCTAGCCCAACAGTCCCCAACCTTTTTGGTACCAGGGACCAGTTTCATGGAAGACAATTTTTCCATGTGGCGGAGGACAGGGGGCAGGGAGCTCAGGAGGTGATGGGAGAGATGCGGAGCAGCGGCTACAAACACAGATGAAGCACTTGCCCGCTGCTGCTCCTGCTCACCTCTTGCTGTGTGCCCCCACCCCTTCCTAAGTTTCATAGAAGACAATGTTTCCACCCACGGTGGAGGGGAGGCAGAGCTCAGGCAGTGATACTGCCTGGTTCGAGGCCCGGGCTTGGGGACCACAGCTCTAGCCAATGGCCAGCCACAGCACCACCCTAGTCTACATTTTAGGCCTTTTTTCAAGGGCACAAGACCACGAAAGTAAAAATCAGAAATCTGCCGCGCAACATAAACGTTAGGTACTCCATGTAATTTTTAAAACATTGCTTGAATACAAATGTGTTTGGTTGTAATTTTTTCTTAAAAGAATACCTTCTTTAACCTGAGAGACTACCCATAGCCAAAGGCCTTTGTCACCCTACTGCAAGATTTCTCTGTCTCAGCACTACAGACATGTGCAGCTGGACAATTCTGAGCCCAGGAGACTGTCCTGTGCATTGTAGGATGTTTAGCAGCATCCCTGGCCGCTCCGCATTAGATGCCAGTAGCACTGCCCTTCTCCCGGTAATGACAATCAAAAAACATTTCTGGACATTGCAAATATCCCTGGGGGGCCAAAATTGCCCCTAGTTGGGAACCATTGGCCTAATTGGCTGCTTTTGTATATACTTGGTTGACTGTGCTGTATTAAAGAGTGATATGTTGGTACATATGAAACGGTATATGCATATATGCATCTACCAACCTATATAAGATATGAACAATTTTGCAGAAATAGAGATCAATTTCTAAGCTGCTTTCATATTGTTTCAGACATAGCCGCATAGATTTAAAAGTCCTCTGGAAATAGGTACAACCTAAGTCATAAAAATAATGAAAATGTACAACTTATCTGACATAAAATAGAAACGCTACAATCCTAAGATAGCAAGACACCTAAGACACTTGCTGAGCTATGTGAAAAGGTAAAATCTAGTTTAAATTTATAGCATTCCTTCAGTGTCCCTCTAGGAGTTTGGCATTTTGCCAGGGTTCCTTGTTAAAAATTTGTTAAACGTGTTTGGCATTAATGCAAACACAAAGTGGTCATTTGTTACAAATTCTATTGGAATGCATTCATTTAAGGCAATGAAGTAGTTACTAGAAAAGAAAAAAAAAGTTCATTAAGTACATTTTAAAAATACAATGATGTATGCAGTGTGTAACTGTGGCGCCCTGGTGGCTATATAAATCGCTGACAGAATAACCACACATTGTGTTTAGTTTGAAATTGGAATCTTTTAAACATAACTGATAGAACAAAAACTGGTTTTGTTTGTTGTCAAAACTGATGTTAGTCTTTCTTTTCTGAACTAGTTAAAATAACCCAAAGTTTGGCATACAATTTCTAATATCTCCAATCGGGGAAACATACAGGTTAAAATAATGCTTTGGGCATCTTCGGGGGTGCTGCTAATGACATCGGAGATGAGGGCTGATTCAACACCCACGAAACCCGCACTCTGGAGAGAGGGGGGAAGCCTAAGTCATCCCAGAGAACCCCGCTTGGGTAGGGCCAGTACCTCTGTGCGCTCCTGGCTGCCTGAGGTTATTAGGTTCCCTGCACAGGGGAAACCATCTCTTTCATCACAGAGACAATGGAATCCTGTGAGCAAATAGCCTAAGCCTTGTGTTTTGGAACTCCCACTCCCCTGTCCTATCCTAAACTGTTCACACAAAGGAATTGTTGCTGAGTAATAGCGACTCCTTAGCTTGCTGAAGAAACAGGTCTGAAGCTCAGCTTCAGGAGAAAGGGGCTATTTGACATTACATGACGTTCGGCTCTGCAGCACAGCTGGCTGTGGGTGTTCAAGCGGAATATGCCCTCTCAGGGCCCACTGATGCTTGCTGAAAGTCAGTCTTAAAGGTGAATAGAAAATTCACACTTTCTCAGGAACCTTCAGAAAGCACTTACTACTTTCTTTCTCCTCTTTCTCTCACTCTGACATAGCGCCATGGAAGTGTACAGATAACAGAATCCCAGTAGTTCTGAGGCATTGGAACAAACTCCCAGATCTCTTTAGTCCGGACTCGCCGGCCATCTGAGTTTGATATTATCTAGGCTGCCCTTGGAGGGCATGGATCCAGGACCTCTTGGTCTCAAGCTCTTGAAACATTCTCCCAGGTAAGAGTAAATTTAGACAAAACCTAGCACCCTGCACATGGCCTGGAGAAGTCTACCCTTCCCTTTATAAATGCCAAACAGGATCAAGAAAGCAAGAAGTCTAAGAACAGGGAGTAAGTAAACACTTATCTCCAGAAGCAATAAGAACATAACCGTGTAAAAGGTAAGAAACACACCCTGAGGATTGTGGAGCACATCTTGGTTTTGCGTGGCCCGATGTTTAAAACAATTCGGGAGCCCACTTTAAGAAAAAGAATACACAAATAATTGACTGCTTTAAACTTGATAAACACATATGGTCTTGTGAACACATCAGTAGGACCCTCCTAGGGCTTTGGAAAAGGTCTGTGTACTTGAGGTGCTCCAAAAGGTAAGCCCCATTATCTTCAAGATAAATCCCTTTTGCCTACAATTAAAGTTTATTTTCGAGATAGCATTTTAAAAAAAAAATCCCTTATTGAAAAGAATTCAGTTTTAGAATGAGCCGGCCATAGCAGACACAAGCCACAGGGAGGCCCCTCCCTAAACTGGGTGCCACGTACGCTGCGATGTTTAGGAAAGAGATGCTCCCTCCCAGAAAAACGGGGCCGAAGAGGCATTTTGGAGAATTTGAAACATGAAGGAACAATTTGATATCTCAAGTTTACCGACCAGAAGTGGCTCGGATGACAAGTGTTTACAACAGGATCTTCATAGAGCCAATAATGGCAATTAGTCTCCAGGATTTGAAGGCTCCCTTCCCGCCTCACCGAGGTGGAATGCCATTTACTCTTGGGCTGGTGACTAATTAGGGGTCTCGTTTGAAGATCAAGGTTTTGAGATCCCAGCTTCTTAATAACATGGTTTGCCTGTCCGCCACCTGGGTCCAGGCGAGACCTCCCTTCCCCCTCCCCAAACAGCAAGCACTGCCTTAGGCCAGAGCAAGTGTGGGCAGGAAACCACAGACCTAGCCTTTTGAGCAATTTAACCTCTTCACCGCCAAGGTCCTGTTACCGGTGCTTCATTCAGCTGTGTAGAAATGGGAGATACTTGACTTTGTTCTTCAGGCAGGGCTGAAGGCTTGGCTGTGAGACAAAGAAACTACCTTGGAGTACAGATGATATGCAGCCTGCTTTCTTGAAGGCGAAGAGAGGCAGGAAGACTCCACTCTTCCAGATGAGTGGTGAATCAAGAGACTCTCTGCATTTGCTTCAGGTTGGGCCATTTCTAGAACTCTTAACTGAAGTGACTAGCTAAAGAAGGAAGAGCCTTAATATAACCGCTCTGCAGACCTTTTGCCAGGGCCCGGTGTGGCCTTGCTATTTGAGGCTGGGCTGGCCTCGACACTCCTTAAGACATGGTCGGGGAGAGGCCAAAACAGCAGGAAAAGTAAGCTGTGAAGAATTAAGCTTGTAACAACTTGGGCAAAGCACAGTGACTGAGGTTGGTCCTTGGCTGTTGACACACTCTGGCCTGGGTCGGTTGTGGTCACTAAACCCATTAGCGTTCTGATGTGGCAACAGCTAATGCAGCAAGTTCAATGTGTTTTTGTTTAATTTCTCGATGCTGGGTGCAGGCCTGCAACGATGGCCGACTGAAGACAGGCAACCCCACTGCCATAAACACAGTCATCATTGTCAGTGATCTGAAATTCATTTTTTAAACTATTTATTTTTGGCAGACAGGGGCTGAATGGAGTTTTGCATTTGATTAACTGTACTTTAATTTCAACTTGCTGCAAACTTCTTTGTGTTTTCTAAGCAACCACCAAATCAGAGTTTCCTGCAACAAAAGGAAATAGCCTCCTCTGGGGGAGGGGAGCCTTTTTGGTGGGGGGGGCGGGAAGGGAAAAGGGAAGTGTATAAACACAAGCCAGCAACCAGCTGGGCGAAGTCAGGCCTTTTAAAGATATTCTAGGTCTCTGAGCCCTAATCCTCACCCACCTGCAAATAAAGGAACAGGAAAAATGCTACGTTTTGTTCTGCAGAGTTAAAAGTGAAATGGGTTCTTAAATGAGATACAAAGGCAAATTCAGTCTGGATTTCATATTGCCTTCAAGCTATGTTTATGAAAAGTACAAGAATCCTTCCTTCCTTTCTCCCTCCCCGCTCTCCCTCCCTCCATCTGTTCTTTTTCCATCCCACAATTTTTTAAGCATTTACCAGGAACCACGCTAAGTGCTCAGGACGTGTGGCTGCACAAGACAGCCACCAACTCTGACTTCATGGAATGCACATCTAGTGAGCATGCCAGACATTATATTTAACAAATAATTAAACCTAATGTGTGATTGATCAATTAAAATCATGCTAAGTACCAAAGATGAGAATGATCTGCCAACAGTGACGAAGCACGGACACTTTTGTTTTATAGCATTCAGTCCTTACAGGTTGTTATTATTAACCTAGAATATGGCTGGAGAAACAGGTGCAGGGCAGCTACACACCCACAGCAAGAGGTGGTGGGGCAGTGGTGTGACCCTGGTACACTGGGACATGGAATCCCCAGCCTACAGGAGCACCTTAGGACCCTGACTCGATCTGACAGGAAGGATGTAAAATCCGTGGTGTACATACACATACTGCAAGAGAATGGCTTATTTTTTGCACTGTGCTTGTTGAAAAGGAATTCTGAATTTCTATGCATTCCTAGGGTTTTGCCCAGACTCTGCACTTTCAAATGGATTTTTAGTCAGTGATTTTTGTTTCCCAACACAAGCTCACCTAGAGCCTCCTTCAAAGGCCTCTACTTTAGAAGATCAAGGCATGTGCTCCTCCTTCCCCTTCAAAAGTTTGCATTATGGCCTTCCAGCTTCATGGTATTTGGGATGATTAATCACTTTTAAATATGAAAAAAATTAACATGTCTAAAGCATTCTTCCCCACTATCAAATGCTTTGCCGTAACAAAGATCCAGAATGTCTCCCTTTCCCAGCAATTCCAAAGCAATACATTTTCTGTTGGAAATTCAACTGCAGAAATCCCATCCAGAAGCCCCAAGCAATATATCTTAACATCTTAATTTCATTTAGGAGGAATGCAATGATTGATCATTTATCATTCTGAAATTGAGTGAATTATCTGGAGGATTCCAATCTATTGCTTCTATGAAACTGATGGGATATTCACATGTCTTCTGGCTGCATGAGGGCTTTGGGGTCCAAGCTGTCTTGGAAAGAGTGGGATGCTAAAAAGATTATTGAGGGAAGGTCTGCATTTACAGGGAAAGTATAACTCCGAGGATTGACTTGCCTCAAATTAGAGCCTCCCCCACTGATGACCAGGATGTCTGCTGCAGAGTTACTCCGACTCCTCCACCCCCTACATGAAATCTTGCCTTCCTGCTCTTATCCTTTCACAGGTAATCTTGAAAGGCTCAGGGAAAACTGGACATGAATCCATTGGCATTGTTGGGACTTGCCTTCTCCTCCATGAGGTTTCTATTTAACCTAAAGCCACTTTGTCCCACAGGAATTTTTACTGAAGTATGAACAAAATGGCACCTTCCTGGGCCAGGCCATTAGCATCACGGTTGCCATTCTGGTTCCCACACAAGACATCACTATAATCTCTTCATGCTGGGTCGGGTTGCTTGGCCAGCAGGAGAACCAGCTGGGGTGCTACAGAATAAGGTTTTTGGAGTGTCTACAGTATCACTGATCTTTTAGGTGGGTCTGCCAAAGCAAAAAGCAGCATGATCCTCAAGTCTGAGTATGTGTCCCATCATGGTAGATCCCAAGTGAGTGCCTAGTATGTGTTTTCCGTGGTGTAGGTTTTAAGAAACACACACAGAACAAGCCAACTCCAGAATTGCAATCCATCTCTGCAAACACATGCATGTACAGAATTTGCTTAGGAAGCCCACTGCCCAACGGACCACCTTAAAGGGAAATAATGACATCTCCCTCCAAAGAATGAGGAGTTTGAGGAAAGCAGAGGTCATTTCAGTGGGAATCCAGGGCCAGTCACCATTTATACAATGCCAAAAAGCAGACAAGCTCTCTGGTTTGAATTTACATTTAAATTCCATGCCAAAGTCTGCCGTTGTAGGTCTGCATGAAGCGCAAGGGGTTGGGGCTGCAGCCCTCGGTTTCCCATCTCCAGCTCCCACTCAGGGATTGAAGTGAACTCTGTAATCCTGTAATCATCACTGGGGCTGAGAGAGCCTTAACAATGGGCCTCTCAGATGGACCCACACTCCCATCTGTTACTGGGCTTCCAGCTATCACAAATGTTTCCAGCTTAGATGTGGAGGTACCCTGAGAGGGAATTCCTGTGCTGCTTTTGTCGCTGGTCACTTTGAAGATTAAAGAGAAGAAAATGCATTTTCATAATACATGAACTGGCTGGAAGTTTCCCTATTAAAATCCCAAAGTCCTGGAAGGCAGGGGTTGGACTTAATTCTCCTAAGACAGGCTTGGCATCCAGGACTGAGGGCTGGGACATGCCTTTGGGCAGAACTGGGCCAGAGACCCAGGAGCTGGAGCACGATAAAGTGGGCACCTGAGGCATGATGCCAGTGGTTTCTGGGGGCACGTTGGAAGCCACTGCCAGAGCCCAATACAGTAGGACCCCACAGTCCTCTGGCAGCCTCCACGTGTTCCACCGGTATACCAGAAGCCTCAGTTTTGCTGCAGAGAACTTCTTTGAGATCTAGCTACACGAGTGGTGTTGCAGCCCTATATAGAAGGGTATGAAATTCCCAACTGGCGGTGCCAATCCGTGAACAGGGATTCCTACTGCAGGAGGAGGCACATAGCTGGGTCCCTTTTCAGAGCTTTTGCATATACAGTTCTCCCTGCTTGGGCACTTTCCCCAACGCCCTTTACCTGGCTGCCTTCTGCTTATCCAGAGATGACAGCTTCAGTGTCACCTCTTCAGGGGGGCCTTCTCTCACTGCTGTTCCTGGTCAAATCCCTGTGCCAAACACTCCCTTAGCACCCCTCCCTTCTCTCCTCCAACACCCTCCTGCTTCCGGGAAATTTGGCGTCAGGCATTTGTGTGAGGATTTGATTAATGTCTGACTGCACCCCGGGCTGCCTTCCTGAGGACGGGCTGTGTGCATCTTGCTCACTGCGATGTTTCTTGTGTCCCTGCCACATAGTGGGTGCTCAATAAAGATTCAAGTGGATTAAGGAGAGAGCAGAGTCCATTGACGATAACAAACATTTATCAAACGCTTACTATGTGCCAGGAATAGTCCTAAAGGCTTTTTACAGCAGTGATTTTCAAACTCGGCACTACTGACATTTTGGACTGGCTAATTGGTTCTTGCTGTGAGCACTAAATGTGAGAGCATGAGACAGGAGCTCCCTACCTGTGAATCATCTATTAATTCTAACCCTTTCTAGTTTGGGTGACTGCAGGTAAAATCACTTACCCGCTCTGAGCCTCAGTTTTCTTATCTCCAAAATGAAGATAATAACTCTAATCTTTCTAGGTGGTTGAGAAGATAAAATTAAATGAACCCTGCCTACAAAGCTTCTGACTAGTGCCTGGTACCTAACAGGAGTTCAATTACAAGTACTTATTATTCCCCCTCCACGTGAGCCCACACAGAGCAGACAGCTAGGCATCAGGACCGGCTTGATCCAGGGCGCAGAAAGCACCAGCCTGGGGTGTTGGTCCCCAGGTTATCTATGGGCCAGATCATCCTCACGAAGATGCGTGCAGAGTAAAAAGGGGGCACATCGCAGGGGCCAGGAATAAACAGTGGCAGAAGGAGCCCAAGCTTCTCCCAGACTGCAAGTTCCATGCCTCCAACCTGGGCCACCTCGGCAGCCAGCCACATTGGGAGCCTCACACTTTTTCTTGGGCTCTTCCTGTTGGCACAGCCCACCCTGCTTTATAAAGCTTCAGTGGGTTTTTTTTTTCATGGCTCCAGCTGTGAGATAAACTTTCAAGGATATTTCTGTGGCAGGTACAAACCTGGACAGGAAGCCTCGGGAAGAAATCCTAAATTAATTATATGTCAACATTTAAGCCACAAGAAGGAGCAGTTGTCATAAATTTTTGGGAGGTTAGAATCCAATTTTAGTTGTAAATGCGAGCAAGCTCACTGACTCACTTGTGAACGAGTGCCAACACAATGATATATTTTACATTCTTTCACAGCTTGTTTTGGCTAAACACAATGAAAAAAAGAGAGAGAGAGGAATTACAGTTTTTATTCTTCAGTGGGCCGAGGTGTTCAATCATGCAAAAGAGCTACATGTGCCAAAGCAGGAGAAATTACCTGAGTTTACTCACTTTTTTGGTTGTCTTCCACTTTTACTGAAATGGAACTGGAAACTCAAAAGAAGGCCACAGGTAGCACAGTGCGGTGACTTTCAGCACGGATGGCCCAAGGCTGGACATGCTTGACAACGAATCAAGGCTCCTCCAGGAACTGCCCTCCTGGTTAACACTCAGTCCTGACCAAACCCTGGCACACCCATGGTTTCGGAAACATCCTTTCCCTGAGCATTTGTCCCTGGTTGAATTTGGTGGTAGGTAGTCATTAGCAGAAAGGCAGAAAAATCTCCTTTAATTTTCACAAATTAGGAAGGCAGCTGGGCTATGCTATCATTTTTGCTTTCTGTTTACTTTCTGTAATCATTCAGTCAGTTGATTCTTCAACAGGGATTTATTCTGGTGGGCTATGAGCTAGGCCTGGGGATTTGATGAGGAGCAGGACACAGAGCCTGATCGGTGACACCCCAGGCAGGTCAGGGCCATGAGGAATAAAAGGACAACTGCCAAACAGTGTGATGTGCAAGTGAATGAGGGTGGCCGGGAGGGAGAATCAGGCCAGGGAAGCCCGCAGGCACCTACTACGTCAGGGAGGGTCGGCAAAGACTCCCTATAGGAGAGGACTTCCAGGTTGAGACCTGAGGGGTGATGAGCAGGAGCTACCCGGTGGAAGAGGGAAGAAAGGAGCCTTCTGAGTGGAAGAGCAACATGTGGCAAAGCATGAAATAGAGCCAGAGCAAGGCCGACTCGGAGAATGGCACGTGCCAAGGACAGCGGTACCCGGAATGGGAAGGGGGGCGGCAGAGCCAGGGCAGAGAGACAAGCAAGGCCCCACCATGCAGGACTTTGCGGCTACACCAAGGAGACTGGATGCTTCCCTTAGGGCAGTGGGATACCATGGAAGGGGAGTGACCTGGGCAGATGTGTGACTTAGGAAGGCACCTCCAGGACAACACAGAGGCTGGGTGGAGGCAGCTGGAAGCTATATCACCTTTCCTTAAGGGAAGAACAACCCCCTGGGCAGTGTGAGTTGAACTGTATCCCCTAAGAAGATACCTACAAGTCCTAATCCCTAGTACCTGTGAATGTGACCTTATTTGGAAATAGGGTCTTTGCAGATGTAATCAAATTAAGACAAGGTTATACTGGATTAAGATAGGCCTTAATCCAGTGACTGGGTCTTTGTAGAAGATCGGTTCTTCTACTTAGAAGAGAAGAATGTGGACACAGAGATGCAGAGAATACACACAGGGAGAACATCGTGGGTGACAGAGGCAGCTTAGAGAGATGCATCGACAAGCCAAGAACGCCAAGGATTGCCAGCGACAACCACCAGAAGCTAGGAGAAGGCAGGGATGATCCTCCCCTAGAGCCTTCAAGGGCAGCATGACCCTGCCAGCACCTTGATTTTGGGTTTCTGGCCTCTAGAACCACAAGAGAATAAACGTCTACTATTTAAGCCACCAGTTTTTGGTACTTTGTTACAATGCCCAGGAAGCTAACGCAGGAGTCATGGTGGAGTCGCGCCATACTGCTCCCAACAACACCGAAACCCCGAGCTGTCTGGATGCTGGGACTGCAGGGGTCCCTTTGGGAGAGGGCCATCTGGGAGCTAAGAAGCATCTCCCCTGGCCACTGGCTCCCTTTGCTGGTTAAGCAACCTGTGCGCAGAGGCCTGAGCCAGGGCTCTTCCAAGGGCGGCCATCTGTGCGAGAGCTAGAACTGAAAGTCAATATTTGTCCACAGGCAACAGTTGTGTTTGCAGTATGAAAGCCCCAACAGGTTTTTTCAGAGATTTCAATCCGTGTGGTCCTTAGACCATGAAGTCACCTTGTCCTGAGGAAACCCCTGAAGATGGGCTAGGAGGGACAGAAGTCTCAAACAGTAGGCTCTGGCAGGCAGCAGCTCGGGATGCTCGGAGGGGACAGGTCCCAGGCCAGGGTCTGCAGGGAGGCTCGGCATACAATGGCCGCGCTTGTGCTGCTGGAGGGTGGGGCTTCCTCAGGCCCTCCCTTGGTGCTGATGGGATCAGCTGTTCCCAGCTGGAAGTGGTAATGCATCCGCTTCCCAGGGACACCAGCTGACATGTGGATGGGACGGAGGGGCTAGCAGGAGCACACATGTCTCCACACCTCCTTTGGGAGGGAGAGGTGCCCGGCCACCCCAGTTCTAGCCTGGACTGGGCCCGAGGGGTCAGGAAGCACCAGCATAGCCACTCGGTGCCTAGCACAGCGCCCGACACCAAGAGGCTCTTAATAAATGGGTAAGTGAATGAATGAAGACCTTGGGCTCTTTAATCCAATCGAATCTGGGTTCAATCCTGTCTTAGCCTGTGGTTCGCTGTGCAACGTAACAAGAAATCGAACTTTTGTGGGACTCTACTGCCTCAGCTGTGAGATGGAGATAGTAACAATATCTACCCCAGAGAAGTGTTAAGAGAATTAGAGTAGATCATACATATTAGTGCTTAATGGAACGGCCTGACAGTGATAAGGCCTCAGTAAATATTAGCTGATATAATGATCATTCTCTCATGGAGTTGTGTGCAGTATAGCAGAAGTGTTGCCACTCGCCAGTTCTAGACGTGGGGGTGAGTAGTGGGGGGGGGGGAAGAGGAGAGGGTAGAGAAAGCCTTGTAAGAATTCAGTTCACAAACCCCTTCTGTTGCCTTGATCTCAACTGGCCGTCATGACAACTCTGTGACACAGGGCAAGCGGAGTCATCTCCACTTCTGATAAGAGAATCTGAAGTTCAGGGCACTGAAGTAACTCAGGCAAACGCTTTTCAGTGGTAAGTGGCAGAACAAGACTCCACCCCAGAAGCCTTCCCATGACGTCACAATAGAGCACAGAGGCACTCATGACTCCTCCCGGCATGAATGAAGGAGACATTCAGTTGCAAAATGATTTTGAGGTACAGGTGGGAAAGCAAACGAGGGCTGAGGAAGACGCACCAGGAGGCCTGGGGCCCTACTGCCTGTGTGGGTTTTGGCAAGTCACCTCCCTTTCTCTGCCTCTGTCCTTGTATCTCTTCCAGTTCCCAAATCCTAGGAGGGGTAAGAAGGCAGAGCCGGGAGCTGCTGACCAGCAGTCAATTAATTTCCTGAGCCTCGGTTTCCTTATCTGTCGAATGGAGATGATAACACTCCCACAGCCTTCCTCTGCGGCTCAGAGGTGACACGTACATGGAAGGGCCCCGTAAGCAGCACCGACATTAAAAAGGACAGAGCAAAATATGATGGCAGATTGGAAAGGAGAAGCAGAAGGAAACGGTCCAAGATAAAAATGCATTAATATTAACCAACAGGTTCCTTCGGAAGAACAAAGCAATGAAACAATAATTTTAGAGAAACAAAACCCTGCCTAGAAACAGTCTGCCAGAGGGAGCGGAAATGAAGGCACAACCAAGTGGCCCTTGGCTTACCTATCTCGAAAACACGAGATGAAAAAGATTCTTTGTAAACCAATATTTGTAAAAGCCCCACTGGGCTTTCTGCCTGCACAGACTGCCTATTATCTTGGCAGAGGATGAAAACGAGTGAATTCTTATTTAAAATGAGCATGAAGCAAATTCAGGTAAATGTTATCGGCATCATCGTGAGCTACCATTTGCTGAATACCTACTGTGTGCTGGGCACTGTGCCAGGAACTGAGCATAGATACTTTATTTGGCAAAAAAAAAAAAATCTAACACTCTTGCAAGGCACGCATAATATTCAGTTATTCATATATTCATAAACTTTCATATGCTTATTTGTTCAGCAGAGCTTTGAGTGTCCATTATGTGCAGGTACATCTGGTGCAGACACAATGAGGAAACCGGCCTAGTCCTGTTCTGTAAGGCAAAGTTTCTCAACCTCAGCACTTCTGAGCTGATGGTCCGTTAGGACGGTAATTCTTTGTTGTGGAGAGACTGTTCTGTGAATTATAGGATGTTAAGCCGTGTCCCTGGCCTCTTCCCGCATAGATGCCAGTTGCACCCTAGTTTGACAATCAAACAATGTCTCCAGACCTTGCCAAATGTCCCCGCGGGGTGGGGTGGGGACAGGAAGAAAGTGAATCTCAGAGAGGCTAAGTCCAGGGTCTCACTCTAGCAAGGGAGTCGGGTGAAGCAAAGCCAGAGCAGATCTCCGAAGCTGTTGCAGCTTCATTTTTGCATGTTGAGATGCAGGAGGTGGGAGTTTCCAGCCCAGAGCCGCTGGGATCCTGTCTCATTCACGATCAATGCTTGTCCACCCTTCAGTCCTACCTTTGGATTCTTTGATTTTTTCCTCTCCATGGCTGCCAAATCACATCAGTTACAAACATTTAATTCTTGAAAGGTTGGAGGAAACTCTAGTTAACCCACGTTCTGAACCCGAGACATCCGTGCATACTGCTGTGAATGTGAGTCGATTCTCCAGTGAGCTCCTGGATTAGCGATGGAGCACAGTTCATGTTTGGGCTCCTCAAACAGTTAGTGGGGGTGTACAGAAAATCTTAAAGGAAGGAGAATTGGGATTATTATATTCCCAAAATATCTTGAAATTTTTAAACTTCAAAGTCGTATTTCAGTTCCAAGAGTAGCCTAACCTTTGCAAAGGTTACTCCACAAATATACACAAGATAAAGAATTCCCTGGGAGAATGTCCACCAGGATCCTAAGCCTACATTCATATCTAATTTATAATCACTCTGAAAAAAAAGGGTTCCTCTTTCAAGGAGCTCACATTACCCATGGTCTGGCATTGTGCAGAGAAGTGACAGGTGCAATTTACGTGAATAATCACCGCAATCAGCTGCACTTAAAAATGAACCAGAGACGTGCTCTTTAGAGAGAGAAACTGCTGAGTCACACGGTCAACTATTGCTCCCCCAAAAGGTGCCAGAACAGAAGACACAGGAGAAGTAATAGGTCGTCTATTGTGATTCAAGTACTCTGGCTTGGGAGACCCAAGTTCTAGTCCCAATATTGCCATTAACTCATTGTGTGACCCCTTTTCCTTCACTGGACCTCAGTTTCCTCAATTGTAAAATTAGGTTACTGGACTAGATGAGAACCAAGGACCCCTCTTCCTTTAAAGGTCAATGGTTTTCCAGAAGTGTCATCTTCTCTGCAATCTTTGCGGCCTATTAGCGTGGGAGTCCCTTAGGCGAAGGGACTATGGAGATTGTAGCACCGATAATAATAGTGTCCCACAGTAGACATTCCATGAACGAATGGATCAATGAATGAGTGTCGTTTTCCTGCAACTGAAGCACCGAGGTGCCTCTGCTATCTTATTTAATCCCAACCAAGGATGCCTCACTCTGGGACACAAGCGATGCATGGGATGAAAACCACGGTATGGACCAGGTGCTGGCAAGACAGCAAAGGACCAGAGAGCAAACAAACATGTTAGGCTTTGTGGGTCTTATGATCCTGTCGCAACTAATCAATTCTGTAACTGTGGCATGAAAGCAGCCACAGACAATACACACACGTGTGGCTGCGATTCAATAAAACAAAAATTGGTGGCAGGCCAGATCTGGCCGTGCGCTGTAGTCAGCCGGCTCCCAGTGTGGCTTAAAGTAACCGACCTGACCTGTGTCCTCTCCGTCTTGATCAGCCCCTGGTGCTCTGGGCCTGGAGAGCAGCACAGCCGCTTCCTAAGATATCTGCAATGATAATGGCCCCATCTCTCTCTCAGCTCATCTCCTGTAGTCAGAGCCTACAAAAATCTCCCTGCAAGAGCCCCGTTTTCAGCTCAGGAGCAAAGATCTCCAAGATTATTGGCATCAAAAGCCACACCCTCTCCCCACATTAGGCTGGGGCCTCAAGAGCAGGGAAGTCAGAAGGAAGGGATGGCTGGAAGTGGAGCACCCATGCACAGAGACTTGGCCCGTCTTCCCTGGAAAATCAAATCCAAGTGTTAAAAAGAGTTACGAAACCCAATTATTGCAGGCAGCAGTCAGAGGTGAGGGTGGGCTTTTCTCCCACCAGAACACCTTTCTGTCTCACACATGAGCACAATTTGGATTCTAACAGGACTATGAAGGAATAGTTTGATCATGAGGTCATCACACGGGGCTCCAGAGCCCAACTGACCTTTTGAAGTCTGCTCAGGGAACCTCATTATGTTGCATTTCTGAGTCGATTCCTCCTCTGATTTTTTCCAAGTCTCTTTGCCCTTGCATTCCTTTGATGGTTAGATTTTTGCCTTGATAGAGAGGCATAGGCTGAAGGGAGGGAGAGCCATGATGGGAATCAGGAGGAAAGACTTGATTATTAAGTGAATAATCCACTCTAGGGGCCTTGGCCTGCTACTCCTTGGACTGGGCTTGCTGGCTCAGATGTCTTTAAGGAGCAGTAATTCTCCAGAAGGCAAGACTCCCATCGGTTACCAACGCTATTTGGAATGAATTGATGCAACCCTCGAGTTGCGAGCTGGAACCCTTGCCAAAGCAAGCACAACGTTCCCATCTTGTAAAGCAGTAATTGGGAGTAACTTCCAGAAGAAGGGAACCGATCCTTCCCCACGACAAGCCACTCCTCCCTTGCCCCCCTGAACATTAATGTGGTTGCTCGGCCCACTGTCTGCCCCCAATATGTGTTTGTGTCCTTGCTGCCATTTTTCATACTAATGACTCCCGACTTCCTGCTTGCAGAATGTCAGAGCACGGAGAGGTCCCCAAAGATTCTCAGTTCCCTTTAAAAAGATGATAAAGGGTGGCCTGGTGTATAACCACATGCACAAATCACAGGTACTCCTGATCTCTTCAGGAAAGGAGGTAATTCTCCCCCTGATTTCAACCTGCTGCTGGGAACGCTCAGTCAGGCGCAGGGTTGAAGCTCAGTGGTAGACACAAAGTCCCCTGCCTGGCTGCCGTTTTTGGATGGCTTGGCTTTCCCTGGGCCACCACCGGCAATGACAGGACACAGTCCTCCTCTTTTCTCTTTCCAGCTTCAACATATCTGAAGAGTTTTAAGGCACAAAGTATACCCTGGGGAGGTGGTGCTTCTCACTTGTTTGAATGAAAGGCTTGGAAATTTCAGTCATTAATCATGATTGTAAAAAGATTGGCAAAAGAAATTGCAAGGAACTGTCCTCGGCTTCAGCCTTTCCATGCTGATATTCCAGATCCGACTGAGGCTGCTTTATACCAAGACTCCAGGGCTACAGAGATCTTCTGTAGAGCCACAGCACCCCTTCCATAGGACTTCCAGATCTCCTTTGTGGCTTACAGCTAGTGACGGCCCTTTCAAAGTAACTGTGGCTAGGAGAACCCCCCACACAAATGGGAAGACCACACGGCTGACTTCCAGTCCTGTCTAGACTGGCATCCTTCTCTCAGCTTAAACATTAACACACAGGGTCACCTGGATTAAGCTGCTCAACTTTTCACTGCCTTGGTCAGGGCCCCTCCAGTTATATAGGTCCTTCCTCTGAACCTAAGGACCAACACAACACAATCACTTTCATTGTGTCATTATGAACATCGCCAGCAGTAGGGGCTCCTATTATGAGCTAGGATTGGGCTACTCCTGAGGTCCAAAACTCAGTAAGACCCAGCCCTGCCCTCAAACCAACAAGCAAACAAACCTCTACATCTAATGGTATCTCAAGTGTGTATAATGATAATGATACTTACTGAGCACAAACCAGGTGCCAGGTGTAGTCTCTAAGGCTGTTCATATACATTAACTCACTCAATTCTCCAAGTCCCTTTTAAATACATACTCTTTTAATTCTCGTTTGAGAGATGAGAATACCGAGGATTTAACAGGACAAGACAATTGCTCAGGGTCACACAGGAATTAAGTGGTGAACCCAGGATCAAACCCAGCCTGGTCGCAATGTGGGGCCCTCGTAAGCTGCACTCCCGTCTCAGGACTTAAAGGTGGTATCAGACTCCTTCCTCACTTATGCTGTGTTCTCAGTTGATCAGTTCACTTTTTCATTTATTCCAAAACATTTTAATAAAGTCTTCACAGGGTCCTGACCCGAGGCTAGATGTTGGGATGATGCAGCAGCTGAGAAGGACAGGGTCCCCACCTGGTCTCACAAGGCTTACAACAGAGCAGGAAAGAACACCCTGACCGCCTCAAACCCTCCTTTGCTGGTGAGCACCCTCGGCCCCTAGAATCCCGAAGCATGAGTCAGAAAAGTCTTCCTAGCCCACAGGACTGGCTAACCTGCAAGGACAGAGCCAATGCTGGAAGGACCACAGAGTAAGGCCCGTTTTTCCAAAGTATGTCTCTCACCTAATAGGAGATGGCAGGAGCATCACAGACAGGGGTGGCCAGGCTGGGGCAGAGGCCTCCTTGTAACAGAGGCAGAGTCCAAGCAGGGCTGGATGGTGCTTGGATGATTCTGGAAGCTGGGGGATTGTGGGGAGGTAGAAGAACATGACTAGCGATACCAGCCAGGGCTCATGACCCTTCAGAGGTTCCCTCATCTCCCCTTCGTGTCCTGAGTGATAATGACAATATTCATGCTACTCATCTTAGGAACCACTAATTTTTGAGCACCCTGCACCAGGCTTGGCGCTGAGCATGCGACGTGTATTTTGGCATTGAATCCTCACCGCCTCCCTATGAGGTGTGTGATCACGTCCCCCTCCCAGTCCTGATCCTACTCCCTGGGTGTCTGTTACCTCAGACAAGAGGAGGCAAAGGAGCTGAAGAGTGGACGCTGCAAAGAAGGGAAGGGAAAGGAGAGGAGGTAAGAAGAGAAGCTGTGTAGGGTATGGGGAGCAGGGGAAGACACAGAGGCAGTTCGTACCACTGGGGTGGGTGTGGGGAGCGTGGGATAACAGCTAACAACATGGCGACATGTGTGCCACTCCCGGGGAGACCGCCCAGCTGGGAGTCTGGGGACTCTCTCCTCGCTCACCCTCTGACATTCACATACCCACACTTCACCTGGGACAGCCCTGCATTTTCTCTCTTCCTTATAAGATTTCCTTGGAATTAAAGGCTCTATATAATTTTGATGATACAGAGAAAGTGAAGACCACATGGGTCCAGTTGCCCTACGAGTGAGCAGTAGCGCAGTGAGCTGGTTAAGAACGTGGCTTCTACAGCTAGAGGGGTCAGGCTGGCGTGTGTCTTGGGCAATACACATCGTCTCTTAGAGCCCACCCCCCTCCTCAGGAAAAGGAGAGCAGGAACTCCACACTGGAAGGATGTAGAGATCAGATGAGATCGCGTACTAAAGAATCTAGCACAGAACCTGATGCAAAATAACAGCTCAATAAACAGTAGTGAGTACTATTCTTAGTTTTACTCAAATTATTCCTCCTGGTCTTGGACTCAGGCAGCAACCTGAAGGAGCAGCCGGCAGTGACATGAGGTTCCCTAGATACTTCCAAGATCGGGAAACAGAAGACGGTGTCCATAGCTCTGGAGAGGAAATGGTTAAGCATTACGGCCAATGTGACGGTGGGAAGGTACAGACTCCCCAAAGAATCCAGGGCTGGAGACTAGCAGCTGAACAGCCAGGGGCACGTGTCACTCCACCATCGGTCACTGCGGCCGTTTCCACCAGGGCTCCCGCTGTGGCCGTAAGTCATCCCCGGCGTATCCAGGACGTAGTATTTCATCGCGTGCGAGTTCAGCATGTTATTTCAGTGGCTTGGAGCTTCCTTTCCTAGCCAGGCTTCCAAGTGGGGCTGACACACGTTCCCCCTCATCTTGCCTGACTTGTTATTTCACCAGGCTCCTCTTCTAGGTGACAGGGGAAATACCCCCTGAAATTTTGGGGAGCAGGAAACTACTTTACAAAAATAAATGGGTGCCTTAAGCCAACCTGCTGGAGTTCTATTGCACTGCCGCCGTCCAAACTCAACCATGGCTAGGAGAGTGTGAGCACGTGCAGTCCCGGGAATATTATTTTTAGGGAGAAAGACTGGGCGTGGGGTGGGAAGAGATAAAGCAGAAATCTACTCTAGGCCAGAGTTGAGGGGTATCACCAGAACAAAAGATTTACACCCAGGAGACAAGTGTTTGGAGAAACTGAGGTTCTGGTGACTGCCATAGGCAGCAGATAATAGTGGGAAAGAAAGAGCTAAAACAGATGCAAGCCTCACTCATGCGAATGGGCTGTCTATACCTTCTCCCTACCTCGTGATCCAGGAAAGGGGGTGGGACCATCTACCCCATCCTATGTGGACCTTCTTCCATCTCTTGCTAATTAAAACAAAACGAAACAATATTTTTAAGTTCCAAATTCTAATCCTGGTCCCCAGTGTGGTCAGAGTAAACTTTCTAAAACATAAGAGTGATTAAGCCCCTCCCTTGCCTAAGCCCCTTTGGCAACTTCCCATTGTCCTAAGGAGAAAGCCACAAGACCAAGTCACCTCTTCCAGCTTCTTGTCTTCCCAGCGGCTTCTGCTCTCTGATTCAGCCCTTTCCTCTCCTCCTTCACTTCACAAAGTCAAACTCACCATTCCGTTCTCAGGTTAGACAACACCTCCTCCTTGAAGCCCTCCCTGGGCCCCTGGGGCCAGTTAGATGACCATTACCCTCACTCCCAAGGCCCCAGACCTCCCCGATCCTGGCACGTCCCAGACGTGGCTGCCTGGTCTTCCCAGCCAAACTGCGAATTCCGTGAGGATAGGGACCCTGTCTACTCAGCCCGCCACTGTGCCGCTGGCACCATGCCCGACTCACAGCAAGTGCCCAGTAAGTACATGTTGATGGACTGAGCTGACTTGGTGTAGGGCCTGGAGTAAGGTCTCACAGGACCCACATTTGTGTGTCTCTGTTGAAGGAGTTGATGTCATAAATTCAGAAATTGTGAAATACAAAAATTGAAATTTATTTAGAGTTTGGTAGCAACAGATCTGAACTTCCTGCCTCCCACTGAGAGGCCACACGAACACTGGGTGTGGGAAATGGCTGAAGGGTGGGAGCCCCCTACCCTCCTACTCAGATATCAGGAGACCCTGCTAGAAGCGGGGCAAACCCCAGAGCGGTCTCGGCATGCTGCTGGCCTCCCAGCGCCTCTGCCCAGCGCCTCGGCCCTGCCCTACAGGAAGGGACTGTGAAACCTCAATCTTTCACCTTGAAATTAGAGCATCTAAACCTGCAGCTTAAGAGCATTTGCCACATATAATTACTGACCTGAGACATCAGTCACCTTCAAAAATTCTACACTGACAGAGGGCAAAAGAAAAGCGTCTAGAATATCAAAAGGTAAAGGGTCCAGATTAAAAAGGGAGATGCAAGGAAGGCTTTTCCCAAGTCACAGCCTTTAATTGACTCCAGTCTCTGCCGACACGTTGGCCTCCTTTGTCAGCATGCTGGGAGGCCCTGTGGGCTCCACTGACACCCGTAACTTGCTGCAGATCGGTGTGGCCCGCCTGCCACATTCCCCCAGAAACCTCCCCTCACTGCCATGCTGGGTGCCACAAGCAATCAACGTCTGGAGGTGACAAGTCTGCTGAAAGAACAGTCTTGGGAGCTGGGATGGGTTTGGAGCACAGACCTGGAGGATGACAATTTCCCCCCCATGAAGTGACAGACTCCAGAAAAGCATCTAGAATATCAAACAGTGAGATGCCAGACCTGAGACTTAACAAAGTCTGGGCCAAAAGGGAGGCTGGCTGGTATTTTTCATCCAAAGGTCAGTTGAGTAAATGTTATAGTCAGCTAGTTCATTTCTTTGGGTCCTAGTTTACCAATCTGCGTGGTTCTAGAAAACGATCAGTATCTCTGCCTCCCACTCCCACTTTAGGGCAGAGGTACACTTGTAAATTAAAAGGGTCCCCCTCTTCTTACAAAGTCTGCACAGTTTGGGTCAACCTCTAGTTCAGTACGAATGCAGCCTTGCACTATTTCAGACATGAAGAAATAACAGGTTGCTTTGGAGGGAAATTAAAAAGACAAACCAGAGTAATTCCTGCAGAAAGCCTTAGAAACCAAAGTCCTGCTTATTCTGCATGGAGAAAATAGGCCACGGGGACATGTTTCAATGTCTTTTTCCTTTTTTTTCCCCTTAAGTTTCATTAACATTTTACTTTTCTGCAAAGAAGTCCAAAAATAGACCAAAGGGCTTTTGCACCATAAATGAAGGCTGTGCCCATTACTCTATCAGAACACTGCCCCCACCCCCATTGTGGATGAGCCCACCACCCTCCACTTGTCTGTCTGGTAGGCGTGTGGGAAGCAGTGGGGAGGAGATGCTCTGTATGATCCGCATGTCAAATCCTTTAGGGTCATTTAGGATAAAAAACTGGTATCAAAAGAAATGTCAAGCAGAGAAATCTAAATAATTAAAATCTGTTTAGTGGCTACAGACCATCATCTCTTCCTCTTTGGGTTTTTGTCCCTAGCTTTTTCTTTTTCTCTGAATTCCCCACAAACCCGTGAGACTTTGCTGAGCCAAACTCAGCTCTCCTCCGGTTGCTGGGCTATGCTTATTAAATGTGGATGAATGTCAATGTCACCCATCTCATTAATAATTGATTTCCAGCCCTGTCTCTATTTGCAGAGCAGAAGCCACTTACAGAGTCTATTATTCCAACTCTGTGTGTGGGTCACAGGGCCAAAGAGGTTCCACCAGGGGTAACCTTTGTTGACAGCGATCACCATGACAACCCCACACATCCCCAACCTCAACTCACATGCCCGAGAAGGTGCTGAGTCCTGCCCTGCACTGGGGACTGGACTGGAGTTTGCTCAGCTAAATGGCTATATGAGCAAAACTGCTGGCAAAATGGGATTTTTCCGTTTTAATTTTTGGTCTTTGTTGAACAGCGTTGCGTTCTTTAACGAACACTTTTGGAAACCATCATGGAAAAGGGCATTTTTGGATTCAAAAAACAAAACCCTGTTTTTCTTTCTGTCTCCTTAGGCAAAAAAGAAAGACAAGGTAAATCCCTCTCTGGCTGCGTTTAGGTCATTTTAAGTCAATGAAACCTTATATAGGTTATATCCTGGAATAACCGATTGTTTCTTTTCCACTCCACCAAGGCTGCAAGCTTAGACGGGAAGAATTACTGTTTTGCTTTTAACCACCTATTAATATTTCGTCTTACCAGCCACGCTTCCTCTATCCTTCTACCCCTTCTTTGAAGATTTCCCCCTCACTAAATTAATGTTTAACAAGTAAATGAAGCCAACGGAGAGTTTTGAAAGATCCACACAATTACGGATTGGGTGGGCGTGCAAGAGCCTTTAATTTAAGTGGGAAATGTTTCCCAAATTATGGCCTGAGACCTCACAGCTAATTACATAATTTTCTGCATCTGAAAAAACATTAGCTGAGAAAATGCAAACAGAATCACGCTGATAATGAGAGAGAAAAACCTGGAAGTGGGTTCATCTATTATTTTAGAAAATAGAGCTACTAGACATAAAAGAAGCACAATGCTAGAAATCCACATAGTCTGAGAGATCATCTGCCCCGTTATCTGTCAGGTTGAGGCAGGGTGCGCAATTAAACAAGCTGATCGTGTACACTTGAGAAATAGTTTACATTTCATTTGTGCTTGGAGATTTTCTAAGGCACATTTTCATACTGAAGGCTCTGCTAAGTCCTGCAATTAAAAACAATATATTTAATTTTGTTTAGTCCAGAATTGGCTGCATTTATGTGGTTATATATTCTTTAAAAAGAATACTTATTTAAGTAATGTTATTAAAATAATTAAATATATTTAAAGATACATATTGTAAATAATAATAATTTAATGCATCCTGTGGGAATCCTTTTTTTTTTTTTTTTTAATGTAAACTGTTTTCGGTCCCACAGAACCTGTGTTTCTCGGAATATACTCTGGGAAATGCAGACTGAATCCCATCCCTTATAAAACAAAGATACTGAGGCCCAGAGAGAGGAAAGGTTTTGTTCAGTGTCCCGAGGGCAGTTCTTGGGAGAAGAGAACGGAGGATGGCTGCATTTCCCGGCCACTGCCCTGTGGATTAGACCTCATTAATGCCCTACCTGAGGTTATACCCCACACGAAAGGTGAGAATACAGAGGTGAGACATACACCAGATGCTCTTGAAGACTGGGCCATGGCTTGGTGTGGCAGGAATGTCCAGACGGAGAGATAGGTGGACAAGGCCCGTACTCTTTAAGGCTGATCTTTGCTACAAAGTATGGACACTGGGGTGGCTGAGGGTACAGAAGTAAGGGATAGCTTATACTCACTTAGGAGGAGAAAATCTAAGACTTAATGAAAATCCAGGCACTGAATCGCTATTTGAGCTCAGGACATGCCTTCTTATCCAGGGCCTTAGTTTCTCCATCTGTAAAATGAGGGAGGTGAACCAGAGTATCTTGAAGGCCCCTCCCAGCTTTAACATTCTTTATCCTACTCTCTTGGGAGTGACACTCAAAGCCACATTCACACAATGACTTGTACCATGAATAGCTGCTTTTAAAGTCAAAATTCTCTTCTCTGGGAAAGAAATGTCTTTGTTCCTTTAAAGAGCAAGGTCAGTTCAGACGGCACCCCGCAGACCAAATGCTTATGCAAAGTTCTGGGAGGCACCTAGGGCAGTCCTGGAAGGGCTGGCTGTTCCTCACTCCCCAGGGACTGCCAGACCCTCAGATAACAGCTTCTCTTGTTATAGCCTGGCTCCCACTCCCTACGAAGAAAGCAGAAAGCGAGAGGTGCAGATGTGCAGGAGCCAACAAATATATATCTATATATATAAATAAAAGTTTTCTTTGGAAGGGAATTTCAGAAACTCAGAAAAGTTAGGTCCAAAGTTTGGGTTCAGCTCAGGTCTTCCTCCTTAACAAAAGCCCCATTCCTGAAACGCTATCTGAGAGAAAACAATTTCATTCAGGACATCAAGCCGTGAAGTCATCAAGTTTTGAAAAACATCAACCTCCCAGACCACCATCTGTTATGCAAGCTCCATGCGATGTACAAGGTTGCTAATTTTTTTGGCCAAAACTTCAAATTCCATGCTTTTAAAGATTAAGATGACAAACAACTTACTTTTACAAAGACCTGAGCCAGCCAAAAACAGTCTGGCTCTCCCTTAGGTCCTAGCGAGATCATGGCTTTGAAGAGAGGCCATAGATTGTCAAGTCAGGCCACTGGTGCTTGCTGAGGTTTGGACCCTGTATGACAAGAGCCCCGGTGGTAGGGTTCCTAGAGGAAAAGCCATTGGCTTCCCACTGTAAATAAAAGCTAGGGATGGTCATTCCCATTCTTGGCTCTTATCTGGCCTGTACATCTGATTATGTCCGGCAGGGAATGTTCATGGGACAGTTTAACGATTCATAAAGAGCAGCTTTCACAATCTTTATGTTGTCTTCTCCAGCATAAAAATTGGCCATTCCTCTCCACATGCTATCCACAGAATTCAAAAATTGTGAGGCTAAGTGTCTACACAAAATGAGTTGTAAAGCCGGACGAGGACTGTCATTAGATTCCAGATAGTAATATAAGCAGGAATGTTTCTGCCTTGGTTAGTTTCACAAACATTGAACATAGGCAAGTCAACATGCTAATATGCCAAGTCAATGTTGTTTGAACCAATTCAGCCCAAAACATACTAAGTCAAGTGGCTAGACTTGAAAGAGTCTTAAGGACATTCATATTTCTTGCCAAACTATCCTTTATGGAGCATCTACTATGTTCTAGGCACTGTGAAAAACAATGACACACAACATCTCTAATTCTCATAGTAATCCTGCATAGTCGATATTTTAAAATGCATCTTATAGTTGGAGGAATTGAGACTCAGAAAAGCTAAGAATTTGTCCAAGATCATGGGGTTTCCATATGATGAAGGCAGGAATCACGCAAGTCTGCAAAACCAGGTACTTTTCCCTATATCCCACAAACGATGTCAGTCCTTACTCTTTCAGCACAGCTATAGCAGAGGTCACCACTCCCTTGTGCCACTTTAATCCCCAAATCCCAAGACCACTGAAGATTGTATCAGAAAGAGAACATTGCCCAGGATGGCAAATACATCTCCTCTGGAGTGCTCATTGAGACAAGCTGGCCCTGGCTGCCCAGAGAGCAGTACTCCCCGTGGCTATGTGCAAAGACAGCTGGAGGCATTGCCAGCCTTCAGACTGCAGAGTAGTGGCACCTGCATCGTATATTTTCTCATTCTAAACTATAGGACACTGATACTCTCCACAACCCAAACTCATCTCTCTCTCACTCTTGCCTTGAAAAACCAACACTTTGACTCCATAACACATGGCATCAAACTTTATTTCCCTAAGGACTTACTCTAGCAGTGAAATATCTGAGAACAGAAAAAAAGAAGATAATACAGATCTCCTTTCATGGAAAAATAAAGAATCTTCAGTGTCCCCCAAATTATTTCCCCTTTGGCCCCTTCTCATCCAAGTTTTTGTCTACTTCAAGGTGACCCACAGCTTGACCAGATAACTCTTGCCTGACCCCACAAGGATGGTCAAAGACTTCTGCAAGCCTTCTAATGGATTCCACCGTGGCCAATACTTGTCTTTGTTTTGCTTCCCATCCGCACCTAGAAAGCTTCTGTTCTTCCTACACAGTCACTCTCAGGTTCTATGCTGGAGGGAAGGGAATCCTCTATGCAGGTTTCTCCGGGGCTTTGGCCACTGGGATCGTTTCCTAGGTCCCATGTCTGCTCACAGCTTCTGCAGCCCTGGTATTCCACTGCAAGCCCAAGAGTCTCTCCTGCGCCTGCTGTGTCTAATCTGTCCTTCCATCTGTCCCTGAACTCCGTCAGACCTCGTCCCTGGGGGAGTGGAGGAGCAAGGCTGGAACAACAACAGGGGCTGTGGAGGAGCCGTCTGGGAGGGGAGCAGCAGCAGAAGGCTGTCCACGCGTAAGCAGTCAAATATCTGAACTCGGAGGGAGAGCTGCAGGGAGACGGGGTTTATATCAGCCAGTAATATCGAGAGCCAGAGCTCAGACTAATAGGAAGACATAAAAAATGGAAATGTTTCGGCTGGACATCAAGAAAAACATCCTGATGAAAAGGGAAGGCTCCCACGTGGGAGATGTTCTCATAAAGATGAGTGAGTGGCCAGGTCACCGCTGTGCTCTCCCCAGCTCGGCTCCGGTGCGGTCACAAACAAGGCCTGGCTGCCTTGGGCAGGTTGGAGGCTGGCCTCCCTCCAGTTTCCCTTCTCGAGGAGAAGACCACGGAGGTGGGCCATACAGACGACGCGGTGTGCAGTCAACTTCACCCCGCAAACCTCTCTTGGTTGTAAGAATCAAGGAAGCACTTAAGCTAAATCAGGAAAATGAGAGTTTGGGGAAAGATTCAGCTGGTGCATGGGACCTAGAGACGTCTCAGGCACTGGGGTGGCTTGGAGCTCCTTGCCCTTGCTCATGCTGCCTCTGCATGCGTTTGCTTCTCTCTGCGACCCTCTTCTGGTTCCTCATAACTACAGTCTTGGCTTCCCCAGCCGCCTTCCCCCTCGCTTATACCTCTCAGGCTAATTAACTCCACCTCCCCAGCTCCTCAATTCAGATTCCCAAGCACAAGGACCTGACTGGCCCATTTCATCCACCTGGGAGGCTGGTGCGCATGTGGCCATCCAGGTGACGAGGTGGCTGGGGCAGGGCATCTCGGGACTAAGCATGGCTGCCTGGCAGGAGAGGGCATGGACAGGGATGACAGTGATGCTGCCAGGCTCATCTGGGACTCTGTCCCCTTTCCAAGCACATAACTCTAGTCCTCCAAGCTCCATGTCTCGGATGCCCCATGAGAGCTGTGCTCCCTTCCTGAGCTCCAAGGTCCTCCTGCTTGGGTTGGGGAAGTGCTCAGCAGACAGAAAAAAGGCCACCTTCCCACTCACACCTGTGGCTCAGGGACTGGCTACTGAGTTTATTAGGCCTCAGAAGCGGCCTTTATTAGTGACGGATGTGCCATTTGTCCCCCCTTCCCCATCTCCCGTCCCCAATTCTATCACACCCACCCTTTGCTCTGGCTGTGAAGAGGCTGATCCTCCCCCACCCCCATGTTGCTGGGGAGGGGTGAAGGGGCAGTCCTTCTATGAATTGTCCCCCGGGGCATTATCTGTTTCTTCCCGCTTACCAGGGTCATTTAGGATAAATCTGAATTTTAAATTGTTTGCCAAATGCTGCCTTCGTGCTTGATACTCCTTGGATTCCTTAAAGAATTCAGCATAATATGAAACAGCTTAAACCCAAGGAACCACTTCCGAGACCCTTACCAAGCTGAGGGGAGGGGAAGGGATGATACGACAAACACTATCATTCAGTACAGCAATACACAAATCATCATAGTAACGGTGCTGCCCGTTATGTGCCAGACACCGTGCTGTGGCTATTACCTCATCGGGCCCTCAAACGGCCCCATGAGACAGGACTCATTACTATCTCCATTAAACAGAGGATGAAATACGTCTCACGGAGTTTAAGTTCCTTGCCCAAGGTCTTGCCACTACTGTCAGACATGAGATTTGACATTCATTTTAGTCTGTACTAAAGGTCTACACTTTTGTGGTTTTCTTTGGTATATTACTGTCACATAATATATAATAGCTCCTGCTTTCCTCATCTATTGAATTGTACCTTCATCTGTATGGTTGGCTATCATTTTTCTGACTGTTTGAGTGCTTTGTCCAAAGGACTTCTCTCCCATCTAATCCATCACCAAGTCTTGCTGCTTTTTATCTTTAGAATATTTCTGGAAACCAGTGTCTATTCTCCATCCTCAGTAACACCATGGCCACATCTCACTCCTAGACTGCTCCTGCCATGGTTTCCTAACAGGATTCCCTGCATCCCCACCCTCCCTAGCCACACTCCAAATTCCAAACAGCAACCAGAGGGCTCCTTATAAGAGACAAATCCAATTATGTGATTCCTTTGGGGAGAGACTGGAAGGAAGGAGTGGTGAGAAGCGGAGAGCCCCAAGGATGGGTAGTGAACACTGATGTCCTACTGCATTTCTTCAGAGCTGCGGAAGGAAGGCCTGGGCTACTGTGCGTGGGGTCAGGTGGGACTGCGTGGCATCAGGTGGAACTGCGTGACATCAGGTGGATGGGTCACAGGAACGTGTCAGGCCTTGTAACTGGGGAAGAGTTGAGCATCTGAGCAACTAAGAAACAGCTCTTCCTCTTGGTGGGACTTCCAGGGATAATCTGCTCCCGTTGGTAACTGTCTGCTCCAAGAAGCACTCAGCAAATCTCTGCCCTCATGGAAAGAGTTGCTGTATGTGTCACATGGAGCAGAAAAAGGCACACAAACACCACAAAGAACGGGATGGAGTAAAAGCATCAAAAGCAGCAGCAAACAGACGAAGGCAAGCTGCACTCACAGATGCCGTGCCAGGTGGGACCCGCTGGGCTGGGTCCTCCAGCCGTGGTTGCAAGAAGCACAGCCCTGAGTTCTGGGGTGTAGTTCACAGCATGGCTGGGCTGAATAACTGGGAACCCCTGTTGTTGCTGAAGGAATCCAAGTGGCAAGGGAATTAGGGAACCCCATTTAGGGGCCCTCTAACCTTCCTGTCACCCTGTTTTTGGTGCCTTCCTTAGGGTCCCTGAGCACACATTGGGGTGCTCAGTGATTAGGTGAGAAGTGAATAGATGGAGGGAAGGCAGAGCAGGAAGGGAGGACCCAGTCCAGGTAGCATCATGACTACCTGTGCAGGTGAGGGGTAGGCTGGGGAGAGCTTCAGACTGGGGAGAGGGGCCCAGACACCTGGCTCCATGGTTAATATAATGAAAACGAGAATAGTGGTGGCGGCAGCTACCCAGGAGCAGGTGCTTCTGGGCCTCACAGCTGTTCCTTCAAAGACCAGGCTTGCGCCACCTCAGGGCCTTAGCCTGCCCTGTGCCCTCCTCCAGAAACACTCTTCCCTCAGGCCTGGAGAGTCTTTGCTCTAAGTCCTTTCCAGGTGAGACCCTCTTTGGCCACCCTATCAACCCTGTTCCTTAACCCCACCCCTTCCTCTGGGCTTCATTTCTCTCCAAGACACTTAAAGCATTTTCTGACACACAGCATCATTTCCTTGTTTACCGTGTTTATTGTCTGTCCCCACTACTGGAATCCAGGTCCTATGAGGCAGGGGTTTTAGTCTGTTCTTTTCACTGCTACGTCTCCAAGGCCAAGCACAGTGCCTGGCACATAGAAGTTGTTCAATAAATATTTGCTGAGTAATCCTAGTTAACCACCACCACGACACTAATCAAAACTAGGTGTTGTGGCTCTTTCCATTTCAGGGATAAGAAAACGGAGGCTCAGCGAGGGCAGGGAACTGCCTAAGCGCAAACAGCCAGTGAGGAGAGAGGGAGGAAGGCGCATGCGTGTCCAGGCCTCCCTGGTACCCGAGCGCTGTTTCCTCCCCACCCCCAACTCGGCTGCTTCCAACTTCTGTGGAGAACGAGGAGTCTGGGCTCGGTGATTTATTGCCACGGCTCTCTCTCCTGAGGTCTGAAACTCAGTTCAAGTCCATAACTGTTTCCTCACAGGAGGTGGAGTTGCAGGTGGTTTGGGCACTTTCTTTGGAATAGAGTTTGAGTCCTGTTTATCCCACTCAGCCCGGGGACCTTGGGACACCGCTCAACATCTCTGAGCCTCTGTTCCCTTCCTTGAGTGGCTGCCGAATGAGGATGGTAATAGTGCGTCTCTGTGGGGGCGTTAGCAAGACAGCAGGGGATTCGTGTAAAGCGCTTACGAAGCGCCTGGCACAGGCTGTCCTGGCATTCCGCTGACACCCAGGGCCCTCCGGCTCGCCCCCACCGAGCTTCTGCCCAGCCCACCACCACTGCGTCTCCCGGGGTGGGGACACACCCTGGCTCCTCTCATCCCCTAGATCAGCCAGGTCTAACGTTCAGCCTCCAAGAGGCGGGGCAGGGCCCAGCGGGCCATGTTTGCAGCCCAGCAAATGTTCCTGGAGCCTTGTTTTTTGTTCTGTTGCTGGGCCATTTGTTTTTATAGCTTATCGTTTCTGCAGGGGGGCTTTGAAAGGCTGCCATTGCTCCAATGGATGTTTCCGGTTTGCCTCCATCAAGCCACATTTAATGAAAACCAGTTTAAGGTCTTCTTTCTCATAAAATGTCTCATTGTTGCTCCGGCAGCTCCTCTTTAGGAATAATGAAGATGAACGCTCCCTCAGTGGGGCAGCACACAAAACCCCAGCCGCAGGAGAGCTCTGCTCAGTCCTCAGGAAGTTTCCGAGACCAGGGGAGAAAAAAAGCAAGTGTAGCCTCTACTAGGGAGGAGGAGGAGTGGAGGCCCAGGGATCCTAAGCACTGCAAACCTAGAGAATGGAGCTTGGGTTTCTTAACTAAAGAATGTTTGCTGCTGAAGGCGTTCTATAAGCCCCTCAACAAACACCTAAGGGCCAGAGAAGTGAAGCAACAGACCTAAGGTCACACAGCAGAGCTGGGTTAATTGGGGTAAAGCTGAGAAGACAAGCAGTTCTGCAGAGTCCCCATGCAGAGCTCCTGCTCTGGAGGACCCCATCCGGCAGGCCCAGGGGCTTTCTTCAGGCTGTCAGGTCGGGGCCAGGGTCAGAGATGCCTGAGGAGGATCTGATTGTCTGCAACAGGGCTGGGGAAACAGCTGGTGGCCAATTTCACAGACAACGGGAGGCCTCCTCTGAATAAAAAACACAAGGATTTCAGATGCACGCGCTTGAATGCCAGGCTGAGTTCAGCATTCCAGGGGTTACCAGCTGAGGTGCATGCCCGTGAGCCAGCTCTGGTCCTCCCCAACTATGCTACATGGGAAATGTCCTACACAACATAGTTGTCTGAAAGGGACCTCGTGCTCTCCTGGAGCTACAGTTCTTTTTCTCCTTTCAGATTATATTTGTGGTAAATAAATCATTTCAGAATTGCTCTACTAATTGTTTTGTCACTTGTTGCAGGAGAGAAAAGAGTTAAATATAGTGAGTTAATCCGGGTTCTCTGCAAAGGAGACATGGACTTTCCTCCTCTAAATGTGTCTCCATGGTTACTCCGAATTTGCCCATCCCCTCGTCTGCCACACTTGCTCTCTTCTGGGCTAGAAAACAAGGGCAGACAAGAAATGGCCACACAGATGCCTTTCTTGTGAACCTGAAATAGGTGTGTCAGCAAGGGGGTGATGTGGGCCCAGCCGGGAGTGGGCGAGGGCTGAGCTGGGAGGGAAGGCATCCAAATCCTCTCTCGACACCAGCCCTGGCGTTCACACTTGTGTCCTTTGATAGGGCAACTGGCCTTTCTGGAACTCAGTTTTCCTGCTTTTATAATAAATGAGGTGGTTGTTTTAGATTAGGGGTCCCAAATGTGCATTGTTGACTTGGGTACCAGGTGGGCAGCAGTCCCATGGTAGGAACAGAAGGGATAGTGGCAAACTGGGAGAGTCCCTGCACCTACTACAGGGACAGCTACCTCTCCCTCCAGCCAATGTTTCTTTTCAGAAATGGAGACTCTCAGCAGCCAGACCCTCCATTTCTCAACATCTACACTTTTATGTGAACACATTTTAAATCTTGGCAACAAATGTTTAAGACACCATGCATGCTGGTCAAACAAATGCATTTGTTGATCTCTAAAGTAACCTGGTTTTAAAACTCCACGATCCATACTTATTTATTACAGAAAGGCAGAGTGTGTAGTAAACAGAGAGCCGAATTTGGCTGCATAAGATAAGAGCTGGAGTCCTGGATTCACCGCTTACTCGAAGATGCCACCATCTCCAGCGTCAGATCTCCTCGCCTATGAAGTGGGGATGCAGTAACGGCCCTACGGTTCCTCCAGTGCGGCGTGAGCAGGAAATGAAGCTCCTTTTGCAAAAAGGGCTGGATGAAGGGTAGAGTACCATGTCCTGGTTATTCTCATTATCTAAAAATTCTTCTCTTCACCACTGGGGACCCTGAGGCCTAAACCTGGAACTAAGCAGCCGTCTCCGAGGCAGCTCTCCCAAAGCAAAATGCCTGAGACAATATGGAAACCAGATGCGGAGCACATGCTGCCTTACCTTATTTTTTTCCCTGTGCTTTTGTAACTTTTCAAAGCCTTTCCACATTCGTGAGCTCTGATATCACTAAACTCACAGCTGCCCTGCAAGGCTGTCAGATCAGGTATTACTATGTTCCAGATGGGGAAACTGAGGCTTAGAGATAAGAATGACTGGGCCAAGGTGCCAGAGAAGGTAAGATGGGAGCCCTGTGGCCTTGAGTGCTGCCCACTGGCCTTTCTGGGTGCTTAATAGAAAAACCTTTCTGTGGCTTCTTACTGCCCATTTTGGTCTGGACCCTACTCTTCAACACGACACCCAGCCTGGTCCAGCTGGGTCCTGTGCACCTCTGTCCTCTGCAACCCTCCCTGGCCTCATGCTACCCCGTCCCCCAAGCCTTCCTGCCGTAATACTCGCCTCCTTCCCTCCCTCTTCGAGGCCCATCACCACCTGTGTCCCCTCAGGTCAAGCATCACTGCCTCCAGGAAGCCCTCCCCGAAGCCCCCATTCTTGGTCATATTCATCTCTCACAGAATCATGGTCCCCTCCTTCAAAGCCCTTATCCTCGCTCGTGATTGTAAGTTCAGGAGTGTGATTACCTCATTAGTTCCATCTCTTCCACAGAAATTTAAGCTGCTTGAGGCCAGGCTCTCAACTCTTTGTAATCAATGTCACAACTCCAGCACCAGGGACAGTGTGCAGTAAATATTTGTAGAATCAATGCACAAATAATTACGTGAATTAGGTTACACCAACTATCTCAGGCAATTCTCTCCAAACCCAATGAGATAAATACTATGCATTGTCCCTTGTTGCAGGGGTCGGGGGTGGGGGGGAGACTGACATCTAAGAAGGTCAACAGCTTGCCCAAGGTCACACAGCTAGTGAGAGACAGTGGCAGGTATGGTTACAGTTCTGCCTGATTTCCAAATTTTCAAACATTTTACAATTTAAGAAATAATATGATGAGCCTCTATATTAGCCAGGGTTCTCTAGATAATCAGAACCAAAGTGATGTGTGTACATACAGGGAAATTTATTTTAAGGAGTTGGCTTATGTTATTTGGATGTGAGTCCAAAATCTGATGGGGTAGGCTGGCAGGCTGGAGACCCAGGGAAGAGTTCGAAACTCTTTTTTTTCTCTTTTCTTGAAACAGAGTCTCACTCTGTTGCCTGGGCTAGAGTGCCATGGCGTCAGCCTAGCTCACAGCAACCTCAAACTCCTGGGCTCAAGTGATCCTCCTGCTTCAGCCTCCCGAGCAGCTGGGACTACAGTTGTGCACCACCACACCCAGGTAATTTCTAATTTTTTCTATTTTTAGTGGAGATGGGGTTTTGCACTTGCTCAGGCTGGTCTCGAACTCCTGCCCTCAAACAATCCTCCCATCTCGGCTTCTCAGAGTGATAGGATTACAGGTGTGAGCCACTGCACCTGGCCAAGAGTTCGAATCCTAAGGCAGTCCTCTGGCAGAGCTTCTTCTTGCTCAGGGGAAGTCAGTCTTTATTCCATTAAGACCTCTAACTGATTGCATGAGGCCCACCCACATTATGGAGGGTAATTTGCTTTACTCAAAGTCCAACGACTTAAATATTAATCTCATACAAAAAAATACCTTCACAGAAACATCCAGAATACTACTTGACCAACTATCTGGGTACTGTGGCCCAGTCAAGTTGACACGTAAAATTAAGTAATAATATCATAACCTCTACACACATACCCATCACTCATTACCAACAAGTTGCTACCTATGCTTTAGCTGACCTCCTTTTTTCCTTTTCTTTCTTTCTGCTGGTGAAATGTTTGGAAACATACCCCAGGTCCCATATCTTTACACCCCAACCTGCTTTATCAGTCAAGCTAACTGACTACAATGCATGTTCATAGAACCCTGCACCTCAGAGAACTAGCTCTGCCCCCGACTCTGAGCAACCTGGTCCCCCGAAATGCAGAGAAGAGGCTTCCTGATGCAGAGCCCATCTGCACTGCCTGAACGGTGAAGTCTGATTTGTGGGACACTTGGTGAGAAGTTTCCTTTATGCTCCAGTAAGTCTGCACATAACTTGACCTTGGCCAGGGCTGGGGGCGGGGGCCGGCAGCAAGACTGTTCTCCATCCACTCGAGCAAATCACTGTTTTTCCACGGCCATACGTTTCCATTCTCATGTCCTGCCCGCCTGCTCCCCGCCTGTTGCTTCCTCCTCCTATTTCTCCCCCTCATTCTTCTTTTCTGGCTTTGAGGGGTCTGGACTTTTGCACACCAGAGAAAGAGACCTATTTAATCTACCATATTTACAAGCTGCGTAAACAAGGTACAGTGAGTGAATCATGGAAAAAATGCACTTTATATGAAAAAGTTCATTATATGACTTTGTTCTATTAAAACTGCCTGGTGTAACTAACCTCACCCAGAGAATTTAGAACAACAAAAAAAAAAAAACTAGGAGAAATGAAAGGGACTCCTGAAAACGCCCCTTTTGGCATATAGATCCATATCAACATTCACATCATTTCTGTTGGTTTAAAAACACTTGGAGTTCTCCTCCAGGGCGGATATGTAGGGACTCATTTTATGTTGCTTTCTAATACTCTCTTCCTTTTAAAAAAAAAATCTATATTTTACAATTATATCTAAATGGATTTAGGAACTAGGGTTAAAAACCAACTGGCTGAATTAATTCTTTTCTTGAGTGGTTGAGTAATTTTTAATCATTCTTCTACTTTAGTGTCACTTTGTTTGGCTTTGTAACTTAATAATTTTGTGTTGTTATTATTATGGGGCTTCCAAAGTTTTCTATTTTTCTTATGATGATAACGGCAAGTTATTAAAAGGCACCGGCACTGTGCTGAACACCCCACATTAATAATTTTGTTTAATCCCCACAAGAGCCCCATGAGGACACGGGGGCTTTGTGGGGTTAAGCAACTGGACCCAGGTCACAGCTGGGAAAGGGCAGCGCTGAGGCTCCAACCTCAGCCAAACCTCTGCAACATTCAAAGTCTAGTTTTCCAAGTAAGAAAAAGAAGATGGAGACCATGGCTATGTTAATAGTGATAGAACTGACTTTAGGAGTTAGGAATATGGGTGACTTTTAGTTTCTTCCTTAAATCTTATTAAAATTTAAAACTTTTCCATAGTGAATTATGGAATAGTGCTTTTTATAACTGTTTTATGGGGGAAATAATGTAATCCTGCCTAAGCTTATCTAAGGAAGACTGAATGTCTTTTATAAAGTATCTAAATACATCTGACAGGAAATAATACAAATGTTTGCATAATTCTTTGTCTATACGGAGGTAGAATGCAGTGTTCTGGGACGGAGAAGACCTGGACTGTCTGACCATTCGTGAAAGTGAGCTCTTCCTCCTTCCTGGGCCTCAGTTGTACCACATGTAAAATGAGACTGATAGACTGAAATGGCTGTTAAGGGCCCTTCTGGCTGTAACTTTCTATAACTGCTTTAATTGTTTATGAAAAAATCTCTTTGAGATCAAAGATGGCCCCTTTGTCACCAAATATTCAGAGATACAGCTTTATGGGAGGTTATGATATACTTAACAAGCAGAAAGGACTTCCAGGCATTTTTCATCCTTTTATTATGTGTATCTGCTTTCAAGACAGAGGTGTGGAGGGGACCAGGAGGACTCAGTAGCCAGACTGAGGCTGGCCTCTTAGGAACCCGGACAAGAGACACAGGCCTGTTCTCAGGAACACCGAATGGATGATACCTTCTCCTGGGCTAGGGAGGGTCTCAGGCTGCTGTGACTGGCCCTTTCTTCTCCTGCAGAAACAGCCTCAGAAACTTCCTCAAGGATAAAACAAAGCCATTTGCAAACCGCAGACTTGTGATTCTTCTCGGCTGCTTCCCAGGGGGATGGGTTTCCAGCATGTGCCCCCATGCTGCAGGCTGCCCTTGTTTTAAACCAAGAGTTAGGGCTGAGCCCAGGGCCACTGCCAGCCTCATCTTGGAGCACCTGGGATCTCAAGGCTGGCAAACATCTCTCTGCCCAGGCCTCCAGGGAGGTTACGGCTGCTCTGCCCACTAAGCCTGAGCTCACCCCTGCCACTGGAACGGAAGGGAGGGGGTCCTGGGCAGCCTGTGAGGTGGGGCCCAAAGCCGGCCCAGAGTCCTGGCTCCCAGACAGAAACTTCACCAGCGACTCTGCGGATCCACTTCCCACCACCACACTCAGCCACCTTGGGGAATTTGCACCAAACACTCTGGAAAAAAATCAAAATGCAGGCACAAATAATAGGAATAATCCTAATAATCTGAGACATGCCGCCCTTGCTAAAAGGACCATAAAGGGCATTTGTTTCTAATTAAACGCCAAAACCCTAAACCTTTCAACTCTGCATCCACAACTACTGTAAATGTTTATGAAAAACGGGAAATTCTCGTTTAATTCAAACCATGCCAGAAATGCATTTTCGTTGTCTTGACCGGTGGAGAAACCCTATCAGCCCCAGATTGAGCACATCTGAGCTTTGAATGGAGCAAGACAACAGGCCTGCAAGTGAAGCTAAGTCCTGGGCAAGACCTGGGTCTCTCCTCATCACACCCAGCTCTGAAATGAGAGCAGAAAAAATGCCTGGAGCATCTTCCAGAAAGAGAAATGCGTGCCAGAGGGGCTAACATTTTAGGGAGAGGATCACAGACATCTCAGAAATAGATTAGGCTGCCCAGAAAAATGGTTAAGGGAAGTTCTAGAATCAGATAACCTAGCTCAACCTCTGGGCAAAATAAACTTTCTGAGTCTTGGCTTCTTTAAGAATCCTTGTGACAACTGGGATGAAGCCTTTAGTGTGGCAGTGAGTTAACCCGGTGTGGTCCCTGCTCTCATGAAGCTGACGGGCCAGGCAGAGAAGCAGATTGATCAGATACCCATGCCCAGCTCTGGAGTGTCCCCTGGCAGCCCTTCCGATACCTCTGTACCCTTGTCAGCGAGTGCCCTTAGAGTTGCAGAAATCTCACGCTGCTCATTCAGAAAGTGGGTCATTGAGGAAAGGTTTTGGCAGGAGAGAGCAGCTCTTTCAATAATTACAGAATGACTGTGCTCAAAACTCCAAGGCACTTCAAATACCTCCTTCCCAAACCCTGAGCCCGAGCCCACAGCACCCAGAGATACTGATAACCACACGGGGCTGCGGAAATTCCACAGGCAGGAGGAAGCTCTGTTTCTGACTCAGAGGATGGAGTCCTCCCTTGGAGACAAACATTTCATCTGGGCTGAGAAGAACAGAGCGGGGAAGAAGCCTCAGGGACTCGTTTGGCCGTATTTCCCAACTCTTCCTCCAGCCTTAAATATTGGGGGATTTCCTTTGCAGGTCTTTGGGGAGGAGGGTTAGGACCTAAAATCTGGGCCTGAATTATCCTTTCTCTCACTCCCTGGATATTGCCACTCTGACGACACCAACAGTGGCCTTTTAAAAGCAGGGAGGTCCACCTTCCCACTGCCCCAGACGGAGTCACGCCACTGCCTGCTGGGCGCGGGGTCTCGCCCCACGGCATCATTCACCTTTCCTCCTCCGGGAAGGTAGACCACGTTCCCACCTCCTCCACTTCCTGTCCACGAGCTCCCCCCAGCTCCAGACGTGGAGCACATGACTCAGCCTGGCCAATCACAGTGTCACTCTCTGGCCACAGTGACTCAGTCAGGGCCAGTGAGCTGAGTTGACAGTTTTGCTGAATTATTCAAAAAGAGGCGCCTTCTTTTTGGTAGTGGACCCGAACCTGGAACAATGATGTCTAGCAGCCATGTGCTACCAGGCAGGGTCCGAGGCGGTCACCTACACACCCAGGTAAGTACAGGCACAGGGTGGAGAGAACTCAGTCCTGACCACATGGTCTGAGCCCCTGGATCCCACCATACTTGAAGGTGGGGCTCAGGCTTCTAATTCTGCAAGACAACAAATCTCTCATTTGCTTAAGTGATTTTGAGCTGGTTTTTCTTTCACTTGTGACTGATAGAGTTGAAAAAGGGAAGAGCTGAATACATGGTGGGGAAGAGGCAAAGCCTAATATAACATCTAACAAATATTTACGGAAAGTCTGCTCTGCGCCTGGCACTGTGCTAGGCACGCTATGGATATCAGACTCACACACACACACGTAGACCTACAGCTTACAGTCTCTTAGGAGAGAGATGAGACATGAGCTTCAGCGACTATAATGTAAAGAAAAACATGACAAATGCTGTGAGCAGGGATACGAAGTTCTGCTGACACAGGAGTGAGAGCCTCCTTCTGGCTAAAGGCCAGGAGAAGGATGCATGGGGATGGCTTGTAGCACGACTGTGAAGAGAGTTGGAATTTGACAAACAGAACTTGGGGTTGGAAGTGGCAGATCCCCCCTCCACCCCCCATGGCGGGGACAGTGTGAGCAAAGGTGAGAGAGACATGTTCTAGAATGGCAGACATTGCGTTGACAGACAAGCACCAGGGGAAACAAAGGGCAGACAAAGGGAATTCTGCAGGGTCTTGGCCAGGGCTCTTACTTCATCTCAGGGCACCTCTAATGTCTTTGACTCCATCCTTCAGCCATCCTAGCTCAAGTTCTACCATTTCGAACTGCTAAAGGCAAAGGTTTCTACAACGGATCTCAACCTGCAAAAGATTCTAGTTTTGGCTTCTCCTGGCCATCCCTGGAGTGAATCCTTTATGTATTAAGTAATTGCTTCATGAGTTCTGCTACCAGTGAAAGTTTAACAGCCCAGTTGGCACTGCCCAGAGGCTGCTTCCAGGATAAAGCCATGCAATGTGGGCAGAAAATCCATTTGGGAGAAGACAGGGAGGAGCACCCCAGTCAACATCTCACATGGTCTGGCCTTTGCCAACCTCTTCTCACTCTGTGGCCCTCTTTGCTTTCTGCACTCCCTATGGCTTCCATCCACAGGACCTTTGCACATGCTGTTCTTGTTATCTGGACTATCTGGAACATCACCTCTTTACCTAGTCAACTCCAACTTATCCTTCATCACAGAAACTCTCCTGGACTTTCCAGGGCTCAATTCCTCCTAGCGCTAAGGGCAAGGGTTCCAGAGTCAGAATGTGTGGGTTTGAAATCTGGCTCCAGTGTTGACTAGGTGTATGATCTTTCCGTGCCTGTGCCTCTGTTTTCTCATCTGTAATATCAGCATAATAATGGAGAAGACCAATAGCGGCAAGAGCATTGGCAGAGATGGCTCATGAATGAACATGAGCTATCATCATATGACTTCAGAGCAACTCTTCCTGCCTCTCTGCCTATTCACAGTTGCAATTTAATGCATTCGTGTGATCCTTTGATTAATGTTTGTCTTTGTTCATTGACTGAAAGTCCAGCAAAGCAGGGCAATGTCTGATTTTGCCCACTATCATATCTCTAGCACTTAGTTCACTGCCTGGCACATAATAGATGATTAATAAATATTTCAGGAATGCAGGTATGAATAAAGAGCCTAGAGTGTAGGGAAATGAGGTCTCAAATATTCTTATAATTTTCAGAAATCCCGACTTCAAAATGTTCCCCCAAGTAACTCAGAAGCAAGATCTCAAAAGTTGCAAACATCTGTGGTTTCAAAGATGAAGAAAACAGGTTCCAGAAGATGCTCCAGCCACCGAATTCCCCTTTAGCAATTCATTTCCTTCTTAAAAACAGATACAAGACTCAGAGCAAATGTGACCAGCCAACCAGATGCAACACTCTGAAGTTAGCAGAAGTTCGTCTGATATATATCAAATAACCATAATTCCTTTTCTAGCATCCCTAACAGTTCCAGAGAAGTTTTTGTGTTTGTGACCTTTGGCCCAGATTTTAAATAATATTATGCTTTGCTCTGCAATGCTATTGTCTGAGAGTTTACATGTTTCGGGTATGTTTTTAATATGTGTGCCTCATACCATATAATGGGCCAAATTCTCTTGTGAGATCCACACTGGATCTCCAAAGTATGGAATACGTTACAGATCTAGGGGTAAACAGTTTTTTCCACGCCAAACTTTTGATCCATCGTTATTCTGTGGTCTTCCAGAAAGAAGGGCTTGGATGCAAATGACCAAAAGTGGGCATGGTTTGCAGGGAGACATTAGCATTTCCCTCTGCACATCACATGGAATTCACCCTAGAGCGAGGTCTGGAGAGGCAGATGTGCAGTCTAAGCTCTCACAGGCATGGAGGTGGCGGAGCCGGACTCTGGGGCCCTTGGGATTTACCGAGACACATAGCTCCAACCGGGTGTTGGTCTTCCCTGGAGCAGAGAGTCGTCCTTAACCTGCTTTCCCCTGGTCTGCTTGCCTGAGCCAGCCAAGCAACTCTCTACAGATCTGAACGACGGAGATGCCTTAACCCTGATTGCTCAGCCCTCTGAAAGTTTTTCTACATCTTTCTTCCTTCCCAGATAGAAATGGTTCTCTATGAGGTTTGGATTCCATACAGCCTCCATGAAACGTAGTTCTGAGCCACAACCTTCCCCTCGCGATGGCTTCTTATGGAGAAGACAGAGCCTGCCACGCCCTCCTACAGCAGGACTGAAACCACAGGTCCAGGCACGGGAAGATCTGGCTTCTGCATACTTACCACTGGAACTCACAGCTCTCTGAGGTCCTACCTCATCACCTCATGTTAGGACTCATTATCTAACTGTTTAATAGCAGCTAAGTTGTTTTCTAGCATGCTAGAAATCAAATTAGCCTATCAGACAATACATGTGTCCCCAAGAGATCCGGCCCGTGAAATGAAGCTAGAAGTCCCCAACGGACGGGGCCTGAGCACTGTGCTGGGCTAGGTTGTCACGGGTGCAGCCTAGATCCCTGCAAAACTCCCCTTGGAAAGGCCTCAGAGGACACCGCCCTCAGTCTATCCATCAATGTCCTCCTTGCCTTTGGCCTCTCTCCACTGGAGATGGCGAACAAAGAGAGAACAAGAGAGATTAATTTCTTTTTAATCCTTCCTTTCTAGCAAGGGCCTGACCCTGGACTTTGGCCTGTTTCAGCTTCTCCCTGGGCTCGGCCATATTTCATGCAGAATCATCAGTTTCTACGGGAACAGAGCACCACTCCACAGGGTATGGATGGCCATCCTATCTTGAAGGAGCCCACAGGGGCTACTCAGACATTATCTCATCCATCCCTACCCTCCGAGCAAGGTGGGGGCCAGGAGCCTTATCTTGTTATCTTGCTTGTGCTGCTGAAGGAACTTCAGCCCAGAGGCGTGGTGCTTCTCGGGGGTAGTGTTGTACCAGGAGCCGCCTTCCTTAGCTCCAGGCAAACCCTCAGCAGCCCTGCTGGTCTTGGGCCAGAGGACAGCATGGGTGGTGAGGAACTGTGCTGTGGTCCTTGACGACTCAGCTCTGCCATTGCCCTCTAAAGCAGCCATAGGTAAATGAATGGGCATGGCTGGGTTCCAATAAAACTTTATTTACAAAACCAGGCTGGATTTAGCTGACAGCCCATACCTTGCTGACCTCTGGCCTTAGTATAAGGCCAGACAGAGACAGAGTTCCTGCTCAAGAAATTATCTTAGAACGTAAATTTGGAGCAGGGTTTCTCAACCTCAGCATTATTGACATTTTAAACCAGATAATTGTTGTGGGGGCCTGTCCTGTGCATTGTTTAGCAGCATCCCTGGCCTCTACCCATTAGATGCCAGTAGCACCCACCTCACCCCCTCCCAACTCAAGTCATGGCATTCAAAACTGTCTCCAGGCATTGCCAAATATCCCTTAGGGAGTACAAGCGCCAGCTGTTGAGAACGACTGGGCTGGAAGGAACTTACAGAGACTCTGACGTTTGAGTCCTCTCCATGCTCTTCCTGCCCAGGGTTAACCAGCCTCAGTTTGCACACCTGCAGGCACAGGGGCATGTGACACTCTCGCTGGGAACAACCACTGCACCTGGAATCAGACTGCTCAAAGGGGCACTGTAGCTGCTACTTACTGAGTACTTCCTATGTGCCATGCTTGGTGCCACGTGCTCTGAACGTATCATTACAACAACCCTGTGAAGTGGCTACCTCCCCACACCCACATTAGCACCAAGATCACACAGTCAACAAGTGGAGAGGCCAAGGATTTGAATCCAGGGACTGGAAGCCCACTCTCTCAGCCAGTGACTTGTTCTGAAGCCATTTCCATGTCACCCATCTCCATCTGCCTGCCACACACAAACTTTTTCTAACAGTGGCTAGAACTAGAGCCATTCCTTTGTATCTGAAGTCTGGTCTGTCCTCCCAGAACTTCCCCACTTTCTGCCCTGTAGAAGGGCTGTGTAGACACAAGAGATAGACTCTTCCAGGCCCACACTTAGCTGTCTGACTCTGAGCAAGTGGCTCATCCTCCTTCAGCCTCAGGTTTCTTGTCAGTGAAGTGGGAACAATAATAGTACTCCCCTAAAAAGGCTGCAGGAAGACCAAAAAGGTAACGTGAGTTAAAGGCTTTGCCAATCTTAAAGTTCTACAGAAACATCAGTACCATTACTGTTCCTGGAGCTGGTGGTCTCTTTCTAAAGCATTCTCTCCCTAGTTTCTAAGTCTGTGGTTTTTATTTTGGGTTCTGGGAGCCCTAAACCCTTCCCTGAGGTTCTCTTGGCCCCCTCGGGGGGTAGCAACAGACCCCAGGTCCTACTGTGCCACCCCCTCTAACCAGAGCATCTCTGCTTTTATGTTTTGTACATAATGAGCCTTTACTTAGGATTCCTTTTGTAGAATGGGCTCAGCTCCTAAAACAGAACTAGCAACCACTGCTCTAGGGCCTTGTTCTTTAAGTATGGTCCTTAAACCATCACTATTACCTGGGAGATTGTCAGGTGTGCAGAATGTCAGGCCCTGCCCCACACCTGTTGTCTCAGAGATCCCACCAGAGAAGTATATGCCAGGAAAGTGTGGGCAGCCCTGCTCTAGGGGTCCTCTAGTGTGGAAATGCACATTATTGCACCTTCCTGGGAGGCTGTGGCCAAAGAGCTCCTGCACAGGAAATAGGACACTTCTTTGAGATTTCTGTCAATTGCAACAGCATTTGTCTTAAGGGAATTGACTGGATCTACTCTATATTATGACGTGTACTGAAGATGGCCGTGAGAAGTGGGGTCCGTTCTCTGCCCCTTGAGTCTGCTCTAGCCTGCGACTGCTCTGACCAACAGAGTGAGGGGGAAGTTATCCTACGGCCCAGCCTCTACCAGACCAGCAGCTTCTGTGTCCTGGAGCCCTAAGCTGTCATGGAAGGAATTGGACTACCCAGACGGAGAGGCCGCAGGGGAGTTCATGGAGAAGAGGAGCCTGGAGCCCAGCTTGCAGCCATCTTCCCTCAGGCACCAGGTACATGACCGAGCCATCCTGGAGCTCCGGCCCAGACCAGCCACCAGCTGAACGTCACTGAGTGGCCTCACTCCACACCACACAGAGCCAAACTTCCCAGCTTAGTTTGGATGGAATTCCTGACCCATAAAATTGTGACATTTAAGAAAATTGTTGTTCAAGCCACCAAGTTTTGGGGTCACTTGTTAAATAGCAAGAGATAACTGGAAAAATTTCAGAGAAGAATGAGAAAAATCTATCATTTGGTCAAAAGTCTTACCATCCCAGGTTAGAAATATGATCAAAAGGGAACCAAACGATCAGAAACCCACTGTTGTGGCAGGATATTTAGGTCACTGTCTTGGCAGACTGTTGGCCCATTAACCCCCTAATATCCCTTTTCTGAGTACACTGAACCTCTTCTCCCAGCAAGATTTGGGGCTGGTGGGGAAGGGCGCTCCAAACTCCTCCTCAGGGCTTAGGAAACTTGAAATGTTGGCTCGTCAAAGCATCAGTGGCTAAAGGCAAATGGGGTTTCATTAGCTCAGGCAGGAGGTTTAGATGATGTCGGCAAGGTCTTAGTAGAAAGTTCACCAAGCTATTGCTTCTTAAAACAAAAAAATGAGAGCCAGAAGAAACACCTTGGGCTACAAATCAGACATCCTGGGATTTAAAACAAGCTTGGTCCCGTTGGAAGATGAGAAGCTGTGTGACCTTAGGCAAATTTCTTTACATCCCTGGTTTTAATTTTTCCATATGTCCATTGTGGCTCTGCACAAACTTAGAGGTTTCCACAGATAGTTCTTAGGAGCCCACAGATGCTCCTCAGAGGCTGCAGGTGTGTTTATGTGGCTTTGTGGCAGTAAAAGGGAAGAAAGACTTGGCAAACTGGGCTCTGGGTCCTCTAGCTTCACTTTAACCAAAGGCATTTACTGGCATTTGGCAAAATATTTCTTTTGAGACTGAAAGCTAAAAACATGCCTGCATATCATCAGTCTTTGTGATTTGTAAGGGCCTTCTAGAATCCTCATCCCTAATCCTCCTAATTTTGATGGGTGGATGTAGCATTCCGTGTAACCATTTCCCTCCCTGCACCTTTCAGAAAGGCAGGCACGGTGGGCTGGTCTTTTTTCCTGCATGGTATCCACCCTCCCCCAGTTTCCTTTGGGAAACCACCCCTCCTCTACTCTCAGTCCATGCCCCATCTGAGTGGGAGCATGTGACCAGACCTGGTCAGTTAAGATGCAGCATCCCCTTGACCATGACATATTGTTAAGAAATAGATGGGCATAGAACCTACCAGCCCAATGAGAGTTTTCCCTGAACTTTCACTGGAACCGTCAGAAAAGTAGCCGTCCCTTCATGGAGTTGTGGAATGCCAGCCTGGAGTGGACAGCAGCCACCTTGCCCCCTTAATGTGAAAGCCAGCTTAAGAATGAATCCAGCTTAGAGGGGAGGAGAGCCAAGAGGTGGAGAAAGACAGCATCTTGATGGCATCATATGAGCCGCTGGATCCAACTATACCTGAAGTCAACAGGCACCTTGGATTGTCTAGTCATTTAAGCTGAAAAATTCTCCCTCCTCCACCCTTCTTTTTAAATTAAGCCAATTTGAGCTGAATTATTTGTTACTGGAAGCCAAGAGTCTCAGCTAACAGAATAAGTAAATACAGCCTAATTGAGTCTGGAGATGTCATATGAGAAAAATCCAAGTGTTTTGCATACCCTGCCTGCAGAGAAAACAACCTCCCAGGTTGGTGGTCTGAGGGTTTGTGCGACACCAAAGAGCACCAAGCGCAGCCGGCCCAGTTGCCCTCTCATCCCTTTTCCTTATTTCTTTCCAGCTGCACCTTCTTTTATGGAGCTCATCTTTCTGCAGCTAAGGCATTCAAAATGACATGCTATTGGAAGACATTTCTGTCTATACTAATACCTGTGTTTTAATTTTTTTGTTGTTGTTTAAAAAAAAAAAGGACCATGATGTGATAGCAAATGAATGTTGGCAAATTGCCAACTGACAGGCGTAAAATTTTATGAACATGCACATTCCAAAGGAATGTGGAAATAAGCCATCCACTGTAGTCCAGTTTGGCAGAAATATTACAAAAATATAAGTTTGGCATATATTGTAATTCATTTAAAGATGCTTAAAAACCCATCCATCAACCTTGCACAGAAGGTCAAAGAAACACATGAATCCCAAATAAACAGTAACTGATGTACAAGAAAGAGGCCTATCAGCTGCAGACACCAGAGAGAATGCACACATAGGAAGCTGGCAGTGCTGCTTGTTTGGAAGGCTGAGCTTCCAAAATCTTCATTCGTGTTTACAAAGAAATAATAACCATTCCTTAGTAATAAGAAAGGTGGACTGTTTCCTTCAGCACGGCTGTTTGAATTTTGCTCCTCAGAAAGAATTTTGCTTGCGGACTGGGGAGTATGCATTCTGAGAGTTTTTATATTTTTTTACTTCAAGGACCATACCTATAAAAGGAGTAAAAAGAATACAATCAAATGCTCTCCGAGTTGTTATGAGCGTGGAGGAGCTAACTCACTCCTTCTCGGCCCCAGGGTGGGCTCCTGACTGGGACCTGGCCAGCCAGATTACTCAACCCCTGGCCAGGTGATCGGTTCCAGGATGGGTAAGTGCCCCGTTTGCGTTTTCCATACATCTGACTAGTGAGCACGGAGGGAGAGAAACAGAGACAGAGATAGTGACAGAGAGATGGACCCTTTCTTCCAGGATCCTGAGCAGAAAGGACACGGAATGTGGAGAAGTTTCTACCTTTCTCCCGGCCATATAAAGGAAGCTTTCTATAGAAGAAGGGAATGAGGCCAATGTGCAGAAAAGAGAAGTAAATCCAACAGTGGTAGGGGAGAGAGTGGCAGAGACAGAAGAAAAGAGATCTGAGATCCAGCTGTGCCTGCAAACAGGGCCACTCCTGCCTGCACTTCTCAGTGATGTTGGCCAATAAATATTCTTTTCAGCCTCGGCCAGTTTGAGCTGGGCTTCTGCCACTTGGAACTGAACTAATTTTCACTGATACAGTTACCCACACTATTTGCAGCATGATCAAGACCATAAGAGAAGTTGGACAAAGGAGAAGGATGACACGGTTCTAACTTCAAAGGAACTCACAATCTAATTGTGTTCAGTTCAGTAACAGTTTGCTAAGCATCCATTCTGTTCTGAGGCCTGTGTAAGGTGCTAGGTGACTCCAAGATGACTATGACACAGAATTCATCCAACAGTAGGATCTCCCTGTTGAACAAAGGAGTGGCTTTCTGCTTGCTGTTTTAAAGATGGGGGGATTTGTGGCTATTTGGAACCAGGAAGGCACCATTCTGCTCTAGAGGAAGGTGAGCAAAATCTAGGGGAAATGAAAAAGCTCGGGAAATATAGACTTGGAAGTCCAATTATAGTATTTTATGCAGTGGAAAATTACTAAAGAGAGATGGCAAAATGTCCATGCTTCCCTGATGCCCAATTCTAAATGATCTTCTCCCTGGCCCCATATTTTAGCCATTTGTGAAACTGAGTATGGTTTATTATAAGCTGATTAAGTGCTTGAGATTGAGCTTGTACAACTGTAATGTGGGAATACTACTACTCACATTGCAGGGATCTTGGGACAGAGACATTGCTAGTTGTCCGCCCCACTTTTTGTATACCGTTCTTCTTAGTTACAGGATCTTTGACTTTGAGATGGACACATGGCAACTAGAATAATGACTACATTTCCCAGGCTCCCCTGCATTTGTGTACGATGAGTTTTCTAAATTCTGACTAAATGTAAGCAGAAGGGTTGTACATAATTTTTGAGAAGGATCCATAAAAGGGGCCCTCGTTCTTTGACATGTCCTCATTCCTGTGGCCTAGAACACAGCCACCAAGGCTGGAGCTGGAGCAACCATTTTGTCTCAGAAGGCAGAAACCACGTCCTAGGACAGGGATCAGCAAATGTTTTCCATAAAGGGTCACCTAGTGAGTGTTTTGGGCTTTGCTTGCCACATGCTCCCTGTGGCAGTACTGAACTCTGTTGTCGTAGTACGAAAGCAGCCATGCATAATACACAAATGAGCTTGGCTGTGTTCCAGTAACACTTCACTTATAAAATCGGGCAGTGGGCTGCAGGCCATAGTTTGCCAACCCCTTCCCTAGGATGGAAGAGCAGCAAGTTAAAGGAGCCCCGGTCCCTGAGGATGTCATGACACCCATCCCCCAGACATGGACTGCCTCTGACCAGACTTAGTTTAAGAAAAAAAGAAGTTTCACAATTATTTTAGAATTTCAATCATTGAGCCGAACCTAATTCTAACTAAAATAGTTGTTTAAGGCATGAATAAATGATCTATGTAAAATATTCAGCATAAATGTTAGAGACAAGTGGATATTAAATAACGTAGGCATTTCATAATAATAACCACCAGATAGCTGTATTCAAAACAGCTTTAACCCACCTCTAAGTTGAGAACTTAGTGGCCAACAGGTATCTGCAGTCTGCTGGGAAGAGAGAGAGGAGGTCTGGGCCACAGGTAGAGCGCACAGAGTTAACCCCTTCTGCCCTTTGCTGTGCCCCTCTGGTCTGGACGGGGCCCGTGAATCCACTCTTGCCTCTGCCTAGCCCTCTAGTGTACCGGGCTGGGTATTCCTTCCCAGCCCACGGAGACGCTGCCATCAGGACTGTCATAAACCGCTCAGAAAAGAAAAAGTGCTAAACTTTATTAAACGTCATAAAAAAGATGTGACTGCCTAGATCCATGCAGGCTCACTCGGGTTAGAGCACCCAGGCTTAGCCGTAAGTCACCCTTCGGCAACCAAAACCACATGAAGCACGGTGTTGAAAACTTGCTAAATCATGTGTCACTCAAAGGCTTTTAAAATAAAATACTTTCAGAAATAATCAGTTGATTTGAGACTGCAAAGCACGGGCTGCGCTGAGCTGGATGTAAATACGCTGTCCGCACAGGCACACTCGATAGCAGCCGGAATCAGGGCCAGGCAAAAGTCTTCTGCTGTCAAGTTTCAAATCCAAAAATACACTTCTCTCAAATTCCAAATTTCTTCTTATGTCTCCAGTGAGATTATTACATCCAGCAGGGAGGTAGCAGTCTCTAAGCCTGAGGGAAAATGTCCCAGCTACTGAGTTTCTGACTCTGGATTTAAGTCGACCTGACTTTCATTCTAACGATGTCCCTTCATTGAGCTTCCTACCGTGTGTCAAGAGCGTCTGCTCTGACCGTGTGGGTTCACAGCTCAGCTTCACCACTCACCGGCTGCGGGACTTTGGGCAAACACATAATCTCTCATCTGCAGGAGAGATCATGGGTTACATGGCTTACAGGAAGAATTAAAGTCATTCATTCAGTCATCGTGAAAAGATTTTTTTGAGTGCCTACTGCGTGCCAGGCATCATTTGACGTGTGAGGGACAAAGTAGGCAAATAACCTGCATGTATTAGGCTTGGCTCAAAGTAATTATTTAATTAATGCTTGCTATTATGCGGATAATTCCTTTAAAAACATATATATGTATGTATATTGGACCATATCTAGAGGGAAACAAGAGAAGTCTCATAGCACTTGCATATAGTGGGGAAGGCAGGCGGCATATAGGCACATAAACAAGATCCGTCCCTGTGGTTATAACTTCCATGAAAACAACTAGCCGGGGTTCTGTGACGGAGAGAAATCAGTGATGAAGGGTGGGGTGTCACGAGTCAGCAGAAGGTTGTTTGAACCAACACATGCAGATCTAGGGGAGAGCACTCCAGGCAGTGCCAAGGCCCTGAAGCCAGACAGGGCTGGGTGTGCTGAGGGACAGACAGAGGCCACCTGAGCAGAGGCACATGTGGCATAAGGTGAGACTGGAGAGATGAGGAGGCCCCTTGTTATTACGGGCCTTGGAAGCCCTGATAAGTCATTTGGATATTATCCAAATGAAATGAGATTCCATTGGAGGGTTTTAAGGTTGAGTATGATCTGATTTTCATTTTAAATCCTGATCTTTCTGAAGGTATGGAGAGGGTGGGAGCAGGATCCAGGTGGGAGACCATGGTGGCATGAAGTGGGTGCTAAATGGTGAGATGGGGTAAGAAACAGACAGTGGTGGGGCCGGCAGGAGGTGAGAGAGAAGGAAGAGGTGATGGTGGTTCCAAGGTTCTCCAGGAGGAGGGCTGCATCTGGAACAAGGGTGAGAAGGCACCGGGAATGAGATTTCCCAGCAGCTGATGGAAACAGGGTCTGGAGCCCTGATTGGGGCTTTAGAGTCACCACCCGTGGATGGAAGATGCAGCCAGGGGTGGGGATGAGGTCACACCGGTCATTAGTGGAGCAACAGACAGCAGCCTGGAAAATTTCCTTCCGGCCTTTTCCCTCACAACTGTTTTATCACTATCTGGTGAGTTTCACTCCTGGTGATGGCTTCCCTCCTTGGGCCCTTCTAATCTGTTTCCTTTTAGAAGGTGGCTGTTTTCAGTGGTTTTTCATTTCTTTCTCTGGACTAATTTTATTACTCATGGCCTTCTCTTCAGCTGCCTTGGCAGGGAGATGCTGTATATTAAAATAGTTATTATTTTATTTTATAGCTCAGTGGAATCTATATTCAGCTCATTACAAGTGTATGGGCCTCCCTAGCCAAGTACATTTCATAATGGTGAGCTCTTATCGACACAGAAATCTCATGTTCTCTCGGTGTCTTCCAGAGGGCTGCGCCTGAACTGTGATGAATTGCATGTGGGCACAGAGGCCACAGTGTGGGTCAGTGCTAGTTAAACCACTGTCCTGGCTTAACCAGGCCACAAAAGTGGGACTCATATGGCCTAAGCTCAACGTGGGGAGAAGGTGGAAGAATAATCCAGCACCCAGTGGTTGGTGGGCATCTCAAAATTAACATGTCCAAAGCTGAGCTCTGATCTGCATCAATTTGGCTCCTCTTGCAACTTCCCCACTCCAGGTGGTGGCAACCCCGCTCTTCTGACTGCTCAGGCCAAACTTCTGGAGCCATCTTGACTTCTCTTTCCCTCACACTCTACTCCACATCTAATATTTCAGCAAATACTACCAGCTCTCCCTGCAAAACCCATCAAAACTCCAATTCCCTCCACCTCCACTGCCAACGCCTTGGTCCAAACCATCAAATGTAAGTTTTCTGGATTATTTTAATGGCCTTCCTGCCTTTGTCTCTCTCTTGTCTTATTCTCACATAAGCCTGAGAAATCCATCAAAATTAAATCAGATCATGACAAACATCTTCCCACATCTTCCAATGACTTCTTCTCACCCACAGCAAAAGCCAGTCTTTACTTGGCCTGGCCTCCCTACGTGGTCTGACCTGTTCCCTCTCTGACTGATCCCTCACTGCTCTTCCAATGCTCACTCTATGCATGTCACACATCATGAACACGTGCCAGATGTGCTCACCTCAGGGCCTTTGCATTTGTTGTTCCCACAGCCAAGAATGCTCCTGCCCCAGGTATCAGCAAGGCTTCCTCCCTCATCTCCTTCAGATCGCCACTCAAATATGACCTTCTCGCTGAGGCCCTCTTGCCATTCCTAGGTCAAACTGCAACTCTTCCATACTCTTTTTACAAGACTCTCTTTAAAAACTCAAGTTTTCTATTTGGTTGTCTTTAACACTCTGAAGAGCATTGGCCTTATATTAGTCAGGACATGCCAAGATATGCTGCAATAAGAAACTAAAATCTCAACAGCTTCACACAGCAAAGTTTATTCCTTGTTCAAGCTGTGTGTCACCTGTGGGTTAGCAGAAAGCCTGTGTATACCCCCACAGCCAGAAAGATAAGGAGGAGAGAGCAAGATGAACCACGTGAGGCTCTTAAAGCTTCTGCCTGGAAATGACACACATTACCTCTGTTCGTCATTCATTAGCTAGGGCAAGACCCAAGACCTGAAGTCTGACTTCAGGAGGAGGGGAGGTGAAAGCCTGCCTTTTTGTCCCAGAGCAAGATTAGTGAAGGGCCCAAATGACCACCCTGATCCAGAAGAGCACAATGAGATCCCTTTCATCTATGTCTACGCCCCTTCTCCCCACAGCCTGTCCAGTTCCTCCCACCCCTTGTCCCCTAAAGCTCCTAAAACATAGCACTCTTTTCTAATCCAAGGGAACACCCCTGCCCAGGCCCACTTCCCTGCATTGTCCACACACACCATTCCCCAGACTCTGCAGCACAGAAGCCAAAGGCCTGGCCCAGCAGTGGCCTCCACCGAGGGTAAGGGTGGTGGGGCAGGGGTGGGAGTAGGAGACAGCTGGCAAAGGTAAGATGACTTCAGCAAGCCGCTGAGGGGCAAGGCTGAGAAAGCTCACAAGTTATAGTCTTTGTCCAGTAGCATCGGCACACGGCATCCTGCCCACTAGCCACTGCACGGCGCTGGCTGATTTCCACATTAAGGACACCAAGATCTTCAAGTGACCAGAGGAAGATCAGCCTTAGGCCTTCTGTGCCATAAGAAAAATAATCTATTTTGATTATTTTTTTAAATGGATGGGACCTAGGATGGTTATCCAGATTATTTGGTTAATAGAAGCACCCCATTCCCTGACTAATCCTTTTAATAGAGATGCTATTATGTCAATAATTTTATGAATCCTTGAATCTGCATTCATCATTGCAACAAATTTTTACTGAGTATCTACTATGAGCCAAGTACCTGACAGAGAGTGAACAAGTTAAATAAATATGTAGTCCCTATGGTGTTGGCAGGTGCCAAGTGATATGGGAAAAGTAGGCGTGGAGCAGAGGCAGGGGGCTCTGGAACGTGGCTGGCGGTGGGTCTGCTGTTATGAGACATGGCAAATACAATCCCTGTGCGGGAAGGTGGTGCAGGAAGACGATGGTGAGCAGTCACCTGTGGCCCAGGAAGCAGGATGGAGAGCTACAGTCCCAGCGACGCTGTGCATGGCTCTCATCACCTCCTTATTCAGGGAACTCTGGTTTTTTTTTTTTAATCCTCTTCCTTTTAAAGTGATGAAAATGAACTGGGTTCTCCATTTTCCTCAGCTCTTATTCATCTCTCCTTGGGACTAATCCAGGAACTACCAGGTAATGTGATGGAAGGGGAGGGGCTAACAGTCGCCTCTGGCCCCACTTTTGGAAATACCATCAAAACTCTAGAATTCATCACACTTGAGTGGGCAGGAAGCCTTGTCTCTGAGGAGTCCAGCAAGCAAGGGCTTCTCAACCTATCTGATTAAACAAATACATGTGAAGACCGCATTGGGCGGCAAGAGAGGATTAAAAGTCCCTCCATGGTTATCTTGGGCCAAATCTTTAGAAGGAATCTGCACTCATTCTGATAACGTGTTAAAGTTCAGTGGCTGAAAAATCTGCAGAACAAGTTGGGTCCCCGTGTGGAAGGGGCAGGGGAGGAGCGCGCACTCCTCTGCCAATGAGGAGGGAAAAAATTTTAACGAGGGCAAGATAAGAGCCAGACTCGTGGAAATATTTCTCTTTGAGGATATTCTTTGTACCAATTACTCTTCAAAGATATCACGTTAGCATTTTTGGCACAACTTGATAATTAAATTAGACAAACGGTTTTCAGTGTTTTTGCATCTGACGTGCCTGAAACTCCTCTTAAGCTAAAATTTTCAGCCCGTCACATGAAGTTTTTAAACTTTGGCAAGTCGTATAAACGCTGATTTCAATTAAGTCAAGAATGGAAAAACATTTTATTATTCATCTTTTTTTTTTAAAGGCATGACAAATAATTAATTGGTGGTGATTATCATTTTGTGGTGCCCAAAGTTTGGGGATAGAAAGAAACACAGTCAATAAATGTCTACTTTTAGGCGGTGCCTTCCAAGATGGCTTTGTTTCTTGCATTCACTGACTCTCCTGGCCTCACTCCCTACTTCAGTTTCATGTTCCAAAATGGTGCTCGTCCTGGTACTTCTGGTCCCAGTTCAGTCATTTGCAGGGTGGGGCAGGAGGAGAAGGCGCAACGTTGGAAAGGAGCCCAGTCACAGCGTGGTCAGAGTAAGAGCTCAGCCAGAGGCAAAGTCCACATCTTATCTCTACAGTTAGAGCTTCCCACTTGCTGATGTGACAATGTAACTTGACGAGATAATGATTTCCAGGTTGGTTCCAAATGGTCTGGGACTGGAAGGTGAGTGTGACAGCCAGGAGGAACCGCAGTAGCCAGAGGATGCATGGACTGGAGGAGGACCTCTCTCCCAGGAGTTCAAAGGGTTCTGGCGACATTCTCTAGCTCACTGCTGACATGCCCAGAGAGGAACAGATGGTCTATCTGTGGTCAGATAAGCCATCAAGACTGGGATGTGATTAGGAAGTTCAAGGAAAATTTCAAAACCTTGGAGCTTCCCTTTTCCTCTCTGTCTCCCCCCCGCCCCCCCCCCCACTTCTGGCCTCTCCCCTCGCACAGATTCTGTTCTGTTTTGTTTTTTTCCGTCACTTTTGACACACTCGAATTCCTAATCAGTGTAGTCAATTTTGACCAGCGTCGATAAAGGGAAGTGATGCTCTCTTCTTCATACCCATTCCCTGTGCAGAGAGCTTTTTCAGGCTGTCAATGATATTTGCTTATGAAAAATGCCACAGAAGTCTGTTCTTTCCCTATTTGATCCCTTAACACATTTTAAATGATCAGTAATTTGATGTCTTCTTCCTTGCTAGATGGAAAATTCTATGAGGACAGGGATCAGGTCTGTTTTTTGCATCACCGTTCCCCTCAGAACATAGCTGTGTCAAGCATGACTTAGTTCTGATGCTTTGACATCGAGGGCCTTATTGCCCCTCCCAGGACTGGCCAATTCCTGGAAATAGCAAACAACTGGCCTTGGAGCTCACCTTTTATATACAAACTAGCCAATCTAAAGCTCATACCCAAACCACCTCTTTTATTGGGCTCTTGCAGGGCTCTTACACCGCAGAGCAATATTCCCCTGCCCTAAGCACCCCGGGGCCTAATACTAGACAAGGACACCTACGCTCCAGAGCCAGCTGAAATTACTCGCTAGCCAGTCCTAAGCCTGCTCACCCTGCTTTGCTTGCCTTTCCCCCAGAAAGCTTTGCCCATTCCCCCCTCGCTCCCTCTGCCTTCTGACCAAACAGAATAGTCAAATTCTGTTAAGTGTTCAAAAGTGTTCCCCAGGTGGCCCTGCATGGTATGGCGTGGCATGACTTCTCTTGGGACCCTCAGTAACAAACCATCTTTTCAATGGCAGTTGTCTCCCGATATGCTGGCCTCACCATACCTGAATAATAATAAAACCTACATTTTAAAACACTGGCACAGTGCCGGGCACACAGTAGGTGCTGCATTAATACCTGCGGGGAGCTAATGGAAGGAGTGGTCCCTCCAGACCCAGGGACTGCTGTTCTTCCTGCCACCCGCCACCTGTAGGGTTTGTGCAGCCCAGAAAGGGAAGATTGATATTGCTTCTGGAGGGCGGTGGTGTTGGGACACTGAAGGAGCTGTTCCTGTCTGCCTGTCATCATGAGACATTCCAGCCAGCGAGGAGAGGAAAGACAACAGCCAGGGAGCCTCGCCTTTTACGGCCCCATCCTGGCAGCACTTCAGGGACAGCCCAGAAAGTGGACTGGGGGCCAGGCAGGCTTTGTCACCCAATTATGTGCACCTCAGCCACCAGGCTGGTAGTTGGAGAAACGCTCATGGCCAGGTCAGCAAGAGGCACAGGAACCTGAAAGTGAGCATCCGATTGTGGAGGGGACACCATTCCTGGCAATTCGCCCTCCTCATGCCCATCCCCGTGTGGGCGTCGGAAAGAAAGAGCTGAATGAATTCCATGCTTCAGTAACACCAGTGGCCAGTTTTTGACTCTCAGGAGATATTTGGAACCTTGTAGAAAATAATAGCTAATATTTATCAAGCAGTTACTCCACACTGGCTGCCACTGGTGTACAGTAATTGCAGTACTGCACTTCATATTCCTGACAGCCAAGTCTCACAATGGCCCTGCAAAGGGGTGTCACTATCGCTGTATTCAGATGGGAACGTGGATTTTGACTGGGGGGAAGGGACTTGCCCAAAGTCACACACTGAAGGGTCGGACTAGGTTTAAACTCATGCTGTCTAGCTTTACAGCCTTCCATTACCCCACGTGGCCTCCCGCTAATGTTCAAATTCTGTTACGTGTTTAAAAATCTGGGTGACCTCTTGGGTTCTCAGTTTCCCTCTCTTTACTGTGAGGCAGTTGTTCCAGATGATCCCAGGACAAGCTTTTCTGCTCTATTGTTTTGACTCAACAAGGAACACTCTTAAGTACTGAAGATTTTCCTCCAGGAGCTGAGAAAACCACAGAGCTGGAGAAACCCATTTTATATATAGGCTGTGTGACCTTGAACAAGTTGCTTAACTTCTCTGAGCCTCAGAAAAGGAAACAAACTGGTCCCAAAGCAGGTCTGACCTCCAAAACGCCAGGCTCTTTCCAAGTGCTCTCCACTTGTGCCACCTCCTTCCCCACCAATATTCTTGTCTTAAAGTATTTCTTGTATGTTATGGAACTACATGACATAACACGTAGAGGCATGGGTAAGAAATGGGATTTGGTGTGACACAGACTGAATCTTACCTCCACTACTTACTAGCGAAACATCTGGCTTTCTCTGTGCCTCAGTTTCCTCATCTGTAAAATGGGCATTGACAATAGCAATTGTGTCATAGGGTTATCTGAGAATTGCCTGACATGGTACATTTAGCACAGAGCCAGGCAACAGCAAGCACTCAATAAATGTTAGCTGTTAACTTGATCATTGAACTTCATGATTTACTCTATTTTCTGCACGCCTCTGCATCTGGATTGGTGATGTGAAGAGCAACACATACGAGGGGAGTCAGGATGGTGGGGTCCAAAGCGGCAGTGCCCAGAGGCAATGTCGTGGCTAGTTTTCTTTCTCCGTTTGCACAGCCAGCATCTGCTTGCTTAGTCCTCTGCTTGCCAGAGTTGGCTGCCTGGACCTTCCTGAGCCCATGTGTCCCTGTCTTACCTTTAACTTGCATGCACACAGTTCACAGAGCAACTAAGCCTGCCATAGGCAGCAACCTAAGTGCGAAAGATTCTGTCAACAAACTTTTCTGGAGTGAGGAAGAGCCATGTTTCCACAGTCCCAGACTGCAAGATTTTCCTACCTTTAAGCTTTTCTGAAATGAAAATAGAGCTTATATTTGATGAGTGTTCTTATAGGTAGTGTTTCTCCTCATCACCAGAGAGCTGTTAATAAATGAAACGGGCATTTTAAAATTGAGAGAACACACACATTTACACTTGCATTTGTGCAAAGATTAAACACTGTCCTGCTAGGTTCAGTGGTAGTAATATTAATAATAGTGGTTACTGCTATTCCTAGCAGTTTCGTGTTGAGTTCTAGAGTGTGGTGGCTTCATCATAGCTCACTGCAACCTCAAACTCCTGGGCCCAAGTGATCCTCCTACCTCAGCCTCCCGAGCAGCTGGGACCATGGGCACGCACCACCATGCCTGGCTAATTTTTTTTTTATATTTTGTAGCGATGAGGTCTTGCTGCATTGCCCAGGCTGGTCTCAAACTCCTGAGCTCAAGCAATCCTCCCACCTCAGCTTCCCAAAGTGCTAGGATTACAGGCATGAGCTGCCACACCCCGCCTGTGTTGAGTTTTTTCAAAGGCCCAGGACTTTGCACATACTATTATTAATCCTGGAGTAGGTTCAGTTATTCCCCTTGGAGCAAGGAGAACACTGGGGTCCACAGAGGTGAAGTGACCTACCCAAGGCTTCATAGCTCTACAGCCAAAGGGGCTGGATTTAAACACAGGCCTGCCCGGCTCCCAAATTCCTCCTGTTTCATCCGTACCATATGGTAGTTGCTGTTTCTCTCTCAAATCCCTGATGAAATGTTTGACAGGACTTTCCTTTGCCAAAGTCCCTTGAAGAAACATTCCAATAAAATAAACCTTTATCTCCCAAGTCATCTGGCCGATGTACAGAATGGACCTGCCCGTGAGGGATGGGCTCCCTGATATTAGATACATCCAAGAGGAACAAGGTGCCCCATGAAAGGGGTGCTGAGGAAGATTCCGATGGCCTTGGGATGAGCTGGGGGGTCTGTTCAAATCCCAGGTCTGTCATCTACCAGTTGTGTGACCTTGGGTGAGTCACTGTGCCTTTCTGCGCCTCCACTGGCTCAGTACCCTGCCTGTGTGCAATGAGGACAGAGCCTTGTAGAGCTTGCAGAGCCACCTATGGATTCAAGATGTTTGCAGTGTGACCCTCCTAGGAGGGCTCAAGTGATGGTGGCTTTGTCACCGTGACTGGGAAGGCTTCGGTTGGTCACCAAGGCTATCTCTGCAAGCTCCGGAGTCCCACAAGTCTTCCTCTGTGAGTCAGAGCCCAGATTAGCTATTATAAGTCCCTTCCAGACACAGGCTGGGATGGGCCCTCTGTTTCTCTGGGGCCAGTTCTAAGCCCCTAGCTGCCCTTGCCACTATGCAGGTACCCATTCATCCATGGTGGAGAAACCAAACAGCAGAAGAGTGGCGACATCTGGGTCCCTCCTCTGAACTGCTGGCTCACAGAAGGTGCGTGTCCCCAGCCCCTTCCGGTCCTCTGACCCACTGAGCACAGTGCATACGTTGGAGTCCTGCAGCCAGGCTGCCTGGGTTCAAATGTCTGCTGCCTCACTCTGGCTAGCCCACACGACCTCTTGAAACTCGTGTAACCTCTCGGTTACAACATCTGCAAAACGGGGGTGATGGAAACCAAGCTACCCAGCGGGACTGTTGTAGGGATTCCTTGGAGAGGATGTATGTAAACTAAGTAGGACACAGAAGTAAACTATGACTATTCCAACATTCAAAGACCAGGATGGCTCGCCTGACTCCTGGCCTGGAGGCCTCCCACCAGCCACCATGACCCATCCAGGCTGCCTTGGCTCCAGGGCTCCTCCAGGGGGTCAGCAAAGGGAAGGGAAGGAGCACAGGCACCACGTTTACCCCTGGCTGAAACAGTCTGGCTGTAGAAGAAAATCAGAACAGCAAGAGAAGCCAAACCCAGGCTGGGACTGTGTGCTCAGCCCTGGGCTGTGTATTAGACATTTATGACTGCTTTAGTCCTCACCATACACAATCACATTGGTACTTTTCCCATCCCCATTTGACAGAAGGGTAAACTGAGACTCAGAGTGGTTGCTAAGTGATTTGCTTAAATCGCATAGTTAGTTATAACTAAGCTATTGACGTAAACAAAATTCTTCTCCAAAATAAAAACATTTGTGGAGGCCCTAAGTGCACCAGGAACTATTGGCAGTTTATATCTATTAGCACGTTTAAACCCACAGTAACCACTCAGGGGAGGTATTAGGTACTATGATGTCATACCACAGGTGAGGAAACTGAGGCTCAGAGAGGACAAGGGACCTGTTCCAGAGCAATGATGCAGCAGGCCTTGCACCCCGGTCGGCGGGGCTCCGAGCGCACGCCCTTAGCCTTGGTGTGCTGCCTGGCCTCCCCAGGGCTTCTCTCCCCGTCGCAGGGACTTTCCTCCTAACGCTGAGCCAAGAGGAAATACAGAGGAGCTGCTGGGGCCATGCCTCCGCCTTGCGGCCCTCCCCTGGGCTGGTGGCCTCTTCCTTGTTCTTAGCCTCTCAGCGTCCTGCTCTATCACACCATGTCCGAAAACTGCAGCTCCAAAGTGGTGACAAGAGTTAGTCACACCACGTGACTCGAGGGAGGCTCAGGGGAGAATCTTCTGAGGGTGAGGTCACATTCTCAGGGCCCCGGGGCCTTTCCTGAGCCCTGCTCAGAGACCTTGGACCATGGCTCTGGCCTCTCTGTCCAGAGGAGGGACTTGCCGCGCTTCCTTCTAGACAAGTTGGAGTGATTAAAGATCAAAAGACAAGCTAAGGCTCTGGCTCACCAACAGGCTATTGTCTGCCCTGTCCTCAGAGCCAACTTCCAGGCCCCGGGGGCCTGCGAGCAGCCCCTCACCACCCGACCACCTTCTCTTTCACAACTGATTTGAAAAAAAATCCCCCTCCTGCTCTTAATTGCATGCTGTGTGTTCAGATTTCCTGAAGTTCATGAACTGCTGTGAAATTTAAGACAGGTCTGCATTCCCACTGCATTGCTACTTTTTAATTCTAAATTCCACCCACCCTCCCTAGGAAAAAAAGAAAAAAAAAATCCGAGCTGAGTCAAAGAAAATTTATGCCAGTTGAAAGGAGAAGGCCAGCCTCGGATAATTCTACAAATAAAAGGGCAGAGAGAGACAGGGTAAAAGTAATAAGGTTATGTCCTCATAAAGTTCCTTTATTTGTGATTCCCGACGCACTTGGGGAACGTTAGCTCATCGGGGCATGGTCCCAAATGTAGCATCTGCTCCCAGCGGCTGCCTCCACCGCGCCGGGTGCTCCATAAACACTGGATCGCGGCAGTTACAGGCCTGCGAGGTGGCTTGGTGGGAAGCGCAAACCAGAGGAATTTTATAGCAGGGGAAAGAGGAGCCAAGAAGCCTAAAGACTTCCCCACGGTCACCAGAAGAGTCAGGCTGAACCCCAACCAGCGCCCAGGCACGTACTGCACTCCAGGCCTTGGAGGGGAGGCCGTGGGCGGTGGCCCCAGGCCATGACGAGCTGCCCAGTAGTAACAGAGACTGTGTCCTGGAGTGCTGTACGGCTCCCGCCGCCCCGTGAAAGCGGAAGGGCACCTCCGGGTCCACTGCAGGGAAAGGAAGGAGAAGAGACTGTCTAAGGTAGTCACAGGTCCCAGCATGAGTTGGGGCGGAAACTTTCGAGACCAGCTTTACTGAGGCAAGCATTCACTAAAGGCCCTTCTCCATGCTGGCACCGGACAGGAAGGGAAAAAGGAGACGCTGTCCCTGATGCAGGGAGCTCCCCATCGGGAGGAGAGCCCGGCTGGGTAGGCAGCAGGCTGTAAGCAAGGCAGGATGTGGCGAGCTCTGGAGCAAGCAGAGAGGGGCTCTGCCACTCGGGGCCACCCTTGTCCGCGTCACCAGTATCTCCCAGCTGACTTCCGCAGTGGTCTACACACTGGGTTTTCTGCAGCCACGCTTGCTGCCTCATAACAGCTGGGGAATGTGAAAAATACAATGTCACTCCCTGTATCACAGTCGTCAATGCTTCTCCAGCCCTCGTACCAAAATCCAAACTCCTTGCTATAGCCTACAGGGCTCTGTGGGGTGTGGCCCTGCCAACTTCCAGACCTCCTAGCCTTCCATTCCCTTCCCAGTTTCATATCCCCTAAACCCAGCCCAGGGCATTCACACCCGCTTGTCTGTGCTCCAGGAAAGCTCTTGTCTCAGCTCTTCCCACAGCCAGCGAGGCAGCGCCTAGAACCATCCAGGTCTTGGCTCACCTGTCTCCTCCTCAGAAAGGCCTTTACTCAACTTCTTATCTGAAGTAGCCTGTCCAAGTGACCCTGTTTTATTTCCTGCAAGGCAGTTGTCCTGACCTGACCTTCGCACCTTCTCACCTTCGTGCATTTGTTTATTTACATATTGCCAGTCTCTTTGTATAAGTCGGCTATCGCTGTATAACAAACCACCCCAGAACTTAGTGACTTAAAATATCAATCATTTATTATTGCTTGTAAGTCTACAGGTCTGCTGGGTGATTCGTCCGGTCTTGGCTGGGTTCTCTCACATGTTTCGGAGTTAGCTGGCTGTGACCTGGTCTAGGATGGGCTTGACTGGGGCAACTGGGCTCTCCTGCACATGACCTCTCATCTACCAGCAGGCTAGCCTGGGCTTGTGTGCACATGGCCAAGCACAGTTCTGAGAGAGAGAGAAGGGTACAGAGGAGTTCACAAAGGCCTCTTAAGGCTTAGGCTTGGAACTGGCATACTATCGTGTCCATTGCATTCTGTTGGCCAAAGAAAGTCTCAAGACCAGTCCAAATTCAAGCAAAGGGAAAACAGAATTCCATCTCTTTATTAGATTAGCTCTAAAATCACACTGCAAAGGGTTTAGATACAGGGATTCTGAAAACTGGGGACATTTCTGCAATCCATCTACCACGTTCTCCTTGTACAAGATAAGTTCCACGAGAGAATGGACCTCAATGCGCACTTGCCGTGCACCGTACACGATTTTAACCGTTCCTTTACATAGTGTATATAAAACTCACAATCTGTGTTTGGTATGTTCATGCCAATTTAAAAAAATGGCATGAACCCCTTTATAACAACTGGATTCAGGGACAAGGTTGTGTTCTGGGTTAGACAAGTTACAACAGGCATCTGCTGTATGGAGTTTTCTATGCTGGGAGACATATTTGCCCCCTGGGATATCAAAATCCACGTAATAACAGGTCATGTTATAATGAGGTTTCGCTGCACATGCTTGCTCTCAATTTAGACAGCAGGCCCTGCCAGGTCTTCCTCCAGCTGCTGGCTTCAGACCTCTCTTTCCAGAAGGATAAGAACTACCTGTCAAAATGCAAAGCTCTAACAATGAAATATACAGCGCATGCTGTGGGAAAGCCCTCGGTTTACTTCCACAGGCTGCAGCTGGTGTGCACGGCTGAAATGATTCATTCTTCCACCCAGCAAAACAAGTCCGTTTACAGAGTCTCCTAAACAGAACACATCCTCAACCTTTCACATGCTGCGCATTCAGCTCGTGATTTAACCTCGTTTGCATTGAAGAGCCACAGGCTCAGTGCTGGGAGAGGACGCTCCTTCCTGCATTGCTCTCTGCTCCAAGGCAATATACTGTTACATTTCTAGGAAATCAGAATGTCTTTTAAATCCTGCTTCAAGTATCTACACATTCCACACTAAGCTGTAATGCTTAATTTAATATCTCCACGGCAGTGGTAAGGGTTTCAAATGGAGTCCACAGCCTCAGGGACATAGGAAGAGAACTCAAAAGGTGATATAATAGTTTTGGGAATGATTGCATATTTGAGATGAGGTAAAAATACCAAAAATCAAGAGGGGTTTTGCCACCATTGCCAAAAGTGAATGTAAATGCCACTTGACAGCTATAGGAAGGGTATTTTTTTTTTTCTTTTGGGAAAGCTCGAATCTTACAGGGTTCCATTTGGAGGGGAGGGCAGTGCTCCTAGAGGCAAAAGGATAAAGGCTACTGCTCTGCTAAAAACTTGAGGGCAAGTTTTCAGCTGCAAAAATACAAATGGCTTTTCAATGTCAGAGAACCCTGGAAGAAAAGACAGAGCGTGAGACCAAGACAGGCCAAATTCATTTCCTTTGGAAATCACTGCCTGGATCATGGGTCCTCAGATTGTTACCAACTCCCACTAGAGCCTGAAATCATTTCTCCAAATCAAAGGTGCTAATTGCTTTCATAAGGGTGCTGGCTAGAGCAGAACCCAAGAGCCTGGCAAGTGTGATGTTCTCATTTCTCTGGGCTTGGGTGATGCTGGAGTTTTGGAAGCGAAGCCTCTTGATCAACTACACGCATACATATGAACCCGGAGATGCTTGCCTTCTTCAAACCCACCTGGGATCATTATCGGCCCATTAATTCATTCAACACAGCTTGAACACCCCTAATATGTGCCAAGTACTCTTCTGGGCACAGTGAACAAAACAGCCTATGTGCTTGCCTGCATGGGGCTTATGAACAAAATCAGTAGTGAAGTACATGGTGTGCTAGATGACGATAACTGCCAAATAAACCAGGGAAGGGCGTGGGGGTTGTTTTTAAATACAGTGGTTGGATGAGGGCTCATTGAGCAGGTGCCATATGAACAAGGGCTTGAATGAGGTGAGGGAGTTAGCCATGTGGTTATCTAGGGGAAGAGAATTCCAGGAAGCAAGAAGAGCCAGTGCAAAGGCCCTGAGGCAGGAGGTGCCTGGCCTGTTTGAGGAGCCTCTTTGAGGCCGGGGGTGAGGAGAGTGGTGAGGGTGGGAGAAAGGGGACATATGGTATAGGGATATTGTGTGACACCAGTTTTAAGGATGTGCTCCTCTAACCAGGAGGCAGTTCTGGGTGATTCCCATTGGAGGGCCCTCAAAGGAGTCAGTTTTAGGATGAGCAGCTCAGAGGGGAAACAGTGGGACTATGGTACTATCAATCTTTCCTTTTCAAATGCTTAAGCTCTAGTTCTCCTATTGCCAGTTCCTTAAAAGAGTAAAGTAAGTGGGAAATAAAACTGTATGTCTAAGAACACACATGCAATAATATCATTTAGTCCTGCCATGGGGAGAAAAGGTGAGATGTCTTGCGGTCACCCATCAAGGTGAGTTTACAGACTGTGTAACTTCTTTAAGACAGTGCAGTAATTACACTGATGGCTGATTAACTCAGGCAAGTTACCCAGAGGTGAGGACTTTAGGTGTGTAAGAAGTCTGTGTGCACAGGACAGAGTGGCAGGGCTTGTACAGAGAGAATTCACTGTTTGTGGCCAGCACCATTTGCAAGTGGAAGCAGTGCCTCGACTGGTGAGAATGAAAACAACCAGGGTTCCTCCTGGTGGTCCTCGCATCCCAGTTCATGGTCAGGCTTCGGGAGGTGCCTGTGAACCTCCTGAAATAATACACAACATTTCATCTGTGCTTTTTCTTGGGAAAAGGGTCCAGAGCTTCTCAGAGTTTTCATGATCTCCTCCAAAGTGAAGAACCATCAACTTCACATGGAGCAACCTCTGCTCTCACTTCTTTTCCAGAACAGGTGGGTCAGCAGATGACCCCTGGAAAGAGCTCTACCATTAGGGAGAGCATAACCAGTTCGTATTACATGAATCTTCATCTAGAGTCACGAGGCAGATCATTCTTAACCAATACCCAAGAACTCTGAAATACACGTGCATGCTGTCCCCTTCCTGCAATCCTACTGGCCTGAGCATTATCCAGTCCTGCAGCTGCTGAGACACATGCATCTCAGCAACCTCCCGGCTTCCATACATGCTGTTCCCTCTGTTTGGAACACTCTTCCCCAGTTTTCACATAGCTAACTCTCACACATGGCTCAGATCTCAGCTAAAACAATATCTCCTGGAGGAGGCAATTCCTGGTGACTAGATTACAGGCCCCAGGAGCATCCTGCATGGCCTCTGCCACACCCCATCAGAGTTTATTGTGAGCTCTGGCTTCACAGAAGCACTCTCTGCTAGAATGTAGGCTCTGTGAGGGCAGGAAGTGGGACTCACTACCTCGACCCAGAGCCCTGCACCTAGTAGGCACCACCCTGAAAGGCATTTACGCGTGAATGGATGCACACATGGGTGGATGCACTGATGGGTGACTCTTCTCGAAGAGGCAAGTTCTGGACACCAGCACGCTCTCCTCCTCAGCCAGCGTCCAGGCTCCGTGGAGTCTCCACCACAATCTGCAACCGCTTGTTCTCATGGGCCTGGGGAGTCACACCCACATGGCTACCAATCTTTTGAAGTGAAACCTTTTAAGAATTACTGATCTACCTCAATGACTAGATTTTGTGCAGCCGATTGATTCCCATTTCAAATTAGTTTTTAAGCAAACCCAAACTACTGAATGCCTTTGTATCCCATGAGTCTTCCCAACTTTGCATAGTCCATATTTCTTCTACAGGACTCCAAGTACAGCCTTCCTTGGCCTGAAGGAATAAATGCTGAGATGGATTCTGAAAGGGTTTGTGAAAACAGACAGGATGACACAGGCAGCCGGGGTTCAAATTTTGACTATTACAAATAGCTAAGGGGCTTTGGTAAACCGTCTAGTGTTTCTGAGCCTCAGTTTCCTGGCGCATGATTAACTCAATGCACTGCGTGGTGGTTAAGGGTACGGGGCTTTGGAGGGGAAGCCCTGAGTGTGAGTGATGATGCAACACTTGCCAGCGGGTGGTCTCAGGCAGGTCACTTGATCTTTGTTGGTCTCAGTTTTCTCATCTGACAAAATGGGACCAATAAAGGTTTGCTGCAAAAAATATTGTCTACTTAGCACAGAAACTAAACATAGTAAGTACTAACTAGTTACACGTACTACTAAACAGTTATCATACTAGTATTGTTCTGTGTCACCCTTATGGCACAGATATTCCTACAACTAAGCCGAAGAGAGAGGGCTTGGATGGTTTACTCAGGGCTAACCAAACTCTTCAGAGTCAAAGCAAAATGTCACATTCTTACCCACCAAAAGATGGCCTTTGGTCTCTGCATTAGTGAATATGAATGTAGAGAAATCACAATGTAAAGTCAAGCATCTGTTAGCTACTGGCTAGTTTCCAATGTGGAAGCATTCGTTCATTCGTTCTGGGAAGAAAGGTAACGATGCACTGGACGGCATCAGCTTCCCAATAAGTCATTGAGTACAGGTCTATGCCAGCAGCTATGCTTGGTGCCAGGCTGGCAGCAGACCATACGGGCCGGTGGCAGCTGGGGGATCTACTCGGCACAGGTGGTAGACGCAGCCAGCGTATCATGAGAAAGGCCCGCTCTCCCCAGGTACCTGAGGGCGCATTGAGCTGCTTCGCCCACTGTGGCCTTCAAAGGCAGCAGAGGGCCTAGAAGGAGCCCTTGCCAGCAAGTCCAGCCACAGCCCACTTGCTAGCCTCCCCTCCCAAAATGGGTAAAGAGGTTCTGAGTCTGAGCTCCCAAAACTTCCTGGACTAGAAACATGCCTTCCTCATTTATTAGTTAAGTGACTCTGGGTAAGTCACTCAAGCTTTAGTTTCTTACGTGTAAAACAGTTATAAATACCATGTCAACTTTGGAGGTTGATTAAACATTAAACGAGGTAACACATGAAAAGTGCTTTTTTAATAGCACCTGGTGCAAGAAAAGCGCTGAGTAGATGGCCATTGTTATTATTGGAAGTAATGGTAGCCTCAGAGAACCCCACAGGTAGCCTAGTGGCAGAGAGCTCAGGCTCTGGAGCCAGGTGAGCTGGGTTTGAAGCCTGGGCCTGCCACTTCCTGTTTGTGTGACACCTGGGGCAAGGTACTTACCCTCTCACTCAGCTTTCCCGTCTGCAAAATGGGATCAATAGCAGCACCTACCTCCTGGAGCTTTGATGAGGACTCAGTGTGTTAACAGGCATGAAACCCTCAGAGCCACACCTGCTCTGTGTCAATGTTTACTGAACGACAGCTGCTATGACTATGAGCTATCTGTGCCAGGTGTTCTGGGGTCAGGTCCTGGCCCTACCCCTGCCCCACTGAGACTCGGAGGAAAGGCATTCCCCTGGCAGAATCTTCATTTAGATGAGGGTCTATAACCACACCTCTCCTACCTTCCCCCTCGCTCCTCTTAGCGTGGAGACCCTGAGGCATGGGAAGAATCCTGTTTGGAGAGGCCAGAGACTCTTCCCTCTCTCACTTGCGTATGTCACTTAAACCTGGTAGGTGGAAGCAGCCAGATGTCCCTGTGAAGGCTGCCATTTTCAGGGGACTCCCAAAGGAAGGTGGGGACAGAAGGACGCAGGCTAACATAAGACAGAGAGTGGCAATTCCTCAGCTGGGAAGATTGACAGGGGAGCTCCACCAGCAAACCGGAATCACCCACGTAGCACTTGGGCATTCCTGCCCTAAGAAGGAGGGTGTCCAGATGAATGGCTTGTCTCAAGCTAAGCAGAGGCCCTGATTTTATCTCAGAGTCAATGGACAACGAGAACCAGACCTGCCTGCAAAATACCCGGGGAGTTACAAATCCAAATACGGTCTTGTCTTTACTGTTTCAGGAGCCTGATGTACGTCAGTCCACTTGGTGTGGAGGAGCTCAAGTGGAAACTAGGCTTTTTTGGGCCGGCTGCTGCTTCCGCTGTGGTCCCTGAGATTCAGTGATTTGGGTTCCTCGGTTTTCCGCATTCAGCCCAGATTCTCTGACCCATTCTAAGATTGATAGCACCCAGTATGGTCTTCACACGGCTGTTTGTGCTGTCAACTGGACAGCACTTTGCAAGTTGAGTTAACAGCTTTAGGACCAAATCTCTAAAAGAGGCTTCCATCTGGTCTCCCAGTTCTCCTGTTTTAGGGCTCAGGGTTTTTGCACCAGTAATTGCCCTTGGACATCGAGTAGCCTATTAAATGGCTACGTTTACCACTGCTGAACTGGGGCTCCACTCAGCCAAACGCTCCCCCAACAAGCAACTTCGCTATTGTGACCTCAAGTGATTGCTGGCCCCATAATAATCCAACTAAGGGTCTAGTTGTTAAGCTATGAAAACAATTCCCGACATCCCTTCCCCTCCCCTCTCTGTAACTGCTGGGTTCTGGACTTTTAAAAATGAGATCTTTGGCATAGGATGTTGCTCAGAAATAATAAGCAAGATTTCTATTTGAATTTCCTTATTAGAGAAGAGCTCTTTGGGGCACTTCACCCTGGAAGATAACAAAGCCAGCCATTTAATTGTTATTTCCAGTCTTCCAGGCCAAAGGTAAGGCTACTGAGGAGGCTCTGTGGGTTTGAGGTTTTTTTGACCCCAGTCCTTCCTTTGTGGCCATGTGAACTACCTTCTTGATTATTAAGAACACAGAGTGACCTAGAAAAATCTGCAGGTTTCATGGAAATGAAAGATCCACAAACAAACACAGCTGGTCTCAGCTTTGATGCTGATAAACAAAGCGAGGCAGAGCAGAACCGCAGAATGAAAATCAAAAAACCAGATTGGAAAAAAGAAAAGAAAATCCTTTTTTCCCCTCAGCCTGCAGCCACAGGAAAGAAGACTCCAGGAAGCTTTGGAAAGGCCAGTCTTTGAGAGCAGGGCTTCCTGGAGAGGGGTCTGGGAGCCCCCGGCTCTGTCCTGGTAACGCGGAGCCCCCGCAGCAGGCCTGACTGGAGGCGCACTGTGCACTGGAGGTGACCTTGGGCCAGGGAAGGGGCAGGGACTGTAGCGGGTGAAGGGCCACGAGGGAATCACGAGCGGTCGGTAGCTCCCAAAAGAGAGAGGATTGGGTGGATGAGACCAAAAGGGAGTAACTTTGTCATGGGAGGGGAAAGCAGAGGCCTGAAAGAGCTTCTCAGATGCAAGACGAGGACCCTGGAGTGTAAGTGTCCCAAATAAGCCCCGGGAAGACATGCTCAGAGTAGCCCTTGGACTGCCAGTCCTTCCCTACATTTTCAACACTTCTTTTTTGTGTGTCTATTTGTTTGTTTTCAGAGATGAAGTTTTGCTCTGTCGCCCAGGCTGGAGCACAGTGGCACAATTGTAGCTCACTGCAGCCCCGAACTCCTCCTGCTCCTGGGCACAAGGGATCCTTCCACCTCAGCCTCCTGAGTAGCTGGGACTACAGGCATGCGCCACCACACCTGGCCCTACAACATTATTTCAAAACACCTTGGATCTGCACAAAGGCGGATTACAGTCATGATGCTTAGAGAAACTCTATTCATAAGTCCCATGTTACCCTGGGGAAAGATTTTATAATTAAAGTGTATCTTTGTATTACTCTATTTGACCATCACAGCAGAAATGCAACTGTTACTATAATAAAAGCATCTTACTGGGAAATTTCCCCATTTTAAATTCATAAACACAGAAATACAATCTGAGTAAGAGATTGAATATGTGACCAATTTGGCCATTATTAATTTGTTTAGATAAATGCATTTAAAAAAACTGTAGTTTCCAACTATTCTTTTAAAAAAAGATTATTTTTAACTAAATAGTTCTTTTAACTTTAAAAAAAAATCTTCTAATGATCTAAACTTTTCTACATTTGTGATATAATATAAAGCTCCTTAACCTCCTCTCCTCTATCTGCAGGAAAAGATACAAACTGCTTTAAAGGAGTAACTTTATCATTTTATCATTCTTTCTCTGTATAAGACAATTTTATTTATTAAAAGTTTTTACTATGAAATATTTCAAATATGCAGAATAAAATCAAAAATAACATTAAAACCACTTATGAACCCACCATCCAGTGGAATAAATCTTAACATTTTGCCATATTCTCTGAACTCTTTTTTTCTAGGAACAAATAAGAAAGATAAAATTTAAGTCCTCCTGTTCATCCCTGTTTTCATTCTACTCCCTCCCCTAACTCTGAAATAAACACTAACTTGAAGTTAAGGGATATCATTCCTACTCATGTTTGTTATACATTAAATACTGCTGTACTCTATGTATTCATTCAATAATAAATGTAGTATACCTCTGCAAGTTTTACAGTTTTAAACAAATGTTATTATGCTGCAAATATCACTATATATAATAACTTGCTTCTTTCATTCAACATGTTTTTGCAATATATTCACGGTAATGCAATTGCATTAATGGAGACTGAATTTTGGTGCTGTGAAGTATTCTATTGCATAAACAGGACTTCTAATGATGAATATTTGTATTGTATCCACTTTTTTGCTATTACAAAGCCTCAGATGACCCTAACACATCTTCTTGTACATAGGTCCAAGCATTTTCCTAGGGTATACACTTAGAGGTCTCATTGCTATGTCATAGCAAACGTCAATTTAAACTTGACTACTTATTGCGGAATTGTTGTCCATAGTGTGTGCAAAATACACACCAGCAGAATTAGAGCAATACACTTTCTCTGTGGTGTAGAGTATTTTTTATCTTGTCTGCGGAGCTGGCTTCTATGTGCCAGACCTTAGGCTAAGCTATTCACACGTGCGATCCCATTTAATCCTAGCATTGACCTTCTAAAGCAGGTCTCACCAATCCCATTTCACAGATAGCAGTGAGAGGCCTGGAGAAGGGAAGCCACTTACACAGGTCAACCTGACGGCTAGTGGTGGGACGGTAGTAGTAACCAGCTGTGGCTAGCTGCCGAGCTCTTAAAAAGTAAATACCATTGCCTTCCAAACTGCAAAACTTCATTGCCCAGACACATGATTTGAAACCACAGGTACAATAAAGTTACCCAAGTGCCTAAAAATTGGGTATATATCTCTAGGCCGAACCCAGAGCTCCTGCCTCCTTACTCCCAACTTGAGGCAGGTGCCAGGTTGTTTCCTTGCTGGGCTTCCCCCAGGAAAGGTTCCAAGCTGGGTGGCATCTGGGGCAGGCGTTCTGGCTTCCACAGCCCAGCAGCAACGGTGTTCACAGCCCCCAACCCTTCCTCCCAGCCAGGGCCTCTCCTCTGTCAATCAGGGTGCTGTGCAGAACATCATGTGAGCCACTTGGAGCCTTTTTCCAAGAGAAGGAACAACATCATAAAGCCTCGGCAATTGAATCAGAACAAATGGATCCGAAAGACGACTTTCAACTTAGGCCCCAGTAAGCCGACGGAATGTTAAAAAGACACATGAACCTCACAAGTGAAAGCAGAGACCGAGAGGGAAATCCCTTCAGCCTGAGGAGTCAATTCCAGAAAAACCCTCTCACCCGTTCCCCATCCATCAGCACCAGAGTCAGAAGATGGGAAGGGTTGGCTCTACGCTCCTCGCACCTCTCTCTGTGTTACGGTTCCCAAACCTCTGAGTGTGGCTGAAGAAAACTGAGCCTGGGACAGAGATCAGGAAATTGATTCAGGATTAGAGCACATCAAGAAGGTGGGGTTTACCCTTTCCACGAAGAGATGCAGAGATGCTGACCTCCTGATAACACAGCTGCTGAGCAGGAGCTGTGCTCTGATGCTTCAGTCTGGGTTCAAGTTCATTCTGGCTGCAGCTGTCCTGCCCACTGGCTACACCAGCCCATTTAGGGTGTTGTGGCAAGAAACAGGTGGACAGGCTGAAGGAGCCCAGTGCCTGTACTGTAACCAAGGCCTGGGTATTTCAGAGGACCCTTTGGGGGTAACCAGATTCCAATACAGGGGGAGGGCAGGGTAAGAGTTAAGCACAGGCTTTGGGATCAGCTGGAGCTGAGTGTGAATTCACTTATTAGCTGAGTGACTTGGGCAAGTGACTTAACCTCTCTGAGACTCAGTTTCCTCGGCCATAGAGAAGAAGGTGCTATCACCATCCTCAGCAGGTTATCGTAAAGAATTAAAAAAATCATGTGTTTAGAGCACTTAGCACAGTGGCTGGAACTTGGTTAAACCTGCTGCTCATCAGTACAGAGATTCTGTGAGAATTAGAAAAATGGTACCCTTCTTGAAAACATTTGACTGCCGTTTGGCAGAAATAATTCTGCAAGTCTACGATGACTGTGCAGTCAATGTTGTCGCCTGGCATTGTGCAATGGACAACTTGCACAACCATTATCACTGGCCTTGCACGTGGTAAATGCTTGATAAATGGTAACTAATATTTTATTAGTAAGAATAAAAACCACCACCACCCGGGCCTCCACAAGGAATCTTTCCAATGGCACTGACTTCCTGAAGGAACTTGTAAATGAGTTCCTAGGCCTCCAGAAAGTGTGCAGAGCTCATGGCTGGGAGGCTTGGGAGGGGCCTAATGGGGAGGGCAGGGAAAGTCATCAGGCAGCAGACCCAGCAAGAGACAGGCCGGCAGAGGGCTCAGGATTCTCAGGTCAAGCCCACCAGGCAAGCCTCATCAGTCAGGGGCAAGTTGAAGGTCTGACAGCCAGGAGGGCATGTGGAGCTCAGCCAAGCTCCCAGGACAGCAGTGAGGAGCATACGAGGGCAATAAGGCGCGTGAAAGAAAATGCCCGTGAACCACGCAGCGCACTGAAAGATTATTACCGCCTTTCGCTTACCCGCCTCTGCTCAGGGACACCTTCTCCTCCCAGCAGCCTCAGGAAGTCTTCCATTCTCAAAGAGCTTTGTAAAAAATCGCTTTATTCTATTTTTTTTTAAACTATTTTAAAGAGTAACAGTACTTTTTTATAAAGAAGACAACAATTTCACTCAAAAAATGGGCCAAGGATACAAATGGGGAATCCTTAGGACAAAAATGGCCAATCAACAAATGAAAATAAGCTAAATCTAAATAAGTGAAATAAAAATTAAAATAGATAATTTTCTACTCATCAGATTGGGAAAAAAATGAAGAGTGATGATGTCCAAAGTTGGTAAGGTTACAGGGAAATAAGAGCTCTCTTATCCTGTTGGGAGGTGCACAAGGTGCTTTGAAACGTTGCAGGAAGCAGTTTGGAAGTCTTTATTAAAAATGTAAAGAGAGCATACCCTCTGGCTCAGAAGTCGCACTCGAGACTTGATTCCACAGAAATAAAAGCAGCAGAATATACAGTGAAACATAAACAATGTTTACTGTAGCCCTCTTTGTACCAACAAAAACACTGGAATCAACCTAATTCCCATCAATAAATATGGTTTTTCCACAGTATGGAACAATATACTACAGTAGACACTAGAGGCAGATCTGTATGTGGAAGGGTGCCCTTGATATATAGAACTGCAATGACCCCAAATTACAAACTGTAGGCCACTATTCTGCAAAAATTACATATATACGTATACACGTAAATGTGGATATGTGTTTTAAACTCAGGAAAAAAACTGGAAGGACATAACACTGAATTGTCAGCAGTCATAGCATCTGGGGTTGGGTCGTCCTGCCAAGGGAGAGAGGGGTACAGGACATTAACGTCCTATGTTATATCTCTCTATAACTTTACGGGGTAGAACTGTGGTTGATTTTGCCTCATGCTTTCTTAGCATTTTTTTCTAAATAGATTTTTTAAAGCACACGCTCATTATAGAGCAGTTGGGAAATACTGACAAATATTCTTCTCATCTTTGTTGTTTGTCTCTTCTCTTACTTAGGATTGCCACTGTATCACGCGTGACTTCATGTCTCCAGCTTCGTGGGACGCAGCACTGAAATCAGGAAGGGAGGTCTGGGGTGCCGGAAACACGGAGGAGAATCCCTGGACATCAGGGCTGGACTAGGACCCCTAAGTTAGTTCCGATGAATAAAAATCGCATCACACATTTTGTTTTCCAGATGTGGACACTGAGACCAGGGCGCAGGCAGAGCCTGGAAGATGTGATTCGTGCAGGCCAGGAGCTATTTACAAGGAGAATGACCCCTCAAAACAAAAGCGCGTGTGTGGTTCTGACCAAAGAAGCAGCTGACCGAGGCCCAAACCAAACATCCGCAAGGAGGAAAAATAAGCACAAGTCGTGAGTGGGCCCCGGGGCCTCTCCAGCCGGGTTCACTGCCAATCACATCTTTGCCAAGCCTCCGCCAGGCACCTCATCCCTGTTGCTCTCGTTCTTACTGCTCCCTGTGAGGCAGAGTCTATTCATCCCACTTGGCCAAAGAGGAAACTGAGGCTCAGAGTAGGTAACCCAGTTGGGCTGAGGCAGGTTTTGAATCTAGTTATGTCTATCTAACGCTCTGACACAGCGCTTCTAAAGAAAACCGACTTCCCTGTCTCAAAGGCCTTTTTGTAAGCACATTTGTGGGACAGAACCAATGCCCGGAAAGATGCCAGGCAAAAGTGGGCTTGGTGAGGGACGACTCTGCAATCGTGCCAGGCTGTCTGCCAAAGGATGGCTGGTGAGGCTTCCTTGGGTTGTTGCAACGTGTGGGTCAGGGAAGGAGCTGGGATTCTCGGGGGCCCAGCCAAACTGGAAGGGTCGCTGGGGCAGACATCACCTTCCTTGAGCTCTGGTGGCTTGCGAATGAGCCCTGCTCACTCAAAGGCCACCAAAGCCATAACGAGGGCTGCTCCTGCTGACTAGGGCCACCGTGGGCAGGTCCACATAGGGGGGCACGAGCTCTGCTCACTCCATTTTTCTCATCTGTTGAAATGTACCTGATCAGTTAGCTTTTGTTTTGAGAATAAACACCCTCTTGGATTCTACACTTTCCAGGCCAACCCCTTCAGCCTTTATTGATGGTTCCATCTCTCCCCTCTGCCCTCGTCTTCTGAGGGGATATTTTTCTTTCGTTCTTTTGGGGTTTGGCTGACAATTGGTTTCTCCATGCTGGTAGAGTCGTGGGGAAAGGTAGAGCAAGATCTGAGGGGAGGGGAAGGGAAGGGAGGGTAGACAAGGTAGGAGAGGACGAGGCTGTGCTTCTCTATCTGAACCTGCTTTTCATCTCTCTTTGTCTTGCCAGGGCCTGGCTTCTTATCTACAATGACAAAGTGTATTTTTTTCAACAGCTAGAATGAGAAATGACTAAATCACCTTGGATCAGATTACTGAAGGGATAGAAGCTCGTTTATCTAAAAATCAAACCAAATAGGTGTAGACACCTAGGTAGTTAAATCCCAGTAGCTCCAGGGAGTAAAGGCAGCAGAAAGCCCCCACCCAGTTCTGCTGAAAGAATCTCCCTTCACCCGGCCACCTCTGGTAACTGATATCCTCCCTTACAGGGTGGTTCCTTGCACTATTGCAGCTGTTAAAATGCATACAGGAATAACAGTACCTTACATTTGCATAGGATGATGGGGTGTTTGAAGGTTTCTCCTATCTTTCTCCATTCCCTCATTCAAATCAATTCTATGAGCACCCACTGTGAGCCAGCTACCGGACAACATGCTGCTGCTACAATGGCCAGCAAGAAAGATGTGCCATCCTGTGCTATACGAGGGCACAATGACAGGTTAACTGACCAGACCTGGGACTACACTCCATGTCCTTGACTCCTGATCCTCTGCTCCTTTCATTCAACTGCCTGTCACACAAATGTCTGGGTGTGATGAGACATTGTGCCCTGGTGTTGTCCTCACCTTGGTGCAAATCAGTCCAGTGGTTCATTTCTATGTGGCAATCACCTGAGAACAAGACTGGGCCTGGAGGTCAGGAGGGAGGCCCCCTGGGGGAGTGGGAGCACTGCAGGGCCATCTGGGGGTGCACAGGAGATCCTGGGGGGAGGGCCTAGGGTGAGAACAGCATGGGAGGATTCACAAACACACAGCTTCTCCCCCTCATGGTGCTCCTTGGCAAGTCTTCTAATCATCACTGGTTGACTTCCTCTCCCACTTTCAGACAGTGGTTCTTGTTAAACTCTCTCCCGAGCTCCTTATTTCTCCAAAACATCTCTCACTTTCATCAGAGACCTCACTTTCTTTTACAAGAAAGTCAAGGGCATCCAGCATGAGCCTCATTGATTATAATTTCCCCCACCTAGTGCTATGCTTGTCTTCTCACTTTTCCACCTGGGGATGTGGCAGGTGCTTTATGGGCCAATGAACTCCTCCTTCCACCACTCCCACATCCTCTAGGACCAAACATCTGAGTCCTCTTGCTTTTGTGTCTGTGTACTCAGCTTCCTCTGGCTCCCTCCTCTTGGTCTGCAGAGGACCCACTCTCCCCTATCTACAAAAAGTCTTTCCACTCTTCAACCTCCTCTTTCTCCTTCTTCAATATCTGTGACCTCCACCCCTTCATCTCCCAGGTACTCCTCACCTCTCCTTCTTTCACCATACCAGTGATTTTGTGTAAGATGCCAACAATGAACTTTCAGTGCCAAAAGTTATGGTCTTGCCTAGCCTTCCTCATCCTCATCCTTATCGTCATACTCAAACCTGCTGACCTTCCTCCTCTACATGGAACTGCCTCCCTTCTCTGCTTCTGTGACGCTACACTAAGGTTCTGCGCCAACATTGCTGTTGGCCTCTTTTTTCTCCTCCAACGCCTTCTCTGAGTTCCTACTTATGTATCCAAATGGCCACAGAAAGAGAAGGTAGCAAAGAGATGACAGAGAAGTGTTCAAGTACAGAGAGAACTCCAAAATGTCCAATGTCCAGAAGCCAAGGAATGAGCAAGTTTTAGGATGGAGATCGATGTCAACAGGATTAAATGGTTCACAGTAACACTTCTTAGTTTTTTTCTAAGAGAAATCCAGGCCTGAAAACACAATTGCCTGAATGAACTGTGTTTTTGTGGTTTTCTATTTATAATTGAATTTTGCTAAGAAAGATCCTCCTAGTGACTGGAAGTGCCTAAATAGAGGCAGTGGGACTGTAGATGAGGTACTTATAGATAATTCTATTTTTCCTCCAGTTCTTTGATCACATGATAACCTCTCTCAGCCTTTTTCAAACACCTAGCTATCACCGCCACCACTGTCATCTCCATCACCATTATCATCATCACCATCAACAATTTTATCACTGCCACCACTACCATCATCATCCTCATCTTCTCCATCACCATTATCCCCACCACCACCACCTTCATCATCGTCATCACCACCAAATGTCACTGAATGGTCCTCTACTATGGACCAGATTCTGTGCTGAGCACTTCACACATAGTATCTCACTTAATGTTTATATCAACTCTGAAAAGTCAGCTTATTAGTTCAGTTTTATCAGTGAGAAAACCAAAACTCAGAAAAGTTCATTAACTCGTTCCTGATTACATAGTTAGTACATTCTGGAACCAGAATTCAAATGCTGATCCCCTGGGCTCAGAGACTTTGCTTCCCCATGCCAGGCTGCCTCTCTTGAAACGTGGAAACAGACAAACCTGTCAATGACATATTCAACAAGCTATTACAGAAGAGGAAGGCCCTTCTAAAAACAAGCAAGAAATCTTACTATAAATTGCAAACATGTTGATGCCAGGAAAGTTAACATCCCCGGCTCTGGTCGTATTAAGACAAGGCGATCTTTCAGCACACACATTTTCTAGCTTGTTAAATTGAGACGACGCCACATTTGTTCATCAAGAATTTGGCATCTTCTGGAAAAATGTTGAAAATCTAATGCAATGATTAGAAGATAAAAGTCTTCTCTTTTCTTATTTGCTTGGAAGGACCCAGCAGTTTAAAATGTTTTCTCTAGTAATATACACAAGAGAGTTTATTAATCCAAAATCAAGATATCTGTTTAAATGTCAACCAAAAGATTGAGGTCAAAAAGACATAGATATGACTTGCTTATCTTTAACAGGAGACACTGAAACTAAATAGTGGTTTAATAGCTTCTCCCCAACATTTTGTCTCCTAATGGACTCTGCAGGATTATTTTAGGTTGGAATTTTTCCTGTCCAGTACCAAAGCTCTTCAAAGACTCTATTCCCATCCTTTACCCTATTGGGAGATGGTAGGGGAGAGAGAGGGAGGTGAAAAAGCCCTCATGCAAATCCTTTTCCAAAAATCTTTGGCTGCACAAAGGCTTTCCCATTTAAGAGCAGGTGACAGAAAGATTTCTCCCATAGGCAGGACATTAAGACTCTCTGCAGAAGTAAACAAATCTGTTATGATGAAAGCCGGACATTCCTCAGAGCTAGGATCTAATGAAAATGTCAGCGTTTTATGCAGTTTAAAAACTGACAATTCAACAGTTTTACAGGAGCTATTTAACATTTATCATCACTTACAAGAGCTCAAATGCAGACAAAGGGAAAGGCAATAGAAGAAACCAAGTGGCTTTTTGCTTAGAAGCTGCCATGTTATCCATAACCCATGAGAGTTTTACAGTTTGTCAATTACCAGACACCCTCAGCAACAGGGTGCAAGTCTTAGAAAAGGCAAGTTGGAAATCCACACTTCGAGATACAATCATTATAGTGACCGTGCTTTGCACTTTCATTTACACCTCACCCCATTAAAGACCCAACCACTGGGGAACCAGGATACTAGAGAAAGCCCTTAAACCAACCTAAGGTAATGCATTAAGAGCTTCTGAGTATTTGCCAAATTCTGCTTTAGATACTATCTAAACCACTAAGAAAAGAGAAATAGAATATATAACTCCCAAACCAGTAGAGGGGAAAACAGAAAGAAATAAAGACAGCACAGTCAATTCAAATAGGGCAGTAAAGGAAAGAAAAGAAAAAAACCATGATAAGAGAACATGCAAAATAAGAAGACAGAATTAAGCCCACATAGATTAGTTACGATAAACACAAATAGCTTAAATTCACCCATTAAAAGACAGGGACACCAGATTTTTTTTTAAAAATTCAGCTTTATATTGCTCATAAAAATGGACCAGTGACACACAAAGACTGAAAGGAAAGGGGTGGAAAAAAATACACTCACGTATATGAACCAAAACTATGTTGCTCCCAAGCAGTATTATCAGACAAAACAAAATTTAAAGTTAAAAGATTAATAGGGATAAAGAGGATATTAATTAAAGATAAGAAGAACAACCCCCCAGGAGCTATAACATTAGATGATGAAATGTCATACAGTTAAAAGTATATCCTAGATATAGATAAAATAAAAATTGATACGATTACTAAGAAATGACCAAATCCACAATCACCATGAGGATTTTCATTCTTATCTCTAAGAAACGGAACAGTTAACAACTAAAACATTAATAGAGATTTAGAAGATTTCAGTTATGTAATTTATAAGCTTCATCTAGAGAATACACTAAGAACATGCACCCAAAGAGAGAATTCTCTGCAAGTACACAAGGAGTATTTACGAAAAGTTGAACATGTGCTTGGCCATTAAACATCTCAACAAATCCCAAGAAGTGATAACATATACTTGACATCTGAACTTCTTAAAAGAATAATGATTTTAGAAACTTATATATCATGGCCCATCCATCCAGTTTCCACCCAGCCTAGAAAAAATAGTTCTCATTTTCCATTGCTTGTCTCATTGTCACCTCCTCAGAAAAATCTTCTCTGATCACCTTAGGCCCAGTGGCTCCTCTCGTTCCCAAATACTTATTCATTTATCACTCCACTGTATTTTCCTCATGCAACTTACCAGTCCCTGAAATTATCCTATCTGTTTGTTTACTGGTTTACTGCCTCCCGCTGCCCGACCCTTTGAAATGTGAAGTATCTGCAGTATCTAGCTCCTGGAATGGAGTCTGGTACGGTAGGAGCTCAAGAAACAACTGCTGATGTCAGCCTGACTTGGCAGCCTACAGTAGGGTCCTAGCCCCTCATAGAGATGCAGACCTCACACCTAGAACTGATCACATTACCTTAGGATTATTTGTGTTATAGTCTCAGTAAAAGATAGTAAGTTTGTCATCACATCTATGGGATGTAATAGATTCCAAATAAATGGCTGTTGAATAGATGACTAAACTATGACCTCCTCTGTGTACCAGAAGAAGCCTGACACCTTGAGAAACCACAGCACCTGATTAAAGCCACATCTTGCTAAGGCAAGAGCCTGATTCCTGACTGTGAGCATTACTCTGCTCCTCCAAGTGGCCTCCACATCCCCTGTATCACATCCTATGATGCGTGGAGGCTGCAAATGAGAACAGAGAAGACAATTTGCAAATGCCTTTTTCACCAAACTCAGTGTTTCTGTTACTATTATATAGATACTAGCCTTTGCCAAATCTATTAAGATTGACTCAAATAATCATTTCTGGGATGGGCACAGTGGATCATGCCTGTAATCCCAGCATTTTGGGAGGCTGAGGTGCGAAGATCGCTTGAAGCCTGGAGTTTGAGACCCTCCTGGGTAATACAGCAAGACCCTGTCTCTATAAAAAAATTAAAAAATTAGCCAGGCGTGGTGCTATGTGCCTGTAGTCCCAGCTGCTCAGGAGCCTGAAGCAGAAGAATCACTGGAGCCCAGGAATTCAAGGTTAAAGTGAGCTATGGCTACACTCCAGCCTGGATGATAGAGCAAGACCCTGTCTCTTACAGAGAAAAAAATCATTTCTTATAATAACTGCATGTCTGCATAAAGACTGTATTGTCCACATAAAAAAATATAGGATAGAGCTTAAAATAATAGCTCATTGACTCAAAATCAGCAGTGTGGCCATATTATCATTCCAATAGTTAAAGAAGGAGGAATCACCATGTGACCTTTGACAATTCACTTGGTGGCCTAAATTTCAGTTTCCACATCTATGAAATGGTCATAATATTAGTGCTTACTTCATAGTTGCTATGAAGACTAATTAGACTCCTCCATTAAAGCACTGAACATAGTGTATGTCCCAATGAGCTTGATAAGTGTCACTAAGATTTCAGACCCTTGCATATCTACCTTGATCACTTTGCATTGGTTTGCAAGTTTTGCTCAAGAAACTGGTTCTTGATAATCTGCCTCACAGAGCCCTTCTGGAGTGGTACTACTGTTATGGAATGAGTCTTAATGTTCCTTTGAATCTCATTAAATACATTCCTCGCTGTTAAAGTGGAACTAGAAAAATCCTGGCCAATGTCAGATGTGTTTGCCGAATGGCCTTTCACTGAAGATTTCAGGAAGATGGGGCAGCTACAGGGGCAGCCAAGATGACAGCATTGATTAGCAAAGGGGCAGACTGTCTGGGGACACTCTTCCTTGACCTACCCTCCTCCTTCCTCAGAAGGAATTCTTCTAGACTAGAAAGTTTCCACTGCAAACATCTGCCTGCCAGATCTGTCCCAACACAGAAGCCACTGGTGAGAGCCATCAGGCGGTAAGGATTCTCCCTTGGATTGGCAGCTCTTGAGGAAGGGCACGACCAACCTTCGAATTTATCATGGAAGACAGGAGCAGCACGAGTTTGACAGGGACTCCCTTTTAAACATCAAAAAATTCTGCAGATTCCTCCACCTAAGTGTGACTTTATTTCTCTTCAAATAAATAGCTGTTGAATAAATGACTAAACTGTGACATCCCCTTTGCACCAGAAGAAGCCTGACACCTTGAGAAGCCACATCACTTGCTTAAAGCCACCTCTTGCTAAGGAAAGAGCCTGATTCCTGACTGTGACCACTACTCTGCTCCTCTAAGTGGCCTCCACGTCCCCTCAATATTAGGTAAGAAATTCTCGGTTGGCATATTCACACTACAGAGGTGTGAGATTTTGATGAGGTTGATGAGAATGACAATCTTATCTATCACATTATTTATTTTGCACCTCAGGGTTGATCTTTAAAGTGGAGCCTTGGGGATAAAAAGGGCCTTGTCCTGGTGGAAGACCCAAGTTCTACTCCCACCCTCACGAGGACCCAACAATGTAACCTTTGACAAATTCTATCCCTCTCAGGGCCTCAGTTTCCCCATCAGTGAAAAAGCTCACAGGGGGCCCTGAGGCAGAGGACTATAGCCAGAATGGAAAATGAAAAAGGATTTCTACCATCTACCACCCAATAAATATGCAGTCATGGAGTTACAACCAACATCAGAAGCAGCCAAGAGCTGGATCACTGCCGTAGAAAATATCATCAATGAAATAAACTGTAATCTTGTGAGGTTATCCCCGAATGTAGAGATGTAATAATCTGTGAGGAACAAGCAGGGATGGATGTGGGAATTACACAGGGAGAACCTGAGGATAACAGATGCTCCAGAAGGAAAGGCCAAAACTAAGAAAGGCAGCAATAATATTATGCAGATGGAAAACATATGTAGCAGGTTAAAAAGGGCTTAGTGAATACCAGAAAAATGTTAAGGAGACAAACACTGGAAATAGTCTCACAAAATTATTGACTTGTTGATGTAAAGAAAAAAACCAATCCTTAAGGATCTAATAAGAAAATAACGGGCTGCCTTTAAGGAGTACACATCAGGTGGGCCTCGGGAACCTGCACCCACAGAGGTGCCTCTCTTGATACATATGCTCTGCTTTAATTCCACGTTTATGACAGTGGTTTGAGATCATCAAGACCACTTCAGAAAGAGGAAGAGAGGCCTAGAAGAGCACTGATGGGGCAGAACACTTGTCCCAGAGAGCCGGTGAGCTGTGCACATGCCACAGCGCAGGTGCTCTGAAGCTGTTTGTGTGGACATGGCCTTAGGGCCTCACCCCAGAGTGATTAATTCAGATCCCTATGGTAGGCTCTGGGCAAGTGCCCGTGGGGTTCCTATGGACAGCCTGGGTGGTGAACCACGGATGTTACTCCTACAAGCCCTGCCACGTGGCATGTGGACAGGAAGCTGGGGAAGAAGACCTGGGAACCAGTCCTTCTTGCTGGTGGCCACAGCAAGCCTACCACCAGGCCCTTTGCTGCAGGTCCCAATCAGGGTCCCATACTCTGCTGCCAGGGAACAGGGTGGGGATACGACGGAGGGATGTGTGCTGGGTGTGAGCAAGGCCAACACTAGTCACCAGTGAACTGGAAAGGGCTGGCTGGGCAGAAGGGATTGCTGGGGGAATCTCGTGGGAATACAGCCTGGTACAGGCAAATCATGTGATTTTTTTCCCCCAAATCCAGAAAGCCAGAATTGTATGTTATATTTTCAGGTTTTTGGAACCCTGTGTGGGCCAAAAAAAAAATGCCATCTAGGCAGAATTGACTTGCAGGCTCAGTTTGGGACCCCAGGCTCAAATTCTTCACATCTGCAGAAGTTGCCCTTTTGTTTCAATCAAAGAAATCCCCCCCTTTTTAGAAACAGGCTAGGTCTTTTTCAGCAAGTAGAAACCTAGGTGCTCCAAATGACTATCTTCATTAATTTGTTAATGTTTTTTAAAAGCTACTCAGACCGCCCTGAAGTTCAACTGCTCCCTGTCACTTCGTGTTTGCCTTGGTTGTGTGCAAACACCCAGCAGCTGTCCTGAGGCTCTCTAAAATGTCAGAGCTCAGGAAACGAGTGCTTCCCGCCTATGAGAGAGTTCTGCCCCTCTGAAGAGAAGCAGACACACTCAGAGCCTAGTACCCTGGACTATCACTCCTAAAGGACAGAAGGACGAAGAGCTGGGGCTTCTGGAAAAGTCATCGGGACAGGAACACAAAGGAACTGAAGCCAGAGTTAGTGATCCACTTCCTCTATGATAACCAGCATCGATTGTGAACTGTACCACGTACAGTTAAATGAAGGTATCAGGCATCTCTTTTATTTCACATTTCTGAAGTTGAGCCTCAGCATTGCAAAGGCATTTGGAGTTGCAGAATCTCATCCTTCAATTGTCAACAATTTCTAAGTGCCAGATCTGTGCAAACTCAGAGTGGGAGAGGCCAAGAAAAAGAACAAGCAGAGAACCTGCCCTCAAACTGTGGCCTGGCTAGAAGGACAGGTGAGACACGTGTGGAGATGCCTCTGGGTCGAGAAGGCAGTGGGATAAGGCAGTTCCTCACACCTAGAGCTGCTGGCCACACCCAGGAAGATTCTCTGAATATGCTCACAACCCTTCTATAAAAGCCATGTAAGCATCCTCCAGGGGACAGTCAATGTCCCCTGCAGGCAGCTCAGCTGTCAAGGATGAGGTATGTCAGAGAGAGGCACCAGAAGAGTTGGAGGAACCAAGAAAAGGACCAAAAATAGGCGTCAAGGTGCTGATGTCACACTTGGACACAGTGCATCTACTGCTTGGACATCTCAGTCTCTGCCACGGGCGTCCACTCTGCAGCAGTGTTGCTCAGAAGGTTCTCTGCTGGGATGGCCTCTGTGGGCAGAATCCTAGCTACTGTAGGAGGTCATGCCAGCTCCCTGGGGATAGTCTCCCTTGCTCCCCTCCCACACCACCAACCTAGACACATACCCCAGTGAACACGTGGTCGTCTTTCAGTTCACAGTCTCAACCTCGTGTCCTTCCCTGCCAAGCCCAGAGGGAGCCTGTCTCCCTATTCTCTGCTCTCCTGGCTCTCTGTATTTATCCTTCAGAGTGTGTTTCAAAGTGTGAAAATGTGGTTATTTGCCAAAGCCTGCTCAGTGTCTGTCTTATCCCCACCCACAAGGGCAGATTAGCTTCTCTTAGCAAAAGGAAGGGCTCCCTCATGTACCGACGAATTTAAGGTAGTGAGGAGACTTTCCACCTCTTCCCTGGAAGATCTTTACAAGCTAAGAGGAAGCTCAGAGGCCCTACTGGGCACTTCCCCCTCCCCCATCCCACAACCTCTCTCCTCTGCAGAAGATTTCAAATGGGGGCTTCCTAATGAGCAAATAAAGTCCAAAACCAGAGGTGCTATATTGATAAAATAATAGCCTGTTAATGTGAAAGGTAGAACTGGGGATAGTCAAAACAAAAACAAGACACAAAACCAAAAAACCATCGACCTTGTTCTTGGACCCAGAAATCCTAAATCTTTAGGAAACCTTTGCCTCAAATCCAATTCATTTTTTTTTAAACAAATCATATTTAAAATATGTATTTCCCCCTTTCTCACTGTGAAGAGCATCCTGAGATATACTTTCACATTCCATAAAAATCCAAACAGCTGCTTTGTTCCCAAGTCACATAGTACATTTAATATCCCAAAGATCAAAATTGGCATTCACAGACAATTTTATGAAAAGACAAAAAACCCAACCAATATGGTCACCATCTTTCCTAGAACGCAACGAAGACAGTAAGAATCATTTATTGGCTCCATCAATATTCTGGTGTAACACAGAGGATTTCACACTCCACATCTGGTCTCTCCAGCCATGTTTATTCAGTTCCTACTGTGCTTGCCAGGCCGAATTTCAGAAAGGGAAATTAATAAAAAATACACGACACTAAGATGAAACTAAACTACTTTAATATTTCCTTAATGACTCACCAAATCCTTTCAGACTTTGCTATGCTACAAGATGAGGCCACTAATGATATTAATATATCATATATCAGTATATGTAAATATCAATATATCATTATATTAACCAGTGGAGACAGTGATTTAGAAATGTTTTATCATATGAAAAAAAATACTTTAGTGTCCAAACCTATTCTTTAAACTTCACAATTCTCTCTACTGCCTTCCCTTTTCTGGACATTCCTGCTGACATCACACAAGATCTCAAAGGCCAGTGCCACCTGGCAGGGCACTGGGGGAGGGAGAGAACAGCAGGTGATGTGGCTGGGAAGGTGGGCCGGTGACACAGCATGCCAGCCCTTGTGGGCCTCAGCCAACCATTTATATTCATGACAAGTACAAAGGCAACTGCCTGGAGGCGGTTAGGAAGTGAGTGTATGATGCTATTTACAATTTATAAAGATCACTCTGCTAAACTATCTGATGAATTTGTGCCTTATGATGAGATCCTAAGCTCCTGGATGGCAGGACTACATGAAGTTGCTCTCCTTTTAATACCCCCATATCGTGTCCTCGCGGTTAATTAAATCAGTGGCTCTCAAAATCTTGTGTGTACCAGAATAAATCACACACAGGCTCATTCAAATACATCTTGCTGGATTCTACATGATTCAGTAGGTCTGGGTGAGGTATGAGAATTTACATTTTTAAGAAGTTCCCAGGTGATACTAGGATTCGGGTTGCTGAATCAGGCACTGTACTTAGAGAACCAATGTTTAAATCTGTTTGCTGAATAAATCAATCAGTGAAGGGATGGGAAAATGTTTTTAAAGCAAAACAATAGAAATAATCAGTGGTTTGAGTTTGACCTAAAATGCAATCATTTATTCTCGTTTTTATTTTTCTTTTTTAAATTATCCTCTTCACTGTATTATGTGATGATAACAAAAGGACTAACCCATTGCGTGCAGAAGCACTCTGGAAGGAAATAGATCGTTGTGATTAGACAAGATGAGACACTTCAGAGACTGCATTGCCGAGTTTAATTAGAAATTAAATGTCATTCAAAGATTTTTTTTTTTTGGTAAAAGTATGTGATTTATTTGTGTAGGCAGTTATTACCTGCCTGGATCCACAAAGGATATGAGGTGGTGGTAAGGCATCCCTTGGTGCTATTCCAAAACTGAAAATTAAACTAAAACTTTCTGAGAACTCAGGAATAAGGCTCACCATGGCCATTGCTATTTGGTTCAAAGTGCACAATGTTGATGAACACATCTCCTACAAAACAAAGTGGATTTAAACTCTCTTCTTAGAAGGAACCCCCAAAGATTCCAATTTAGGCACTTATTATGCCAAAGCAGAAATGCAACTCAAGAATGCTAAGTCAATAGAGACTCAGAACCAACACAGGAAGAATACACTTCAGACCTAGGAGAGTTGAGAGCACATGGCTATGCAAGAAGCACATGGCCAATGCCCTGTGGTCTCTGCGGGTTTATTCTGTTCTACCACAGGTGAGGCTGTGGTTTTCACGTGCAAAAGTCCATCCACCTAGAAGTCATTATTGCAGACCCATCAACAACAGACAGTTCAAACTCAGGGACAGCTTGGGGTTTGAGGGTTCAGTAGGAAGCTGTCTTGCCTGAGGCCTGCAAGATCATAGGTTCATGTTCTTCTTGGGGAAGAGGCTGGTTTGGCATACCCAGGACTGCGTAGGGCTAGCGAAATCTCATCTATTCAGGATCTCAGGGTCTAAGAAGTTGACTGGGTTGGAGAATGGGGGGAGACTCAAAACAAGTAAGGCTACTGAAAATCATAAGCCTTGAAAAGCAAGTAATAAATGCAATAGTCATTAATTAGCAACCAATGAACGACCCTCTTCTCTGTCCAGGTAGCAAGATACAAACCACACTGTGTATGGCCACCATGAGGCCTACACAGCAATGTACATCATGTGGATGATAAACTTGGATTCTTGCACTATGATGGGTAGGAATCACGGAACACTCTGGCTACGAATTAAGTACAAAAATAACAACCTCTACACTCTAGCAAAAAATAAAGTACATATAAAGCCCCCAATCCAAGGTCATTATGCAGAGTCTCTCTGAAACCCAGCACCCCACGGCATTTGCAGTTACCCACCTCCAAAAGGGTAAAAGTAAACATAGGACCTGCTCTGGTGTTAAACTGCCACCGGATCCTCCCTGCTGTCTCCCTCCTCCTCTTCTTCTTTACAGACAGGTAAAGTTGGATCTCTTGAAGGAACTGGGGGCTCCCACTCTAGGCAAAGGTTGGACAGGTGATCAATGTACAGCATGAGATTTGGCTGTGCCTACGTGCCTCCGACTGAGCTGGATCATCTGGGGCAATGAAAATTATAAGCAACAAGAAAGCAGTATTAACAGCAAGGGTAGCACACACCACAGTTCCCTAGGACACCCAGCAACCATTCCTTTCCACATTCAGTCATTCTGCATACACTCATTAAGCACTGTGCCAGGCTCTGGAGGGATAGTAGTCACAAACAGAACACAGGCCCTGTCCTCATGGAGCATATGGGCTATTCAGGAGAAAGACAATAAGACGAGCAATCATCGGACAGCGGGTAAGGAAACCTGGAGGGGACCATGGAGCACATAGCAAAGGCAGCCAACCCAGACTTGGGGTGGGAGGAGGTGGAGAGGTCAGGGAAGGCTTCCTGGAAGAAATGACATGTAACACCGAGCCTGGAGGACCCATGGAGTTAGCCAGTCATGACTGGGGTAGGTGAGCACATGCAAGATTCCTGGGACAGAGCTGAAAGCCCTTTGTTTGCAGCTATTCTCCAGTCTGTAATCCTACACCCAACTGGAACACTCGGATTTGGAGTCTGCAGCCTTTATCACAGGAGGACCTGTGCTCCTCCAATGCCCAGAATCCAGCTGCATTTCAACCTCTTCCAGTGGGATCTCAGGAAAGGAAAGAACTTAGAAAATACGTTTTTTTTTTTTCTATAAGAAAAGAGAAAAAAACAATAACACGGAGTTGAACTGCTACAGAACAGACCCAATTGCAGCGACCTGTTTTCTGCACACCAGCATCAAGGGGAAGTGAGAGGTCATCCTCATCAGGTTGTTGCAACAGACAAGAAGGTGGACCCTCATTTCATATCATGACATAGGAGCCCACTTTGCCCTTTCCTTTTTTCCAAGTCCCTGGGAAACTGTAGAAGCAGCATTTATTCCTTTTACCCTTCCTGTTTTTGATGTCAAAAATGCTATCTCAGATAAGATACCTGCCACTTGTCTTATGCAACTAAGAGAAACCAGAGAGCTTATGAAGCCAATCTTGTCAGGGGCCTCCACATGGCGGAAAAAAACAAAAGCAAAACCAACGAACCAACCAACCAAATAAACAAACAAAAAGCCTGTGAAAGTCCCAGTAACTTGAGTGTTGCTCAGGGTTCTAGCTGCCTTTGCGTTATGAAAGAGACCATTGTAGGGAACGGTTTAAGACCGGCAATAAGTATGTGGTCATTTACCAAAAACACACAGTCCAAAGTAGCTTTCTGTTTCAATATTATCATATAATTCAAGTCCTGCAAACAACATCCCTGATTGAAATAAAAAAGGAACAAAACCTTCCACTTCTAAGAAGCAGAGCAGGCAGCTATTTTAGAGACAAAGAAAGGATGTCTTCTTAACCTATGACAACACAAATTTGTTTAGGTTTTCCCTCCACTAAGTAAGTAAGCAATTAGGTTTTTTTACAATAAAAATATCCCCGTGCATGTGCAAACACCAGAGGCGATCATATAATTACCCTGCCCAATCAGATTCAATTGCTGACAGTTGAGTTCCCACTGCTCATTAACTTCAGCTGGAGGAGAGGTCTTTACGGAAGCCCTTTCCATCTCTTGACAAAGCTTCCTATGATGCGGTGAGCAGCCTTGGCACTACCTCATGCGGGATAATCATCCCCAAATCACCAGGGCCAAGGCCAGCCTACTCTGGCTTCCCTCTGAGAAAACATAAAGAGAAATTCGAAGACACGTCGGCTTAAACACCCTTGCTTCATTTGGGGATCTCACTTCTAAATATAATAGTAACCTTTCACCCCCACACTTTAAGTGCCGTAATTACGTAATTAAAACCAATTATGTCATTTAACAGAGACTTTTTCAAGATACACAGCAAGCCAATTACCTCAATCATTGACCTCAGAAGATTTCCCACACTGACTTGCAACAATAGGGATTGGGATAAATTTAGACACTGGCTTCCGAAGCCTGGCATGGACTAGCTGGGTGGGTCGTAGCTGGTCTAGATACTTCCGGACTCTAGAAGCTGAACTGAATGCATTGGTATCTAACACCACCACTACCTGTTTGCACAATTCTTCTCATATCCCAAGACAATGGCCTGATTTTTCAGGCCTCTCCAATAGTATTATTCCTTCCATGTTGCAGACAAGAAAAAGGAGGCAGGGAGAATTATAAAGTTATCTGAAGTTAGGCAGCTAGCTAATGGCAATGCTAGGCAAGGATTTGAGTCTTCCACGGCAGAATCCCAAGCCTCTTAGTAGCAAGTTGTGTGAGAAAGTGAGAGAGTGTGTGTGTGTTTATTCTACTGGGCATCCACCCACTCCCCCATTTTGACTATCTCATCCCAATTTCCCTTTGCGGCAACACATCTGCCCCACTTTCTGCCCACAGTGCACCACACGAGGTTCCACTCCAGCTCCGGGGTGTGCCATAACTTGGGCCACAGCCAATCAGCTCCTAGCATTCCCCTAGCCACAGCATTGGTTCAGGGATGAGCACGTGATCCAATCAAAGCCAATGAGACACACTGCGACTCTGCTGAGGATCTGAGAACCCTTCCTATGAGCTCTTGGTGTGAGGAGGGCGCTCTGGCGGCCCAGCAGCCATCTTACTACCACCACAGGAGTGAGGTGGAGAGGAGCCAGGAGCTATGGAGAGAGAGAAGGAGAGAGGGAGGGAGAGGGAGAGAGAGAGAGAAAGAAACTGGTTCTCGGAAGCAGCCGCCTGCATCCCTTCCCGCCAAGAGTAGGAACACTGAAAACATGGGTTAGATCAAAAGCACACCGGAGAAAACACGAAGAACACCGCCACCTGCAGCTCGGGCAGGCTTGATTACAGGATGGAATCAATGCACCGAGGCCCGGAGCAGCAGTCCTGCCTCCTGTTCGCAACACAGTAAAGTGCCTCCAATTTTTGAGTTATTTAAAGAACATACCATTTTATGGGCAGGAGGAAGCACTTTAATCTGCAAAATGATTTTTATCACAAACTAAACATCCTCGTAGCTTTTGGGTCCCCTGCTTTTGTTGAAGTTGTCTATCCTTGGAGCGGAGACAGCTGTTGGAGCTATGAAGATCTGCCTCGACCCTGCACTTTGCCCTGCCCACTGGTACCCTGGTGCGCTGCAATTCCTGGATGCATGTGGGATGCAAGAACTCAGGACGCTCGTACTCGTCAAAAGGGAGCATTCTCTTTCTTTTTTATTTTTTCTCAGGCCTTCAAGGAAGACATAAAAACAAACAAACAAACAAAACCCAAAAAACTCCAGCAAGAATTCCACTAATGCAGGGTTTTCTTTCAACCTTGGCACTACTGAAGTTTGGGGCCAGATAATTCTTTGTTGTCAGGACTGCCTCGTGCATTGTAGGATATAGAGCAGCATCCCTGGCCTCTACCCACGAGATGCCAGTAACACCCCTCTCCTCAATTTGGGACAACCAAATATGTCTGCAGACACTGACAAATGTCTAGGGGTGGGGACCAAGATCACCCCCACCTTGAGAACTATTGCTTTAATTGAACATTTGAGGAATTTATTGGATTTTCCACACAGCATCTTTAAAAACATAATTCCTTGTAGTACTATGGTGTGAGAGTGAGGGAGCCATCACCCTTTTTAGAACTTTACAAGAGCCATGTAAAATATCCCTTGAAGGGAACTGACTTACAAAAACCCAGGATAGTGATACTGCTATCTATCAGGTGAGGAAGTCACCTGACCCATTAAGAGTCAGAGTTGGGAAAGAAGGTATCAAATAGAAATCGTTCTACCTAAAGACCAGTAAGAGGAAAAGGATATAGAGGAGAAAATTAGAAACAAAGGTGTCTACACTACATAAGATCTGACGTAGGCATTTGGCTCCTTACTTCCACAGGAAAGAAAATGAAACCTTAAGATTACTGTTGGGTTTCCTTGATTTAAAACCAAAAGCCAAAAGTGTGGAAGAGGCTGGGCTCAACAGAAATGATCCATCCAACAAAGGACTAGAACTTACTCACTCTAGGGGGGGAAAAATAAAAAAGCTAAAAATGGTAAAGCCGCACTGATTTGAACAAATGTGGGAGAAGACATTTAAAATAAGCAAAATTGATGGATTTAGAGAATATTTTTCAAGGAAAGGTATTTACTTGCTTTCAAATGCCAGTAGTTACCATGAGTGGGCTAGCAGAGGTCTCTCCTTCAGGATTGATTTGAATGAGAGGATAAGATAGAATCATTGAATTAATTAATGTATACACTGTTAGGTGGGAAAGAAGGGCTTTGAATTAGTTTGTCCTCTCCATCTGCTAATTAGTTGTATCTTCATACAGGTAGCTTCCTGAGACTAGCCCAGGAATTCCAGAATAGTGAGGTTCCAATGAGGCTTTGCTTCAGGACGCAGACTTCTATGCACCTCAAGGTACTGAATTCTCATCAAGTCAGTAAGGAGAACCAGGTTGGTTTGTATGTGAAGACTGGGCTTTCTTAGGGGTTCAACTACGTGAAAATATTTGGATTCTAGCAGTTTCTCTCTCTAGAAGTTCTAATGCCTCAGGGGATGGAGAGGTATATTAGGGACTTCAGATGACCAGAGTTGGGACACAACTGCTTCCTGGTTCCAAGGCAGCCTCCCCCTCCCGCTATGAGCAGGTCACAGCTGTGCTGTGCTGCCCCTAAATCTTCCACTGCCCCCACTTCTCCCTTTCCGCCAGAGAAATCTGACTGCTTAGGCAGCCACCCAGTCTCAAAAGGAGAAGGAGCAAGAATAAAGTTGTCTCTGAGCAGCCTGGGTTCTTCTCCCATTGTTCTTTTAGGTATATTGTTTATTTTATTTTGGTAAAGAGTTTAGAACACACAGTAACAGAAAAACAGAATCACTTGTCTGGAGGTTCTAGCAGAGGTCCACAGTGTCTCTTCGGAACTGTATAAAGAACTGGCCCTTCTAGAGTTTAGCAATTAAATCTAGAGGAGCTAGTCCTCAAATCTTGATAAAAAACGAGCTTTTCAGAACACAGTCTTCCTGTGACTAAGCATCCCACCCCAGTACCTATCTACTGAAATCATCTGTGCCGGCCAAGAATACCTGGGTATGCCAACAGACATAGAAGGGAAGAATAGTCCACTTCCCAGTTCCTGCTGGCCCTAAAGCCAGATAGTGAGTCTTGTGTTTGGATGGAGGTGCCTCCTCATTGAGTCTACATGCTGGCATGTGAACATTTTGTTTGTACTAAAGAAGTTAGTCAAGGTGAGAACATGTGCTGCTGTTTCTTAAAACAAACACGCAAATATAAAACAAAGCTTTGCATACACCATAAGGTAAGTTCTGCCCTCTCCATGTCCTTTCAGTATAAAGTGGGGTAGGGGAAGCAGTCTCATTGGGGTGGCAGGTGTCACAAGAGGCCACCCTCGTGGTCAACAATTGAAGAAGAACTGCTCAAAACAGCAACCCTTTGCTTTTGCCAGTGCTAAGCCTTACTCCCAACGTCAAAGAAAGTACTTTAACAGTGTGGAATTTCAGTTAAGGTAGGAGTTTGCATCTAGAGATGTTCTTCTTTATTTAGCAAATATTTATTCAGCATATCCAGAAATTTTATGCAAAATTTGGTGTATGTGCTTATATGCTTTATTTTGAGGAGTGGATTTATTGTCATTCTCAGATTAGTTTGAAATTCAGAATAAAAAAATTAAGCAACAGTTGGCAGAAAACTATCCCTTAATTTTTTAAATTCATTTTAAGTGTAAAGTTTGACGATTTTGAGTAAATTTATAGACTTGTGCAACCATTACCACAAACCAGTTTTAGAACATTTCCATCATCCCCCAAAGATTCTGTGACTGTTTACAGTAAACTTCCCTTAATCTTTGCAGCAAAAGTTCTAGAGTTGAAAGAAGGCTCTTTCTACATCTGCAAGGCTGATCCATTTTCCCCTTCTAAGAATTCTACTAAAAAATTATTCGCTATTTATCTGAAATTCAAATATAACTGGATATCCTGTATTTGTTAAATTTGGTAACCCTAATCCAGAACAAAGCAGAATTAAGCAAATAATAAATGAATGTTCTTATCTAGAAATAAATGTACTTTTTGGGAACATTGTAAATAAACATGAATTATTTTATTAATTTTGAACCACCTAGGTTCTAAGATGGTTAGAACCTAGTTCCAGTTAGAATTTCAGCCAAGAACTAAAGCTGCAGAGACAACCTGAAGAATTCACAACCCAATTTCTGTTTTACAAGCAAGGCTGGGACCTCAGGTACTCATAGGATCATATGCTACATTTTCCCTGAAAGGCTAAAGTCGATGTAATTGTTAACCTTGCAACTCACAATCAGAACTGGACATGTGACTTTTAGGGGCACAAATTATAGGGAAATCATTCTTAAACCTTTTGAGGGCCATAAACTCCTTTGAGAGAATCTGATTAAAGTTATAGACCTTCTCCATGGGAAAACACATGTAAACACACAACATTTTGCAGACAATTGTTTTTGATGGGGGAAAGGTTTCAAAAATTCCATGACATTGTTCGTGGACCATTCAATGGTCCAAGAGCCTGGGCAAGTTAAAGCCATCCTGAAGTCTTATGCCTTGCTTTTCTTTTCCTCCTGTTTGTGTGGGGAGGGAAGAAGTCGGGATAATGGCAAAGGAACTGGGTAAGGCAAGAACACATGGCCAGGTGACCCTTGGTCATCAGTGGTAAGTCCTGGGGAAATTTGCCTGAACTCTACAGACTCGAGTTTCATTGTCAGTAAGATGAACAGATCAGCCTGACTCCATTTTCCCAGGTTATGTCTTACAGATCTAGTGGGAAGGAATCTGGGAAGGGCTCCTTCAGGTCCTGAAGCACTGCACACAATTTTGTATTTAAAAAAAAAAAAAGTTTTAAAAACCACTAGACTGCATGGTGACTGAAATCGCCAAAATACTCTGAGTTCTAAGCCTTCTGATTATCTGATTCTAGATTCTACAGAGTAGAGGGGCCAGGAAACAGTTGGGGAAGATCTGGACATTCTTTTTATTTTAGTTCAAGGAAAAAAGGCATTTGGCTCAGATAGGAAAGACATCCTAACCCTGACCACTCTCCAGTCCTGCAACATTTCTTTTCTGCTTTCAGTTGTTCTCTTTCCTTCACGTGGGAAACTGTCTACAGATATGGCAGTGCTTTGCCAAAAGCTGCCCACTTTCCCTCTGATAAAAAACATTTTTCTGGATTATATGAATTTAAGTTAATAAGTTTTCCTTTGGGTACCAAAGATACCCAGTGATCCATTATATCATTATATACTGTTATGCCATCAAAACTAGTAGCCCAAATGGAGAAAGTGTACGTGTGGCCAGCTCTGAGCTTTAGAGATGGTATCTCTTTTGTACCTTAGAGCCATCTACAAAGTAGGTCCCAGTATTATTTCCATTTTTTCAGAAGAAAAAAACTAAAAACTGAGGGGGAAAAAAGCTAAGTGACTTATACAAATTAATCCATCTAGCCAACTGCAAAGATTTCAAGTCACAGAGCCTACACTCATACTATGTTGAAGAGATTAATTATACAAACTAAAAAGAAAAAACAGGTTTTATTAATTCATTTTCTCTCAAAAACAAATAATCTAGCACTTTAGGAAGTTTATTATCATGTCCAAGGATATGAACTATTTTGAATGTTTATGTGATACTGACATTTAAGCAAATGTACCATGTTCATAGCTATCACCTCAAAGGAAAATATATTATTTAGTTTTTTCGTTTTATCTTATCTGTCCTGGGTCCTTGGAACAGCCTGACAAATGCGTACACTCTGTTCTTACTTGTTGTCATAGGACACTAGCGGCCTGCTGGGGAAGCACGCTGGGAAGTACTGCTCCACACTTTGTGTCAAGACTTTAAAAAAAAAAAAAAACAGAGCTTGTGTAAATCACAGACAAAGTTGACAAATTTCACGGCTTAGTCATGGTTAACATATCAGATTTCATGGTTTGACAGAGATTAACAAGAAAATCATATTAGAGTTACACCTATTAGTAGATTCTCAGATATTTGGTAAAGAAACTCCAAGCCCTCCACACTCCATTCCGGCCGCACACCACTCTCCTTCCTTGCCCCAGGGATGTGGGGTCTCCCTGTTCAGGGACAGCAAATGGCATCTTCCATGGCTCCTCAGAGTCACCTCTTGACTCTCACAGGAGTGAGCCAGTGTCTAGGGGGCCCCAGGGGAAGGTCTTAGCATCAGTGGAATAAAGAGATTTAGCGTTTATAACCCAATACATAAAACCGTAGGGAGAAAAAAATATGCCCTATTTGTACACACAGGTATTTCACCCAACATTGCATGTGCTAAAGAGAGGAAGGAATTCTCATTGTGGGAACTACGACATTCTAGGTAAAAATTAAGTTTTCATGTCTTTGTTAGGCAATTCAGCAGAGGCCTTGTTGTTAAAAGCAGTGGCATGCAAGCAGGGACTTCAAAAAGCCTGCAGACTGCCTGCCGAGCCATTTGGCCTGAGGGCCCTGCATATCCTCTTTTGGGTAAGAAGCGGCTTGCTTGTCAACTTTGCATAAAAGACAGCCAATTTGTCAGCCATTTGCTTTAATTCTCTTTCTGAGTCTTCCTAACGATAAACTCCATATACCTTCTGGTCTTCAGGATCATACATCTGACGGGAGGATGGAAATTCACTCTCATCTCAGGCTGGTTTCCTTCCCCGGCCATCCTCCTGAGTCTCATAGGATGTCCTTAATCAGAACCACATTACTCGGCTAGAGGAAGTCCTTGTGCAGACACGCTGGCAAGACGCTATGGCAAACTGTTTCACAACATGGAAGGTCAGATTGGGAATAACGGCTGCAGTTACCTCCTGTGTTTTCTTTAGTTGAGAAAATTAAGGCAGGGTGCCTAACTCTTAAGAAACACAGATTTGGATAAGTAGTGGCCACTTAGGAAGGGACTTCATTAACTGCTGAGCACAATAGTCAGTTGTGGAAATGGAAAATTTTTTACATTCCAGGTATTTTGGACAGGAGCAAGGATTTCCTCATTCTATACAGATAGGTTTTTATATTTCAGTAGCACCCTAGATTGGTCAAATAAAAATAGCTAAGTTTTGTCAAAAAAATATCATCACTTGACTGTGTGTATTTATAGACATACATACATATACTATAAACATGTAAGTGTGTTGGACAAATGAAGCACATTTTAATAATAATGGTTACCATTATTGTGCTTTTTAAAAAATGTGTCTTTCCATGGATTATTTCATTTAGACTCTCAACAAACTAGCATGGTCGGGACTATCTTTGTCCCTATTTTACAAATGGAAAAAAACTAAGATTAGAGAGGGAATTTGAGCCACAAATTAGACATAGAGCCAGAAGTCGAACCCAGGAGTGTCTGACTCCTAAGTCTAGCAAATTGAGCCCTGGAAATTCTCATCAGTTCCATCTAGATGAATGTCCAAAGCTGACTCAAAAAACAAAACAAAACAAAACAAAACAAAACACCCTCACAAAGTTTTGGTGGGCAGTGAGCAAGGAGGAGCTGTGTGAAGGAGTTAGGTGTTAGTCTAACCCTACACCTTCATCCCAGGAGGGCAGCCTAAGGCTTTGAGTGGATGGAGGTGGGTGTGAGAAAAGGCAGAGTGCCGCAGAACCCCGAGATCTCGCTCCTTCACAGAGGTTGCCCAGGACCAGCTTGTCTGGGGAGACTCACAACCCAGAGGGACCAGGGGACTTAGTGCAAATCTGCCCCCCACCCACTTCCCTTCTCATGAGTGGGCTCGCCCTAGAGATTTGGGGCAAGAAATATTTCCAGTGTGCCTCTACCTTAACTCACACCATGGGGGCAGCTAACAATTACAGAAGGAATGAACTTTTCCATCAAACGCCCTTCCATAAAACCATTTCCCAGGAAATGGAACACAGCATGGAGCTAGCCAATTGCAATTTTCCACCAACAATGAGTATGGTGGGGCACAGGTACTATATTTAAACGATTTTCCTCCAGTATTTTGGCAAGGCTGTCTCAAGGAGACTTCCAGAGTTGGGCTGAGGTCTCATTCCCCTCTGGCCAGAGGGATTGGAATGTTTAATACCACCCCGTCTCTTCAACACCCATGTGTAAAATGCCAATAAACAAGCCAGCAAAGACCTGCAGGCCTAATTGCCTTTTAACTCCGCCAAGATGATAAACTCCCAGAGCAAGGAAGGAAAGACTCCCAGGGATTTAACAAGTTTATCTGCCTGCCACTTGAACATTTTCTGTCTGCCTGCACTTCAGTGAGTTCACCAATAAAAGGATAAAAGGCCCTGGAACTTTGGACCCCTCAAATGGCCAAGAAGTCCCAGATTCAAAACGTATGACAAGCAAAAATTAACCTGTTAACCGAGTTCTGTTTTAGGTGTTTGTAAGGTCTAGAGTGAGGGAAGCGGGGCCACTTGCCCACTTCTAGCATTGGCCACTTCCCTTTTATTGACCAGGACCTACAAATCGTCACCTACAATAAAGAAAACTGTTCTCACAAGCAAACCGGGAAAGGCAACCCATCCTGAAACCTCTGAAAATTAAGTCAGAAGACAGCATTGACAGGAGAGAAATTACATCCGTCCTGGTGATGGAGAAAATGGAGTGTGATCACATGGAAAGTCATGAGAATTGTGTTTACTTCTCCAAGGATATTTTTCATTTCTCTCCGAACTGACTTTCAAATTAAGCATGTTGGTTGTTTTTGTTGGTTTGCACCCTGCCACCCAGAAGAAAAATTCTGAGAGCTCTGAACTTTTTTGAATTAAATTACAAAAGCAAAGCAAAGCAAAGCAAAACCAAACAAAGAGACTTGGGGGTAGGCACAGAGAGGCAGTGCCATTCAAGATGTGAAAGTAGGGTGAGTGGGCATAACCTCCCTGGGAGGCCATTTCATAATCCTTATCAATATCAGTGTGTGATTTCCCTTTTAGGAATTTATTCTAAAGAAATTATTGGATAAGTGAATAAAGGTTAAGCATGAGGAATTTTAGCATTATAACAGGGAATAAAGACAACTAAATGTTCATCATTAAGAACTGGCTAAATAATGTAAAATTCTATACTCTACAACTATAAAAGTGATGCTATAGGTATATATTTATTAATGTGGGAAGGTGTTCAACATACAATGTTAAGTTCAAAAAGCAAATTATAAAACATTTATAATATAACCTTTTTCTAGAAACTATATATAGAAAAACTAGAAAGATACCTAGTTCACCAAAATGTTAGTATTTTTGGATGGTGAATTATAGGGGATTTTTATTTTCTTTTGCAAAGACTTTTGAATTATTTGAAAATTTTAATGACAAAAATGCATTGCCTTTAGAAATTAGTTAAAACTCTAAAGCAAAAAAATAAAACATTCCACTGCCACCATCACGCTTCTGATCAACAGGAAAAGAGTCATCTGAAGTAATGTTATGGAAAGATTCAGCTTCCCTTTCTTGAGAAGACATGAGCAAAGAACACTAAAGGATTTGGTCTTGACTTACCAGCACATATAACTGTTGTTCAAGTGTATTCTCCAGTGAGATGAGAATGGAATGGTAAAACCACAAGTGGGCTCAAAACCCCAGCAGGTGACTTTCCCAAGGAGCCCATGTTTCTCTTGTCTCTTAAATCAGGGTACAGATGCCGAGAGCTCCTCTATTAAGCTAACCTGTTCTACCTAATAAAACAAGAACAACTCTAGAGTAGGGTGCTTGCCAACTGAAAAATCTGGAGCACTATTTTTCTATTAAAATCTTATCCATGTTTTTCCTATTGGAACCTGGAAACTGGACAAATTCTGAAGGAATCCAAAGGGATCTCTTTAGAAAAGAATTCTGTTAACACCAAAAGCTCCCCAAGCACTACCCAAAGAAAATGCTAGGTTGCATTATGCTGAAATGTAAAAGCAGGGTTCAAACTCAAAATGATGTGTCCTTCACACCAGGCTTTGTGCCCATCAGGGCTTATGCATTTGTACACTGATCCCCACACATTTCTGCATCTCCCTGCTTCATAATTTCACAATCAGTTCCAGATTTCCTATTTCTCCCACAATATAAGGCATAAAGTTCCAGATTTGGAAGATGCAAGGTTTAAGGGTATAGAAGTACAGTGAAAAGTATGATAAAATAAAACCAAAATTGAAGTTTTCTTGTAGACCTACTGAGAAATAACAAATTGAAGATATACCTTGGGACCCTTAGAAACTGTTAAAACAAAGATATGTGTAAGGATTTCATGCGTAAAATGAACCCTTTGGTTGGTAGACCTCCTTACCAACAAACGGTGGTATGGGAAGTTAAAAGTGTTCCTATGTGCTGTAATAAATACATCAGTGTTTTAGGTATGCCTGCCAAGGCACTATAATGCTTCTCTCAAAATTCAGAACTCTGTCCCTAGATTTCAAGACAGAGTACACTGAAAGATCAGGTTAATCTAGGATAAACTTCATCTCTTGAGTTCAAAGACAGCTGGCCTCTCTACGGGTTTCAATTGGAGGTTTCTTTGAAGGATTGCTCTCAAATTCATTAAAGAAATTTCACTGACTTCACAGACTTTGGCATTAAATAGATAACCTGAGCTCTTCATTGCCCTGCAAAATGACTGTTCACCTTTGAAGCTCTGCAAATTGGGATTAAGTTGGCTGTTTGCCTTTTACCTTGAAGATGACTCCACTCCATTGATCAGTGAGTACCCGGGCAATCACCTGGTTGATCAATGACATAGAATTTATCTCTATAATGTGTCGCTTTTAAAACACACATCTTTTCATGGGTTGGCTTTGTTATGATTTTTGCTTTACTTGTAGTGTTAAGGCTTGATAATGATGCCAGCCCCCCACACACTAAAAATTCTGGAAGTAAATCATGTTTTTAAAATCCAAATTTAATTTTCAACTAACCTGAAAGACATGTGGAGTTCTTAGATGCAGAAATTCATTTTTAAACTCTGCTTTGAATTTCACCTACTCAAGCCCCGTAGAGAACGAGGCGTTTCATCCGGCTGCTCTCCGGAGCAGCGTCAACTTGCTTTTCACAATGACTCCGCACATTCCAAAGAAGGCTTGGCATAAACACATACGCTTTCACCCTCTAACCCCACCGTCTGCTTCCTCCGCACCCCATAATCTAAAACATCTCTTCTTCACAGGTATATGGTCTTGGATTTGTCACAGTATACGTGAGACTTTACAAGGCCAATAAAATGACAGCTGCACAGAGGGGACTGGGTGGCTTTTACCAATTCTGAAACACCACTGCCTTTAACTCCCAGGGATCAGGGACTTGAAAGCACTCCGATTCACTTAGCTCTGTGTTCGTCATAAAGTTAAGGCTAATCAGATTTTCCCCAACTCGCAGCCCTATCTTAAATCCTCAGGCTTCTCCTATGCAAACTTAACTGATGGAAGATGTGATTATGCCTTCTCAGGTCATAAATTCTAGATATTTATAACATAACTGTTGTCATTTAGGTCAATTAAGATGCTTTTACTGGCTCGGAACAACTACCTATGGGGCTTGTCAAATACTCTGACAGTGGTTTATGACCTTTACGGTGATTTTATCTTACAGGGATATGAAAGATGGGTGCCATGTGAAAAGGGCCAGGAGGCTCTTGAAGCACTTTCCCCGTATTAGCATCACCCATACCCCATGTCCATTCTGTCCCCTTTCTTATCCATAAAAACCACGATTTGACTCTAAAAACCTCCCCTAGAGTTGGCTTCTTTGATCACCTTTTCTCTTCCAAAGACCTAAGAGCCCCCTCCCCCTAAGAGGGAGATAACACCTCCTGAGACACTGCTATAAAACACCCAAGTGGTAGGCTGCCGAACACCCAGCTGGGAATGCCAGACTTCCACATGCATAGCATGTCCCTAAAGACAAGTGGGTTTTACTTTTCCCATGGGCAGATACTCCCTCATGAAAAGCAGAATAGGGTGACGCAAAAGAAGAATGGAATATATTTGGAAATTTCATACAGCCAAGTTATAGCTTCTCCTTTTCCCTTGTGGAATATCACTTATCTGCTATCATTCCCCTCCTGCTGTTCCTTCTTTCAAGAAGGCCCCTGGGTACCCATATATTCTAGGGATGGTGCTAGGCCAGGGACACAGAGATAAAGTCCCTGGCTGGCTAAAGACAAAGCCACATTAATAATTTTAATGCAAAGTGTTAACAGGCAGCAAGAGAGTCATGCACAGCAAATTCTGGCAGCACTGAAAAGTGGCATTTCCACTTTTGGAGGGGAAGAGAGGTGGTCAGGGAAGATTCCCTGGGAAAAAGAATTCCTAGTCTCAGCCTTAGAAAATGTGAGGAGACAGCTAGGCCAAGTGGGGGAGAAGAGTATTTCCAGAAGGAAGAGCAAGAGCATAGGCATGGGTTTGAGGAGGGCTAGGGTATGTGGGCAGTGCCAAGTGACAGTGCTGGCCCAGGCAGTCACAAATTCCTCAGAACTGTCAAACAGTCAAAACAGTCAAACACTTGTTCATTTTCAAGAGTCCTATGAAAGTTTTTGCTGTTGTTAAAAATGTTAAATATTCCACTTTGTTTGTTTATACTCTACCTTGTTCCAGAAAGGATTAAGGCATCTAATACCAAATAGAAGAGGCTCATGTTACTGGAGAGGGGAGGAGTGAGGGCTTGAGTTACATCTGAGTAGGGCTTGGAGAGTGCACATTCAAACTCAGAAAGCTTTTCTAAAACAGAATATTCTGATTCAATACACAATTCCCCAGCTGCTGGGCGACTCGGGAGGAGCTGAGAACCCATTTCTAGCAGAAATCTGGGAACCGATGAGCTTTATCAGCTAAGCAAAATTCCAGATAAAGAATTTACGTCCTCTCATTTGTCCTCCGTGCCCAGGTGTGTACTTACCTGTGTATGACCCGAGGAAGGTGCAAAGCAGCATAGTGCAGGGGGAGACACAGGCTCCGTGGCCTGGTTTGCATTTCAGTTTCACCACTGGGGTAAGTCACCTAGGCTTTCAGTCCCTCAGTTTTCTCACCTGAAGACGTAGCTCATAGCAGTCTCTACCTTGGAGGATTATTGTAAAGATTATAAGAATTAATACATGTAAACAGTGCCTGGCACATATGAGGTGCTCAATAAATACTGGGTGCAATGATTATTTTCTAGTCCTCTGCTAAGCACAGAGAGAGCAACTGAAGCAAAGACCATTGCTTTGTCTTAAGGAATATCCAGTCTAGCTGGAGATAAGATCACCATCAGGGAAACTGTGGTGGTGGAGAGAGGGGAGTTCTGAGGAGAATTGGGTTAGGACCCTAACCTCGTCAGGAGGTCAACAGAGTGGGAGATAATGACATTTTCAAAATTTTAGAGGAGGCTTCCTAAAGGAGCATATCTAGGCTGAATCTAACAGGTAGGCTTTAGGCAGATAATAGGGGATTTCAGATAATGGCAAACAATAATCACAAAGACATGGAAAAAGGAATGAACACTATATTTTTAGAAGAGGAAAAAAATACCCCATTATCCGGGAGTAGTGGAAAATTCATAAAAACTGCTCAAGGGGACTCATTTGGGAGGAATTTGAGGACCAGGCAGAGGCAGTTGAGCCTGATGTGGTTGGAAATAGGGAGGAACGGGCCATCTGTCATCAAGGGAGGGGCACAGAGAAAGTGGTGTTTCAGGAAGGTGAACCTGGCTGAGGCAGCAGGTTGGATGGGCTGGGAAAGTTCTGAGTCAGGGAAACCACCAAGAGGCCGCCTCAGGGGTGAGGTGATACGGCTAACGCCAGACTGGTGCTGAGAGGACAGACAGGAAGTGGTGGACGGGAGAGGCGCTTGGTGGGAGGAACTCGCTGGCCCTGGCCAGTGACTAGACACAAGGTCTAAACGCTCGGGGTCTGCAGTCTGCCAGCATGGGTCTGTGGCCCAGCTCAGCCACGCAGCAGTCTTGCTGGAGGGCACTGATTCAGTGTAAACCAACCTCTTCCTTTGCAAAATGAGATCAGAGAGCCTACTTCACATGGTCAAGAGCAGTTAGCACAAGGTCAGGCTCATCGCCAAAGTGGTCAAAAACTGGTAACCATTTCTGTAGTGCTGGTATGATAAAGAAGAAGGAAGAAAAAATGAGAGGCCAGAAAACTGAGGTTCTGTACCCTGTCCCAAAGCCACTGACTGAGACACAGTCTTGCTTAGTCCCTGACTCCCTCTTGCAGAGACCTCATTAATGTTTAATCTCAGCTATTTAATGCCTCATAGATGTAAATGGAGACCTGTTTATTGTTTTCCTTTTATTACATACCCAACCCATTTCCATCTCTCCATGGAAACCAAGTCTTTCCAAATATATCAAAAGAATGGTTAATAACTTTGTTTCATTTAAAAGAAACAGCTTAAGTTTCAAAAAAAAAAAAAAAAAGGTAAGTACTTTGCACTTTATTTCATAAGAAGAGGGAAGAAAAAAGATGACACACTGTACTAGTGATTACCTGCCCATTTTAAGCCCCGTCAGCAACACAAAGACTTCAACCAAAGCGAAATCCAGGGTGTATTATCCCTTTAAGCCCCTGTGTTAACTCCAGGGGACTGAAAGGTATGTCTGCTTTTCTACAGGAGCTTTGTGGTAGGTTCAGAAAACCTTTAAAGAAGTATCGTATTATCTCAGGTAGGTGTGTTCCAAAGAATCTAAACTGAATGTACTTCTGTTTTAACTCCTAAAAAATGTTTCTCAGCTACCTAAGTTTCCCAAAGTTCATCTTGCACAATACATTTGCAGAGGTGAGTCATGTTTGACATAGTAAGTCTGGAAGTAAGGAAGTGGGTAGCACAGGGAAATTCCTCCTTAGCATGCCTTTTTCACCCTTGCAGAGCTATCCTTGATGTGCCAGGCTTTGCCTCCCTGTTAAGCTCAAGGTATTTGGAAACAAAGTTTTGAGAAAAGCCACAACGTCAAAAGTGGTCAGGCAAATGACTCATTGCTGATCGGCACTAGTGATCAGCCCTGGTGGTCACCATGTAAGGACTTCTGACCCTTCAAGAAACCAGCGGGAGAGAAATGAGGGAGTAACTTCCCCAAGTATTCTAAAGCATATGTGCTGAGGACCTTCCAGTCAACCTAGACCCTATGCCTGGGCAATTATCATTTTTTTTCATCCTTTACACATGCAACTGATTAATATTACAACATAAATGAGCTTTTACTAGCCAGTCCTGCTTCCTTACTGAATAAAGCCCAAGCCAGTGATTGCTTTTATTACAGAAGGAAATACATGGCTTCTCACCAATCCTTTGGATAAGGTGACATGGAAAAAGTAACCTCTAACAGATGCATGGTACAGGAGAATTGCTACTGCTCAGCAGAGAAATAAAACCCAAGGAGAAATGCCTTTAGCCACCACAGAAACTCCACAACACTCATAACTTGCTGTCCATACATAAGAGCACAGTTGTAGGTCTCCTCTGGCCTGGAATTCTGTTCAACACGTTAAAAACCACATGACCCTAGGCAAGTGACATCTCTGAGTCTCAGTTCCAGCCTTTAAAATGGAACCAATATCTACCCACCCTCATAGGATATACAGGTCAAATGGGTTAGTGCATAGAAAGTCTTTAGGACTACACCTGGCATGTGGGAATCATTCTATAAATATTAGCTATTGCTATTAATGTAAGATAAAAAAAAAAAAACACAGCCTCTGTCCCACTGGACAGTGTTGTTATGCAGGGTTATGAGGAAATTATTTTCAGTGGAGAAATCCTCCTTGAATGAGATAGGAACACATTGGAACTTGGCTTCAGTTCCATAACACTGTTGGGTTAACTGTTTCTTTAGAAATTTCTTTCTTCTCTGGGTCTATTTAACAATCATCTTATGACAGAGCAGATTAGACTGGCCCTATGGGTGACCGAATGTTGTCACTTTAATACCTGAAAGCTATAAATTGTCTAGACAAGAACAGTGAGAAGAAAAATGTCTTAAAGTCATGGAACCATGGGAGCTGCCCAAGCCCCTGAAACCCTTTCAGTTTCACCTGTCTTGGTAGAAACACCAAGAGGAAAAGTGTCATGCCATGTGTCACAGGTAATGAAAGGGACAAAGGCAGGACTGACATCCTCAATCTAAAGACTTTCTGGCTGCTTCCACTTTTAATTAAGATATTAGCTGTTCTTTAGAATTTCAGTAGAATCTGACTATAAAATCATCTGGACTGGGTGCCAATTTTGGGTGGGAGAAAGGGGATGAGGGTCATATTTTAGTTACTGATTCAGTTCTTTCAGTGGTTACTGATATATTCAGGTTTGCTCTATATTTTATTTTGAGTAAATTTTGGAAATTTTAAAAGGAAATTGCTCATTGTATCTAATTTTTAAAATATATTGGCATAAAGTTATTCATAATACATTTTATTATTAAAAAGTCGCTATTGCATCTGTAGTTACATCTCTAGTTTTATTCCTAATGAAGCATTTTGTATTTTCTGTACTTCCTTTCTCTTGTTTAACCTGGACAAAGATGAGACTATAGAAGAGATGTTCAACAGAACTTCCCGCGACAATGGAAATTATCTTCATTGTACGACACAAATAGACCTGCACTGTCCAATACTACGGCACTAGCCACTAGCTCAGTGTGGCTACTGAGCTCCTACTATGACGAGTGTGACTAAAAAACTGAATTTAAAACTTCGTTGAATTTGAACTAATTTAAATTTAAATAATCACATGTGGTGTTTACCACAGTGAACAGCGCATATGTTAATATATAGTCTTTTCAAAGATTCAGATTTTATTTTTGTGGATTACCTCTTATTATTGTTGATATTTTCTATTTCATTGACTTATGCCTTTGCCTTAAAAAACAATTCCTTCCTTCTACTTCTTTATGTTTACTCTATTTTCATGAAGACCAATCATTAGCCAAAACACAGACTGGGGCAGGGTTCCATCGAGGCCTAAATCCCTTCTTCCTGGGATTCAAGTCCCAAAGGCTCAGTAGGAAAGGCCCATGAAAAGGTGATGGAAAAGAGAAGATGAAAAGCTGCAGGCTTCCAGAGGAAAGCCAAGCCAGGAACCTGGCTGTTAAGAATATTTTCTCTCCTCCCCAAAATGAATTGGTTGATACCAATGTGACACTGAAAGGGAAATCAAAATGCGTGAAGAGCAGGTTGTGGACTCGAACTCCCATGTCACTGGATTCTTCCTTGGGACTTAAGGCTCTGACACATGATACTTTGTAGACAGTGTCCTGCTAGCCCTGCTGAAATCTGGACACGATGGGCCTTTTTTATATGGGGATATTTTTTTCATATAAATGGAGTTCAGAACCAGGAGCTTAGCTATCCAGGGATTTCACCATTTGGGACTAAGAAGTAGAAATGGAAGCAACAGGAAAAAGATGCAGATGTACTGCTGTACAGGGACCTGAAGAAATCTCCCTCTGCCTGGAGGGAGTCTGTCTTCAGGTTCGAAGACAAGAACCACCCTCCATAAAACAAGAATTCATTGCACTTCCAGTCCCCCGGGCCTCGCTGCTCACTTGCAGCCAACGAGCAACACATACTGAGAAGCTCCCTACCATGGGGGATGCCAGGGCAGTGGGGTGACAGGGAGGCCGCAGCTCCCAGAGACGATCACAAGTCACTGCACCGTAAACTCTAGAAGGATTAGGCTGCTTCTGTTTTGATGCCTGGGATTGGAAGAAAGGTGAGAGGCTTACCCCAGAAGGATTCTAAAACATCAGGAATAAAAAGAATGAACCTTAAACACACTGAAACTTATGGTGACTTGGAGAACACGTTAGGGAAAGTTAGCTTATGATTTCGAGGTTTCCCGGTGATTTTACCAGAGTAATTCAAGTTGTCTTATAATATTCCCTGCCTCATGCTACTTTTGAATTGTATTCTAAATGACCTAAACACCTTTGTTATGTAATTACCTGCATACCCAGAAAGCCACTAGCTGTTCCCTGATAATGTATTTCCTGATAATGTATTTCCTGAAACAACCAACTGCAGAGCCAGGCACTCTGCCAAGGGCTGAGCTCACAGTGATAAACCATATAGATAAGGTACTTCTCATGGACGGATATTCTACTGAAGACAGGCAGACATGTTAACAAATAAATAACATAATTCATATGGTGACAAGAGCTATCAAAAGTACAAAACAGGGAATGTGATAGAGAAGACATGGAGGGCAGGGGAGGGCCTTGGGATGGTCTGGGAAGGCCTCTTCAGGAGGCAGCAGCTAAGCTGAGCCCTGCATGATGAGAAGGAGCCAGCCTTCTAAAGATGGAGGAGGGTGGGTTCCAGGCACAAGAGACAGGAGGCTCAGAGGTCCTGCGGTGGCAATAAGCTAGTCATATTGGTGGGGAATGGCAGAGAAACAGCCAGGGTTCCAGGAATTTGGTGAACCAGCACAAGACGGTATGATAGGAAGAGGAGAGAGATACTAGAGCCAGACTAGGGGAGCTCTTGTGAGGCAGAGTGAGACTCTGGATTAGTAAAGGTTCATGAAATATTTGAGGCTACTGTCGTAAGGTATATCATCAGATAAGACAGTTTTTATACTTCCATACTGACCTTCAAAGCACAGTAGACCCCAATCAAGGCAAGTTTTCTTCAAAGAAAGAGCAGATTACACCAGTGCTTTTTGCTCAATGAGTTGGGCAAGAAACCAAGTTCTCCCAAGAAGACCCCACATGTGCCTACCATAAAGACACTACTCTAGGGGCTTCGCAGAGCTCAGGGGCCTCCCTGGTGGGCACACAGTCAACCTGGGTAGGCCCAAACCCCTTGGCAATCATCCCTGCTTCCGCCTCTGGGTTGTACACAAAGATTTTTTTTTTTTCCTGCCACTGGGAAAAGTACATAAAAATAGGTGTGGCACTTGAAAATCAAACAGAGAGTAAACACTCAGGGCAGCTGGGCCGTGATCTAGATAACACCGGAGAATCTAAGAGTGGGAAGTCACATAACATAAAAATAAGAAAGAGAGAAGGAATCATGGCAGTAATGATCGGTTTGGAAAAAAAAATAGATGGAAAGAATTTGGAAGGTAACAACTTCCAGATGGTCTTGGTGGTAAAGATAGCTATATATAGAGAAAGAGGGGCTAATTAGTTCCTGGGCCGGGGCCCCAGTTTCTGTTAAGTGAGTGATTGTCTCGTGGTGGTTTAGTTCAATACTAGAGGACACACACCACATCACGAGTAAATTAAGTATTTGGCTTTTTTTTTCCTCCAAGCAATGGGAATTGCCTAGCCTTAATACAATTAATTAAGACTCAATGAATGTTTAATTTAGTTCTGGTGCTTGTACCAGGGGCACAATGGGCTCTTTGTTTTGGCCAAGCTCCTAAATATTGGGAAAAGGGAGAAAGGCTGAAAAAGAGCAAGGGATAGTCAATAGCTTTCCCCTAAACACCGAGATGCACAAGTTGGTTTCCAAACGTAACAGCCAATTCAGTGAAATCCAAGAGATTGCCCTTGAAGGAGGCTGTGGACCTTCCAGGAGGAAAGAACTAATGTTGCATGACGCCTCTGTGCTGGCACTGAAAGTTACTAGCCAGTTGTTCAAACTCCCCCTCCAAAACTCTAGCTCTGCCAATTAAATGGCCCATCTTTACAGCACACGCTCAACTAAACTCTCACTTGGTTTCTTCCTGTTGTTGAGTCAGGAGCTATTGGCAGAGATATGAAAAGAAGACAGAAAATTTAAGAGGTAGGAAAAGTCATTGGAATGCTCTTTCCAGAATGCTGTGACCAAATGGACCGTTTTTGGCCAGCCACCAAGCATCACCTGACAGGTGTCTGGACAAAGATGTGGGGATTTTTATAAATACAGAATCCACATTATTGGCTCCTGAGAGAATTCCACAAAGAGCAAAAATAATGACAATAAAAAGTGCTTGCATTTACTGTGTATCTACTGTGTGTGGTGTTCCACTTACATTATCTCACACGACCTTCACAATAATGTTGCGTGGTCAGTGCTCTTATCCCCTATGGGACATATGCGGAAGCTGAAGCTTTGAGATATTAAGTCCTTTGCCCCAGGTCTCCTTGCTAGCAAATGTAGGAACTGGGATTGCAACCAAGGATGCTTGACCCTGGAGTCTGCACTAACTCTTGCTCACACCTGATACTGTGCTGAGTTACTCTCTAAATGAACTCCCATTGGGTGGATAAGCTAGAGGGATTGCCAAACAGCTGGCTCTCTCTATGCACACCAGCAGAGGAAGGCTTGATCCTTTAGCCAAAGTGGAAATGTTCGCTGTGTGCCCCCTTTACATACCAACCTGCAGAGCTGGCAAGAGGCGAGAACCACTGGTGGATCCACAGAACATCGGCTTCTCATCCCAGTCATACTGGACCTCAGAATTAACTGGTTGGAGAAGAGAAGCAAGGAGGCGGCCCAGGGCATGGATGACTGTGAGGTTCAAGTCAATTTTTTATGGGGGGGGCGGGGTTCTGGTCTTAATCCACTGCTGGAAGGTTGTCAGGTCCCGGGAGACCAGGTGAGATGGAGATAAGCAGGGAAGGAGTATTGACCCAAATTCCCATCTCTCTATTCTCTTGAGTGTGGTTTCAGTGGAAGCCCAAGGGGTGGCCCAGACATCTAGCTTGCCCGGGGGTTAATTATCCAGCCCCGCTGCCCCCATGCTATACGATCTTTAGCAGCCTGAGGTGATTGCAGTCCTAACCTAGAACTTTAAGACCACTCCATAGAAGATGTAACTCATCTAAACAATCATTATATCACAAAAGGTAGAGCTAGTAAGACTCCTGGAGATAATTTAGACCAGTATCATCTCCCTCCCAATTAGCACCAACTTACAGCCAAGATCCTCAATACAATTCTGTGGAAGAAAGGAAGAGAAGAAAGAAGGAAGAAAATTGGTTAGTCAGCTAGCTAAGTTTCCAAGAGGCTAAGGGGTCCCAGATTAGTGGCAAAACTAGGACTAAAACACAAGTATCAAAATTTCTAGCAGGTAGTCTTCCCATTTCATCACCCTGTCACTATTTTTTCCTGAGTGTCCACTAATTGTCCATCTGTCCATCTATCCATTTAATCAAGAGAATCCTTATTGTCCACTATCTGCTAGGCAGATAGTGCAAAGATGAGTAATGTCCCTCTTTTGTGGGCAAGTAACCAATATCTAGTACTGTGCCTGGTCTACATAAGCAGTACTCAGTAAATTTTTGCTAAAGAGATGCATGAAAGCACCCAGAAAACACAAGTCAAGGTAGATCATAAGGAGTTAGGAACACCCCCAAAATTGAAAGAGTACCTGGTACGAGGAAGACACTCTGTAATAATTGTTGAATGAATGAATGAGTGAATGAGTGAGTAGATGAACAAACAGAAGTGAGTCCAGCATAATTTACATTGCTGGGCTTTAAGAACACTAGGCAGTAGGGTCTCTGGAGGAATGACTCCTTACATGACTTTTTCTAGGGGATCTTGTCTCAGTTCAGGAGCTAAGATCTCGGGACTCTGGAATCAGAAAGACATGCATTGGAATCCTGCTTTGCCACAATTCACCCTATGTCCTCGGGCAAGTCAGTCCTCTGTCTTCTCTGATTCTTACTCTCTAAGAATACAAAATAATAGAGCCTCCCTCATTAAGTTGCTGGGAAGATTAAAACTTGGTCAAGTAAAATGCTCGAGAAATACAAGCAAATCTACCAGGAATTCCTATCAGTCCTAACTAAAAAGCTTTTATATTCCATCCGTCTATCCATCTACCTATGTGTGCATATATCTAATTATGTATGTATGTATCCATCTGCACTTCCTATTCACCAGGCATTATTTTAGAAATATTGACACAACCTTATGAGTCAGGTACTATTACCTCCCATTTTGCAAATAAGGGAAACAAGGAGCAAAGAGGTTAAATGGCTCACCTAAGACACACAGCTAAAGAGTGGCTGAGCTGGCGGGGTCCCATGTAGGCAGCCTGGCTCCATCGTCCATGCACCTAAATGCTGTGCTGTGCTGCCTGCCGGCAGGTGAGGCATACTCACTTTCTGTCCCTCGAAAACATGAATGGTCTTTTCACCACTATTCCTGCATGGTTCAAAACTCAGAGACAGGTAACTTGTATGAGATAACACCTTACAATTTTTAAAAAAGTGATCATCAAAATGGTCATGTCAAAATGGCCATGTCAGCCTGGCAAGGTAGAATCCAAACCAGCTTGGCCAAGGAGGAAGCTGAGGGCCAGAGAAGGCACGTGGTTCACCAGGCAAACAGCACCAGGACATCAGTGACTAGACCCTTGCTACCCACAGCTCTTGCAAGCACCATCAGGCTGTGACAATGTGGTTCCTCCTCCCACGACACAGCTGGGGCGGTCTGGAATCTTGATTTGATTTCATGGAAAGCCCGAGATGTCCAGACAACTCTGGTGACATTTCTTGCCTTGGAAAATTTGGCCGCTGCCTCATGCATCATCTCCTGAACCCTGTCCTGTACGCCCTAATTCTTTGTCATCATAGTCATATTTATAGTCATAATAAAAATAATAGTTTTTACTCATTAGCATTAAGAGCCAGAAACTTCACATATGTTATCTCATTTAACCTCGTCACAGCCCCATGGGTTAGAGGCTGTGGTCCACATTTTAAAAATGGTGTGCGGAGGTTTCCTTTATTTCTCTGTCTGGCCACCTGCCCATCCCTATGACACGCTAGGCCTGGGCCAGGCACGGGAAGATGCACAACACTGCTCTGTTCTCATGGGGTTAATATATCCCACAGATAGTGGTAACGTGACAAAGGATATGAGGAGCTGGAAGGAGAGAGGAGCCTGTGGATGTGGTGAGGGAACCGGCCCAGGCTGGGTGCAGGGAGGGTCTCCCTGAGGAAGCAGAGGGGGGGCCTGAGCTGGAGTCAACTGAGCCAAGGGGGTGAGCGGGGGCAGGGGTGGCAGGGGGAAGAGCATACGCACATGCTCCCTGGTGACAAGGATCTTGAGACCTCCAAGGGCTGGGCCCTGCCTTGCCTTGCCCTTGGCTAACCAGCTTTTCTTGGTGGGAGTAGGGGACACACACCCAGCTCACTGTTTCCACCGTGCCATTCTGCCTGTCCCTTGAATAGCACAAAGTTCCATGACCTCCTCATGATGAGGACTGCATCTATGGGAGAGAAATTACATGATGACAAAGAAGTATCAGGAATACATTAACCCTTTCAAATTATTTTGTATTTTATCACCCATGCCAAATCTACATATATTTGAAAAAATAGTGAACTGTTCTATGTTATTTACTTACTGATCCAGTGGATAGACTGGCACATTTGGAGATCTTATAAAATAACTCCGTGTTCCTTGCCCACAAGGGTTCTGAAAAGGTGGCTGGCGTATCTATCTCCCCGTACTGGGCTGCGAGCTCCTGAGGGGCTGCTCTTTATTTCGGTGCCTGACACATATTAGTGATAGGCGTTTCATTTAACATGTGTTGGCAGAACAGATACATGCGTGAATGCTCAATGGCCTTTCATTCATTCAACAAGTATTTATGCAGTGCCTACTCTGTGCTAGGCACTGGTCTAGACTCTGGAGCTGTAGCAGTGAGGAAAATGGGTAAAATATCTACCCTTGTGGAGCTTACATTCTACTGAGTCCAGGAAGAATTAATATATTCCTCCTCTCATACGTCACTGAAAAGCAAAATTGCACCTTTAAGGATTTCATCCTTGATTCTTTTTAATCAACACAAAGATGACACCAATGCACACCCCTCCAGTCCCCTTTCCTTCTAATCACAAAACATACCATGCCTGGGAGTCAAGGGTCCGGGTGGGAAATGCCACGTGCTCTGCTTGCCTCCCACATGGCCCGCTAGAAGCTCCATTTGTGTTCCAAGACCTGGGGACTTGTCACTCCAAAGGAGCCCCTTCAGATGTGGTGAGTTTGTCAGCACTTATCAAGCACAGCCAAGACCTCTGCATTAGGCCGGCTTAGCACAAAAGGGGCTGGTTCTCTCCTCTTCCCAAGCATGTAGCGTTTACAGCGGATCTGCAGGGGTGGTTAGGAATTCAGGTCATGGAACACCCCAGACATGAAGAGAGTTTATAAGAGTCTGCTCATGCCATAAGTAACAGACAAAGGTTGAAGTAATTTATTTTCTTTGAATATTATATTTTATGTATCCATGCATTCTCCCAGGATAGCCAATGCACAGACTGCCTTGAAACTACTTGGGATGTAGGTACGGCACACATCCACACTCCTGCTATTTATTGGGACCAGCTTGCTCCGTTTCTATGATCCTGCCTGAATTCTACCTATTAAATATTGTCAGTCCCAGCTGTAACATAATCCTGGCTGAGATTCACATGCAAGATGTAATCTTGACAAGCCATTTGGAATCTCTTCTAAAAAAAAATGTAAAAGCCAGCATTCTTCCAGAGGAATGAATCAGTCTGATAAAAATGTCTACAGGGGAAGCCTAATCAGTTCATATGAGAACCTGTCAGTAGAACCTCTACTTAGACTGTAAGATTAAACCATCTTCATAAATCGTCATTAGAAGGAAGCGTGATCCATTCGGCTAAGATGGTCTTCTCCTATTTCCAGTTAGAAACTCTGGTTTGCATTTATTGCATGGAGACGCTGGCAAAAGCCATGTCTAGAATGAGCATTAAAGGATAATGAAATCTCACTTTTGCTCACTAATAGTAGTTATTTTTAACCTGTTGAAGCAGGAGGGCAGCTCTTCCCCTTCCCACAGCAGTTCAGAGAGTTCAGAAGGGGAAAACCTACCTCGCTTTATTTTTTCTTTTTTCTAAACATCCTTTTTTTGACCTCTTATCCAGATAATCACCCGCTGATTATTTTAAAGATATGTTAATATTTAGACAAATCCTCCAAGATCTCTGTCAGGTTGAAACAGGAAATGTTGTATGTCATTTTAATGTTTATCAACATTAGTGGTGAAATCATATCATTATGAGGGAAAACATTTTCAGATGATTTTTTGATATTGTTTAAAGCAATCAGAGTGCAAGCTCAGGACCACGCACAATGAGGAATCATCTCAACTCAACAGAGGCTCTGCCAGATAAGTAGCAACTTCACTCATCCATCACTTTAAATTGCAACTGTTTCTGTCAGAGATTTTTATTTGAAATCATTTTTTATCTTTCTTCCCTTCTCACAGTCATCCACGCTAATGGGGGAGAGTAAGGAAAAATGAGGGAGATGTCATCCCAGAGTAAGGCTGACAGCACAGAATTCGGGGACAACCGGGCCTGGATCTAGTCCTGGCTCTGCTCCTTGCTGGCTGACGACCTTGAGCCAATCACTCATCCTCCCTCAGAAGCCTCCATTTCCCCATCTGCAAAATGGGATAGTAACATCATCCCCTCACACAGCTGTCGCAAGGATGGAGCACAGCACTGGGACACTGGTGGGCCCAGCACAGCATATAGAGCATCTTAGATGCTCCATAATTATTTGTGTAATGAATGAATAAACAGCTCAATGAATGAATCTATTCCTACCAAAATGGTAACATTCCAAATCAGGAGTTGGCAAACTTTTCCTGTAAGGGGCCGGTGACTAAATATTTTAAGCTTTGCAGGCCATCTGGTTTCTGTCACAACTATTCAACTCTGTTTTGTGGCATGAAACCAGCTACAGAAAATAAATGAATGGGCGTGGCTGTGCACCAATAAAACTTTATTTACAACAAGAACCAGGGGACTGGATCTGGCCTGCAGGCCACAGTTTGTAGACCCCTGTTCTAACGGCCTCACTTGCTAATGACAAACCAGACCTGACTCTCGGAATAAGTGCTCAGTCATGACTTCTAAGCCTGGTTGGACCAAATCATTCAAAGAGAAATGAGGAAGCGATGAGAACAGTCCTTCCCAGCTTCACCCCAATCATGCGCTGTGCCCTGCCACAATCCCCCGACTGCTGCCAGCACCTGGCGTGGTCTCACAGGTATGCCAGTCACCCCTGGCTCCCAGTCCCTATCCTGTGGACTTGCCCATCCTATAAACCTATAAACTGTTGCACCAGTTCCTCTTGGGACCAGGCCTGTGGCTGAGCCCCTGGCAGGCTGCAGGTGCTCCTGGATGGCTCCTGTTCTTTTCCTTCTCACACCAATGACAACCCTGCTTTATCCGAATCCTCAGGGAAATTCCTCACCCATGTCCAGGCAGAAAAATGGAAATGGAATTCCCTGACTTCCTTTTCATCTGCGGAGTATAGAATCACACTGTGGAAGATGGAGAGGCACGAACCAGAGCTGCTAAGAGGACAGGTGGGACTGGCTGAGGGTGACAGCTCTGCCTGCTGAACACCTGTCATGTCCCAGGCATGGCAGGGAGTCACCCCCACGTGCAGAGGGAGAAGCAGAGCTCAGAAAGCATAGAGCACTTGCCCAGAGACACCCACAGGGAGCAGGGACTGGTGTCCAAGCTGGTCTGACCCACGTCTGACCAATGCTAAAGCCCAAGTTATTAAAAACCACTCTCTGTCCCTGAGTACAAATGGCAGCTCTAATCCACTGAGTACTCAATGGAGCCAGGCTTTCAAATTCAGTACAAATCACAAGTATTTTACTTATTGCTGTGTTTCCTTGTTTTTGTCCAACTCCCCTAATTAGACAATAAACTCAAAAGAAATTGCTCTCTATATACAACATGGTCCCTGACACATTGCAGGTGTTCATGACATATTTATAGAATTAGTTAATAAAGAAAACTGATGAGGATATTAGATAGTTGTAACCATCTACGGGCCAGGCACTGGGCTAAGAATTTGACATACATTATCTCACTGACCCCTCCAACTCCACCAGTTAGTTAATATTACTTTTCCCATTTTATTGATGATAAAACTAAGGTTCTGAAAGGTTAACCCTTTTAGCCCAAGGTCAGAAAGCTAACAAATGGCAAAAGCAATAACTGAACCCAATTCTGTTAGGCTATTAACCCGGATTCCTCTTATTCCCCTCAGTTCTTCCCACACAATGATTTCCCTTGTCCCAACCCAGACAGGGAGTCCGCTGCCCAGGGCCCTGTTCCTTCCACAACAAAAAGTCATCTTTTCTCTTTCTCCCTGACCATGTTTGTTCCTACTGTCTGGAAATTGCCCTCACCTATAAAATCAGGATAATTTTCCATTGTCGACATACATCCCAACCTCCTCCATGGGTTTTTTTGTGAGAATTAACTCCATTTGCAGCCATTAATTAAGTTGTTAAAAGCACAAGTAGCTTTTTCTCCATTTTTACATGGCTTCCCAAATGGTTAACGCCGAGTTCTTTCTTGGTGCAAGCGCAAGGAGCTCATAACTTTTCAATGGATTATGAAAGTTATTCCCCCAGGGGCTCAGCAAAGCAGTCATCGCTGGGCATAGCTTTGGCATTACGTCAGTGAATTCAGTCCTTCCTGAGCTAATGGTGGTTCTTAATAATATTATTGGAATTATTACTACCTTCAATTAAAAGGTTGGCCATGAATGACTTACTACTTCAGAGAGATTCCCCAAAGAGTCACGTTAGACTACGGAGTCTTTTCGCCAAAGGGCACCATAAGAGCAGGAACCAGAGTCCTTGCCCATCCACCAAGTAAATACATTAATTAATAAATACACAGCATTCAAATGCTTTTATATTGTTGGCTGGTTACCAGGTTTTAAATTGACTTCCTCAAGGGTGGATAGGGCTGGCTAATCACTACCACTTTGTTCTAAAAATTAAAAGGAAATCAGGAAAACTTTAAGCATTTTTCTTTTTTACTCACCAAACTACATTAGAATAGTGTTAACAGTACAGCTGCAACCTTCACAGGATGCCCCTGCTGCTTATCTTGCTGAAGACGGTGGGCAGCACAGGGTTTGGTTTCAAAGACAATATGATGAATGGTCCCTGGTAAAAGCAGTACCTACTACATCTCCCTTGACAATACCTGGGAGCTGAGAACACCCTGGAGAAATGCCTTCAAAACCAGGTGAATTGCTCATTGGATTGAGGGCCAGTGAGCTGCTTCTGTATATGCACTTACAGCTGGAGGTAATTCTCAGAGAAAAAACAGGAACACGTAGGTTGGGTTAAAGAGGATTGGACTGTGTCTGTAATCTGACACTCAGGCACCATGGAAATATGTCACCCACCTCTAGGGAGACTAGGTCCAGGTGCTAGGAGAGGAACACTACCTTCATCCACAGGGACAAGTAATGTTAGCATGTCCCCAGACCAAATGGACAGGGAAGAAAACTATCTCAAGGGTTGAATCTTGGCGACCCAGGTGCAGAACTTTGGGGGAGGAATATCTGAGGAAAACAGTGTATTCATACCCAGGAGGCCAGCAACCAGGACACAAGCCACAAAGAAGCCCAGGGAACTTACAGAAGGGAGAGAAAGCACAGGCTGGGGCTGAAGAGCAAGAAGATGCTGGGACACTCTGGTACATAATGTACATGAAAATATTAATAGTTGTAGAATCAATGAACAAATGAATGAATACTTAGGAGAGACCTAACATCCTGCTTGGCTTGAAAGTTCTGTCAACTGAAATCTACATCAGCAAGGAAAGTGCATGTGTGCAGCACGCAGGTTAATTTCATCACTTACATTTAGAAAAACTCTCTCTTGCTGTTAATCCAACCAAACTCAATTCAATCAATATGCATCAATTTATGGCACTTTAATTTCTATGGGGGGTTTTTGCGCATGTGCATGCACATGTTTAATTTTTGTTTCTAATAACACTGCTTACTTAAACCCCTGGGTTGCTTATGAGTTGATGAAGGGCAGGAAGCAGATGTTTTCACACTTGGACCAAGGCTGAGAGAGAAGGTGGTGCATCACTCCAGGTATCACTGCTGCCTCTGACAGGGAGGAGGCAGACCCACAGACAGCTGGGGCCCCAAGGAGAGCTGAGTCACACTCAGAGTAAGCAACTCGAGGGCTGCCAGGGAAGACTTGCACTGCCTGATATTAAAAGATACCACAACTCACAGGTCCTGTGGCTGCACTTCACCTCCCCAGGAGAAGAAATCTGTGCTGTGTCGGAGCGGCCAAGCCTTTGCCTTGATTCTTTCTCTGCCTCCTTGGTAACTAACTTAGACTTCCTGCTTCCTTGACAGACCATTCTTGGCTCCTGTCTTCATCAAGGAGATTCCAGGTTTTTCTACAAGGCTCATATTCTAGGAATGGCCTTGTAGCCCGATTCTGCAAAAGTTTCTGCCTATTCTTGATACATATTATAGCTTTCTCTACTATACCTTTCTAAAGATTCGACCTTATCCACACACCTGGAAGGAGACACCCCACAAACAGCTTGATCTGCCCCAACTTGTAGAGTTGACTGTACCAATCTAGAACTCCTGCTTCAGGCAAATACATCTATCTATAAGGCTGGTCAGTGACCTGTAGCTTGTGACCTGGTTTTGAGATGGACCAATGAGCTTCCTCCCCTAGAGATTGAGAAAGAGGATTCCAAGAGACTGAGCCAGTCTATGATAAGGTTGTGAGAACACGCAGGCTAGGGCAAGGGCATGAGGAAAGTAAAGGAAATTGGACGAGAGGGGACAGAAAAGCAGATGAGAAAGTAGAAGACAAACATCCTGATTTTCTACTCCCCAGCTCCGGTCCTGTGCAGCTCAGATACCCATCGAGACCTTCAACTCAGTGACAGTCCCCACAGGTTTTCAAAAGCCCTGTATCACATGTTCTTTTTGCCTGCTTATCATTCAGTATAGTTTTGGAGGGTTTTTTTTGTAGTAATACCTTGATTTTTCTTTTGTGAATTATGCTTCCCCCACTCTCAGACCCTGGGGAGGGAACATGACATAGGCCTAGTCAATCAAAGTACCCTATTTTTTAGCTACACAGTGGTTGGTTCATGGACAGGAACACAATAAAAGTTGATACAATGAGATTCCATCTTGCATTGCTAGAACTACTGCGAGAGAGAGGCTCCATACTTCTATGATATCCATACTGTTATATAAACATCTGGAGTGATCAGCAGCTGTTTTTCTATTTTTATGGTGAATCTTATGGTAGAAGTCTGCAAGAGAATGAAATCCCCTTGGGGGAAAGCAAAGTCAAAAGATGGTAAGAGATAGAGTCCTAATACCATTATTTTTAGCCCCTGGATCTAGCCATACCTGAAGCCATCACACCTTGACTTTTCAGATATAAAAGCCAATATATTCCTCTTCCTCCCCTTTAAAAAAATAGTTTGAATTCATGTAAGAGCCCCAACTACTACATATCCCTTTTGGATTCAGATAGCCAGTATAGGTTCCTATTCCTTGTAGCACAGGAATCTTCTCTATCAATCCCTCCTCCCTTTCCCTTCTACTATTTTCTTGATCATGAAAAAGGTGTTAAAGGAAAAGCAAAACTTCTACCTTCAGCTACCTCGGTGCCTTGGTAAACTGCACACTCACCATCTAGCCATCTTTTCTATCTATCTTGCTAGCCCATCAAATTTCTCAGTTTGATTCAAGTAGGCTTAAATGTCTTTGCAGAGCATAATGAAGATTATGCAGACTATTTTATGGTGAAGAATAGCCCATGACTTCTGGTCAAATTCCACTGGCCAGAAGCCAGTTGCATAGTGGGGAAATGTAACCTTCCCTTACCCAGGAAGGATGCACGGCACTGGTGAGTACACGCTTCCTTCTGCACTAACACTAACATCCTCCTGGCCCACAGTAGCCACTCAATATTTGTTGAATGAATAAACAATGAGGAGTATGCCAAGTTAGGGTTTGTGGGTAATTCAGAGACTCCTCCTTATACTATCAGGAAAAGAGGAAAACACACAGAACTGAAAGCCGTATCTGGTTGTCACCCTTGGGGGAGCACTTTCTCTTTCCCAAGAGGAACATGCTAAATTCAGTCTCTATTCACATTAACCCAAATTTTCTCTCTTGGCTGTCATGCCTTCCACAGATTACAGGTTTTAAATTTGCTTTCTACACCGATTTGCTCTCTCCACATACTTACACCATGCCATTCCTATGGCATCCCAAAGTGTGCCAAACATCCTATCTGGTGGGTGAGGAAGGGAGAGGAGTGGGGGAATTTGCTTGTTAAATTCACATTGCACATGGATTTAGAAGTGTTCTACTCTCATGAATAGGCAGTACAGAGATACATGAGGGGCAATATTTTCCTTGACTAAAAAAAGGTAATATATTTACACCGAGAATCACACACATACAGGTGTATATATGCATCTATCTGCCTAACCAGCAAATAATTATGAAACCTTATCACTTTATTTACCTGGGTTTATACATTCATGAGCAAATATGGCATAGAAATTTACTCTTGGAAATTTTAGAGGGAGTGCCTGCCCAGCTTGGAGAAACTCTTCTGCAGTGCTGGTCTTCCTGTAGGCGGGGCTCTATGTGTGGTTCTCCCTGACACTGATACTGTAGGGTCAAGGTGTTTTATTTAAAGGAGTAATTTTGGCCAGGCACGGTGGCTCATGCCTGTAATCCTAGCACTCTGGGAGGCCGAGGTGGGTGGATCGCTCCAGGTCAGGAGTTAGAGACCAGCCTGAGCAAGAGCGAGACCCCTGTCTCTACTAAAAATAGAAAGAAGTTAGCCAGACAACTAAAAATACATATAGAAAAAATTAGCCGGGCATGGTGGCGCATGGCTGTAGTGCCAGCTACTTGGGAGGCTGAGCCAGGAGGATTGCTTGAGCCCAGGAGTTTGAGGTTGCTGTGAGCTAGGCTGACGCCACGGCACTCACTCTAGCTCGGGCAACAAAGTGAGACTCTGTCTTAAAAAAATAAATAAAAAAAAAAAAAGGAGTATTTTCAGAGAATTAGAATGCAAATTTAAAAATGGGATTAGCAATCATCATAGACTTAGAATCCAACTTAAAATAAAAAACAAAAAACCAGGTTAATCTTTCCTTGAATATTGCTTTGATATTGATATTTCCCTGATTGTTGAGAAGATTTTTCAAAATCTTATTGTGCCTTGAGGTAATTATCAGGAGCATCAATCATCATGATGTGGATATAGAGTACAGGCAAATACAAAGATAAAAGACAGTCTCTGATTCCTCCTCCAGAATGTGGCTCTGTTTTTAAGGGACTTGCTATTATACCACGGAGATGAATTTTATCAGACTTGAAAAAATTGGCATGCAAATCCCTTATTAGTGCTACAATCTTGGGCAAGTGACCAAGTTCTCTGTGCTTCGGTTTCCTCATCTGCAAAATAAAGATACAGGCCCCACAGCAGGCCAGGAGACCTGAGTTAGAGCCATCGATGAGCTGCCAACTGGTTGGTTGATCTCAGCAAGTCATTTAAGTTCCCGTACCTCCCTTTTATCTCCGGTAAAATAAGGATAACAATAATACCTGCTTTCTCTTCAACTTACAGTGAAAAAACAGAGAGAGAATTGAGAACACTCCAAAAGTTAAGGGTTAGCATGTGTAATTGTTCTACAACAAACAAGCATTTCCTGGGTAATAACGAAAGACTTTGTAAAAGTTATTTATTAAGAAAAAAAGTTAGTGTGATATGTGAACACACAGAGTTGACCAGATGTCATAGAAATAGTGTGGGCTTAGGCCTTAGAAAACCCAAGTGTCTGAAAAGTAGGCCCAAGCACTTATTAACCTTGGGCAAGTTACTCAACTTTTCTCAAGGCTGTTTTCCTATCTGTAAAATTAGGATAATATTACATATCCCACAAGGTCACTGTCAGAAACAAAAAGATGAAAATATATAAAGTGCTCTCATATTTAATAGGTGCTCAAATGTATAAGTATATGCATGAGTATGTGTGCATAAACCATGTATACATACACATATATACATATACATACACTCATATACGTGTGTTGTATATGTGTACATAATAAATAAATAATATATGATTTGCAGTCTAGGGTGTAGATTGGGGTTATTTATATTCATGATCTAGCATCTATGATCCATGGATAGAAATCAAGAAGGTATGTGAACCCCTTGAAATTTTCTTTGTGCTTATGCACTTTCTAGGGAAAGAGTCTTCAGTTATCATGATGTTCCCTCCATCCAAGGAGTCCATGACCTTGCAAAGATTAACCATCACCAGTGTAGACAGAGAGATGTTAGACTAATAGATACCTTGCTCCCATACTGCCCGCTAACCCTAATTCAGAGTGTCTAAAACAGTGGTCATCTAGAGCAGTGGTCCCCAACCTTTTTGGCACCAGGGACCAATTTTCTGGAAGACGGTTTTTCCACAGACCTGCAGGGGTCGGGGGGATGTCGGGGGCAGAGCTTAGGCGGTGATAATGTGGCCCAGTTCCTAACAGGCCATGGATTGGTACCCGGCCATGGCCCGGGGGTTGGGGATCGCAGATCTAGAGTGATAATGTCCCTAATTCAAATACACAAAGTTCTCCTTACTGAAGAAAATCTGGAACCTGGAAGAGGGTACTCCCCTTTGACGGGGACCAAAATTTCATAGTATATAATGGGAAAGAGATTTGGAACTTTATCTTTAAAAATGAGACTAAAATTTTTAGAAATGAGTACACATGTTACTTTGAATAAAATTTAGGTTATAATTTCAGCAACTTGATAGTTCCATAAAGAACAAAGAATAAAATAAGTGTTGATTTATTTGGCTCATTGTTTCCTAACGAGGTTGTACAGGGCATCACGTGACATCCTTCACTTTCATCAGTGCGGTCATTAAGAGGTTGGCTTTTGCAAAAATATTTGAGACATATGACATTTTCCTAAGGACCTGTCATAAGCCTCTAACATCCAGTCACTCTGAAGCCCCTGGGCTGTCATCATTAAAAAGTCAGTTTATTGACTTTTTAAAACTGATAACAAGTTATCTTCATTTGTTAATGAATTTTCATGTGACACAAACCTGGTCTCCAAAATCCCTTTCATCAACTTGATAAAATCTTATATCTTTCGAAAAATGTGTTACTTTGTTTTGCAAGTGTTGTGCAATCTATTGCAATTGCTGCCTGAATCCAGATAATCCAAGAAAAAAAAGATGCACAAAGAGTTGACTCTCAACAAAGTGGGAGGCCCAGTGTTAATGGGGAAGGATGTCTCAGTGGAGCTAAATTGATAAGTGGTCAATTAATCCATGAATGTTTTAATGTTATGACAACTTTAGCTTTCCTGCTACCTTTTAACCACAAGCCCCGGATAATGAATTTTTGGATAAGGGGAACCCAAGGGGAATCCCTGTATAGTTAGTACAAAGTGGTACCAGGTTGGGGCAGGGAGAGGAGGCTCCTTTGATTGCGTTCTCCCATAAAAGCCATGTTGCGCATAGTGGCTGGTGAGGGGGAAATAATACATTTCAGGCAAGTGTAGGTTAAATAAGCCCTTGAGAATCAGTCCATGAACTCTACTCTAGTGGAAAATGAGGCCCACATTCCAAACCAATTTCACAACGCCCCCATCCCCCTTTTTAATAACAACCCATTTTTACGTAGGGGGTTGCCTATTCTACAATTCTGTAATAGTGAATTTTTGCTTATTGTGTTTCTGGATAACAAGGTGTGCCTGTGTTTCTTTCTTGCGTATCAGTTTGCAGAAAGTAATTGCCCTGCAATTCTTAATCCAGCCCGTTCACGCATTCCTTTCTGCATTGTTCCAGTTTGTCATGTCTGAGCTGTCACCTGAGAGTTGATCTGCCTTTACCAAAATCCATTCAAGAAACATTTCTATCCTTCAGGATGTCTGATACAAAGATACACTGTTTTGACTGAGCCAGCAAAACATTTACAGAGCATCTTTCCCCCAAATACTCCTATGTTACTTCCCAAGGAAAAATCTGTTTGTAAAATAAAATGGTGGAATTTAGACTCATGACGGTTTTTTGCGGGGGGAGGGGAAAGGGTGCTGGGAGAGGTCATTTAGTAAATATAACCTTAAGAATAATAATGTTAATAATTGTTTCTTTTCACTAAAAATCTTATTATGTGCCGGATACCGTGCTAGGCACTTTCAATGAACAATCTGTTTTAATACTTATAATTAATTTCCCTGTGAGGATTTTTTTCCCCCTCAGTGGAATGTAAGCTCCATGAGGACAGGGATTTTTGACTTTTTATTTATTGCTGCATCCCTGGTGTCTAGAACAGAGATTTTCTGAATAATGAATGAATCCCCATTTTATAGAGAGGAAAACTGAGGCACAGAGAGGACAGGTATAAGCAATTTGCCTAAGGTCACAGAGGTAATAAGTAAAAAAATCAGATTTCAAACAAAATTTAATAACAAAACTTACAGTCTTTATCAAGATATGCTTCCCTCTTCCATCCAACACACACACAAATGCACACGAACAGTCTCCCCAGTGTGTGTGCACACACACACACACACACACACATGCACACACGAGCCTGCCCAGCTCATCCAGTCCTTTAGCTCCCCACAGACCAACTGCTGCAGGACTCATTTTTATTACCCATCCTCCTCGACCTGTCCCCTTCCAACAGAAGTCCCCTGTAGGTTATTTTGCTGGCAGTTTTCACTAGTATTTGGTGACCTCCCCAGCCCAGTTCTCATTCCCTGTGTCACAACCCCCGCCCCATGACAAACTGTTAATTATAGCCACCACAAAGTCTACACCCGTCCAGGAGACGGGCTGTTTGGCAGCAGCTGTGAAAGCTGAACTAAGTTATTTGGGGATTAATCCACTGCTGAATGTAGTCTTACAAGTACAGCTTTGGGAGGAAAAAAAGATAAAAGGAGCGAATGCTGCTCTTATAAATGTGAACTTCTACATAAAACACACACAGGCATACCCACAGATACGTTGAGTAAAAGTTAAAATATGATTATCAAAGGATAAGAAGGACTTAGAACTGTACTGTAAAACATTAAGAAATACGCCTCGGCTTTGTGTGTTCTGCAGGGATCTAAGTGTGCTCTGAGCCAAGGAAAGTTAAAAAAAAAGAAAGAGATAGCAAATTGAAATATCTTTAGGTAGACTTAAGTATAGCTTCAGAGATTATAATTCAGATCAAGGCTAGAGCTCCATTTCAACATTCCTTAACTGCTAGTAATGTAACAAAGGTCTGCAAATTGGGAGGTACGTCTGCTTGGGAAGGGATGCTTATCTGATCTCAGCCCATCTTTCTTCATGTTTCAATCCCGGAACAGCTGCCCTCCTCTTGGTGAGAAACTCGGCACAAAACCCAGCAAGCTGAAAGTGCGGCCGGCAACGGCGCGGCTGCAGCCGCTGCGCCCTGCGGTGTGTGCACGTGGGAGGGTGGCGCAGAATGGGCTGCTGGGGGGACGTCCCAGTGGCTGCTGGTGGGCAGCTGCCATGTCCCACAATAGGCTGGTGCCCATGTGTATCCTGGTGGGAGGGGGTGACGGGACAGAGACAATGGGGCCATAAGAAGGTGGAGGCTCGAAATGGCCAGGCTAGTTTCCTGAAACTGGGGGTGGGGTGGGTGGGTGGCCATTATTCTCCTTTCATTCATTCACTCACTGGCTTCTTCATTCATTTATTCACTCCTTCATTCATCCACTCACCTTCCATTCATTCAAACATTAATAGAGCAGTATAGTACAACAATGAAATGCACAGACTTGAGGACTTCCAGGCCCCCAGTGTGCCAGCTGTGAGACTTTTGGGCAGTTACTAAACTGGACCAGGCCTCAGTGTCCTCATCTATACAGTAGGAATAATAGCAGTGCCCATACCTCATACAGCTGCTGCCAGGAGATTATGACTTCGTGCAGATAAACATGCTACCTGACACATAGTAAATGCTCAATGAACAGTGGACGTTGGATGAGGGCGACAGCTCTGTGGGAGCCATAGAGATGTATGTTGCAGGCAGCTGTCTCCAAGGGCCACCTAAGAGAACCCCAGTCTGCCTGGTTGTCCTTAAGCATAAGAGTCTTACATGTGAGCAACAAGACAAAAAGTCAAAGAGTGAAAAATTCCCTAGGGAAACATCCCAAGCAAGCTTCATGGAGAAAGACCGACCCTTGGACCTAGAGTTTGTCCACCGGCAGAGGATCCCTTTGCCCAGGTGCTGGAGAGATGGCTGTCCTGGTCTGAGCCCTGGGCAGAAGTGTCTGGTAAGGGGCTGAAGCCTATAAGGAGCTCCAAGCAGGCTCCAGGGGGAGAGATGCTGTTTCTGTTGTCATGTTCCTTCAGAAAACAGCCTTTGGAAGCCACTGGAGGGCAGTCAGCAGAGAGGGGACTGGGGAGGGGACACACACCACTGAGACACAGGACAACCTGCCACTCTATGTTGGCTGTTGAACATGACCAGGCAAGGACACGAATGAAGGCTCTCATTCATGCCGCATCTCAGAGCCTCAGGCTTACCCCACTGAGAGTATCCTGAGGAACACAAGTTCTACAAGGTATCCTCCCCCAAAACATTCCAGGGACACGTGCATAAATACATCTGTGACATGCATCAGACTGCATTTCCCCGTGGAGTCTGACAGAGCTGCTTCGCATATTAAAGGCTCTGAGAAGTCCTGCAATAGGCAATCTGTTTAACTTGTTTAGTTCAAAATTATCCAACACTGGAATAATTTTTTTAAAATAATGCCTATGTTCTAATCCTCTCATTTTCTACATAAAGAGGTACAGGTCCAGAGTGAAGAAGATGGGATGCTCTCGAGGCCACACAGTCAGTCTGGTGACTGGCTATTTGCCTTCCTCCCCAATCCGCATGGTGCCAGGGCACCTCCATCACGTGCCACTGCTCCTTGAAATAGGTGGTGACAATGCTGACACTTCTGTCAAGCAGAAGTCACTCAAGGTGACTGCCTTTTAACACACTACTAAAAACAAACCGTGAAAGCCCTCTCTGAAATGTCTGATGGGGAACAGATTTTAACCCAAGCCGCTGGAAGACAGGCAGGTGGGTAAAGAGGCCGAGAGGCAGGCGGGAGGAGCACAGCCCAGCACCCTGGGTCCTGCGTCCGGGCCCAGCCCACCCACTGCCCCAGCCGACTCACCAAGCCTCAGTTTCCTCGTTGTGAAACAAAAGGATTGTGCTGACTTTCAGTTCTGCCTGTTTACGGGTCTAAAGGAGAAAGGCTTAGCAGGATTCAGGCTGACTCCCTGGCATTGCGGGGGCCCTAAATGCACCAGTGAAACTCCCACTCCCACCGTGGTGATGTCTGTGCTTGTCTGCCTCCCGACCCACAGAGCATGGCACTCCCTGCTCCAAGGCCTCCCACCACGGGCTCCCGGGAAGAGCATCCAGGCCACTCAGCCTAGCCTACAGGCGCCCTGCAAACTGGCTACCACCCCCCTCTCCAACATCTCCCACCACCTCCCGCCATCCCACTTATTACCACCACCCTGGCTGTCCTGGTGCCGGCTCCTTATCAGTCCAGGTGTCACCGTCTCACACCAGCCTTTCAAGCCATTTTATCTGAGGCAGGATTCTCACCCTCAGTCTCTTCCACTTCACTTCTTTCTTTGTACTTATCACTTTCTAAACTCATTTGTTCATTTACCTGCTTAATTTATGAATCTTCCCAACAGGATGTAATCCATGAGAGCTAAGTATTGTTTACTGCCACGTATTTACTGTGTGTTAGACTGGCAAAAAGTAGGTGCTCAGTGAACTTCATTTGAATGAACGAATGAATGGATGGATAAATGAATGAATTCTCTGCCAGGAGAAAGCCTGTTTACCCCTTAAAGGCCCAGGTCAAATAAAGCCTTCCCTGAATCATCTAGGCAAAACCGAAAAGCCACTTTCTTTGCATTTGGATAGCACTCTGTGCCTGCCTCTCAGAGGACGCTGCAGGCAGCATCCTCCCTGCTCCGAGGGCAGGGGCCTGTGTTCGCTGTTCTGTAAGTCCCAGAC